>NC_139700.1:16340188-16387688 GCF_964188405.1 Protomyctophum parallelum | reverse complement strand
CAAGGGGAGCAAATATCTCACAACGGGTAAGGACTAGTACTAATAATAAACTAATATAGTATGTCGTCGAAAACCATGAAAAACAACGTAGTATGTCATTTTTCATGGATTTTTTTCAAGCTCTAGGACTCAGAGAAGCAGTCGTACCCAGACAGCAGAGAGCTCTAGGACTCAGAGAAGCAGTCGTACCCAGACAGCAGAGAGCTCTAGGACGATACAGCACCTCAGACGATACAGACCTCATGGCGTGCTCTGCTTGTGCACAAGTAGGCTATACATGGCCTACTTGATACCGTCTTACTGGTATCAATGCTTGACGTTTGACGTCGAGTTGTCACTGCATGTTACTCATACTTGGCAATAAACAGTTAAGTTTCCTTTGATTCCACCTGATTCTGTAACCTTTTTTAGCGGATCAGGAAGATTCTTAAAACGGCTCTGCCTTCTAATTGTCCTCTGAGTCATTCCTATTTTGGATGTGTCCTCTTTTATCTCTGGGTGATGTGTCTGATGTCTATTGATTGGGATCTGGCTGCTCTCTGTGCCCGTGTTTATCATACAGTACCTCCGCACTATAGAGGACTGACATTGGCCCACTTTCCTCCAACCCTGAAGCTCCCAGGCTCTCAGCCATGAGCTTCACATGTCTTTCGTGTTGTGTGCATGGCCCATTGCACGTGTGTGTGCGTGTGTGTGTGTGTGTGTGTGTGTGTGTGTGTGTGCGTGCGTGCGTGCGTCTCGCTCTCCATCTTGATGAGTTGATATGCTAGACCAGTACACAACGCACATTGCACTACTTCATTCAACCTTGATGTTTTTAACAAATATCACACACACAGAATTAGACCTGACTGTCAAAGAAGCAAGGACAAGATGAAGATAGCAGAGATGGCAAGAGAGAGAGAGAGAGAGAGAGAGAGAGAGAGAGAGACAGACAGACAGACAGACAGACAGACAGACAGAAGGATAGATCAAGGGACAGAAATGCTTTTAAAAACAATATAGTATTTCTGAACTGTGTAATAAGCATACTTCGAGCATCATATAAATCATATAAAATACAAGTGTATTGTGTAATATACATATTTATTTATTACCTACGACACGTAGTGCCGTAGGTAATTAATTAATCACAAACAGAATTGAAACATGATTTCAATGTCATTCATTTAACACACAGAAATGGTTGAGGACAATGATACTGACATCGTACTGGCCATGATTCTGACATACTGGCAAACAAACAGGAGAAGGGCGCAAGCCAGTATTGTCGAGGTGCTGCTGACGTTGGTAAAGAAAAAAAGTGAAGAAAAGGCTGTACACTCATGGTCACGATGCAGGAAAATGTATTGAATACCAATGTTTCAACCTGGAAAGGTCTTCCATTCCTGAAGAAGACGATTTCCAGGTCGAAATGTTGGTATTCAATGAATTACTTTTAGACTGACCATGTTACTGATTTGATACTGACCATGATTCTTACATGATACTGACCATGATTCTGACATGATACTGACCATGATTCTTACATGATACTGACCATGATTCTGACATGATACTGACCATGATTCTGACCATGATTCTGACATGATACTGACCATGATACTGACCATGATTCTGACATGATACTGACCATGATTCTGACATGATACTGACCATGATTCTGACATGATACTGACCATGATTCTTACATGATACTGACCATGATTCTGACATGATACTGACCATGATTCTGACCATGATACTGACATGATACTGACCATGATACTGACCATGATTCTGACATGATACTGACCATGATTCTGACATGATACTGACCATGATACTGACCATGATTCTGACATGATACTGACCATGATTCTTACATGATACTGACCATGATTCTGACATGATACTGACCATGATTCTGACATGATACTGACCATGATTCTGACATGATACTGACCATGATACTGACCATGATTCTGACATGATACTGACCATGATTCTGACATGATACTGACCATGATACTGACCATGATTCTGACATGATACTGACCATGATTCTTACATGATACTGACCATGATTCTGACATGATACTGACCATGATTCTGACATGATACTGACCATGATACTGACCATGATTCTGACATGATACTGACCATGATTCTGACATGATACTGACCGTGATACTGACCATGATTCTGACATGATACTGACCATGATTCTTACATGATACTGACCATGATTCTGACATGATACTGACCATGATTCTGACATGATACTGACCATGATACGGACCATGATTCTGACATGATACTGACCATGATACTGACATGATACTGACCATGATTCTGACCATGATACGGACCATGATTCTTACATGATACTGACCATGATTCTTATACTGATCATGATTCTGACATGATACTGACCATGATTCTGACATGATACTGACCATGATTCTGACATGATACTGACCATGATTCTGACATGATACTGACCATGATTCTGACATGATACTGACCATGATTCTTACATGATAGATAAATAATGTACCTTGGGATTTTGTATTGCCACAATCTGTGAGCTGGGAAGAAAGCAATACATGTACTGTATATTGGTGGGAGAGAGTATAGCACTAACTTTGTAATAATACCATGCCTGAGGCCGTGATACGAATCGCATACTGTAGTAGTACCCTAGTCCTGGAGTGCACTAATGAACCCACACACTTACCCACCAGCACTAAAACACACATGCATATTCATACCTTGGATATACACAGCAATGCATGCATGCATGAACCCACATGTGCACTCTCAAGTTTCCCCACATACGCATGTACTGTACTGTATGCACGTGTACACACACTTACACAAGCTTTCAGTTCATTGACATAATGGGGTATCTGTACTTCAACACTGATGTCAATTTGTTAAGTGATTGACAATTATAGAAACTGAAATATAGCATAGGCCTATTGTGTTTACTTGTTTGAATTCATTTGAGTGAGTATAAATAGTAAATATTACTGTGTTAAAGCAATTTAGCTACTTTGTTCGCTACATTCACTGACAGCAGTGCACTATCCCAAATTAGGTCCTCGCAAGGAGATGCATCACAATCATGCAAAGTATGGGCATGAGACCACTTTTTAACCAGCTATTGTATATTGTAGCTAGAGCGTACGTTTTCTGGTTACCGTAGATTATAAGACCCCACTCCCAACTTGAACTGCTGTTAAGTGCACCCTTCTACAGCATGTATAGATTTCAGTGCCATCATAGACCATTTATGTCAGATAAGTGCATCTTGACTGCAAGGTTCACCTTAAGCTACTTTTGAAATGATACTTCATGGCAAAAAGTGTACATTCATTTCACTCCATTATTCAGTCTGAAAGCTCTCTCAGAGCAGGCGTATGGAGACGTGAGTTTTGTCCCTTATTACCCTGTAGCGTGAGCCGCAGTGCTTCCCCGTTCCATTGATAAAAACATTGGACGTTCCCCTGACGCCAGCATTCAGCGTTAGCCGTGTCACGATTTGTAAAAACTGGCAGACCCAAAAGCAGAACACAACAAAGTCAAAGTCCAAGGGTGTTTATTGAAAAAACACAGGAGGAAAAAAGGAGCATGTAGATCTGCTATATTCGGTGTGGTCGAGCAGGCGGAGGCTGGTGGCAGGCAGGCAAGGCAAAGAAGCTTGTCAGAATATCACTGAGAAAAAAGGAGAAGAGCAAGGATCAAAAATCACGAGAAGCAAAAAATCAAGGTTCCAAAAATACTAACACTAAGGATTCACAAGGAAAAATACTAGAGAGGTTGACTAGAAGCGTTACCACGCACTGAGGTTGTGAAACGATCTGGCATCGGCACGTGGAGAAGACCAAACATATATAGACTGGAGGATGATTAGCTGATGCCAGGCAGGTGAGGGAGATTAGGGAACATGGAACCAGGTGTGCCAATTAAGCTGTGAGCTGGAGCCAAGCCTACGCCCAAAACAAACGCCCACTCTCAAAGACACACACACACACATAGACAAACACAGACACTGACAGAGACTGTGACACCGTGGAGCAAAGCTGACACACAACACACACACACACACACACACACACACACACACACACACACACACACACACACACACACACACACACACACACACACACACAGAAAACCCCACCTTTACAGCGTCACCAGACCCCTGAATCGATGACCAGAATATATGTATTTTAATGGCCGTGGCTATAGTGATTCAGGAGCTGAAGCCAGGCTAGCTCATGATAAAACTAAAATTAACTCTGTCTCTGTTTAGGAGGACTGTGGATGCTTCAGAAACCGACTACGAGTGACATCATCATTAGGCATCAAGATTTACATTTTATATTTCGATTTGTATTGTAACGTGAGAACAATGGCTTCTTTTATAGCATGTTAACTTTCCAGGAATAGAAAGCCTGTAGTTTCTATTAGCTTGGATTCCCCATCGATAATGTCACTGTCCATAGCTCCTCTGAGACACCTATATGAAGATAGGTTGGAAATGGGTGAAGTTGGAAACCCATCTGAAAATATGTTGTTTCAGGGACCCCCCCCCCCCCTCCCCCCCAGAAGCAAAGATTTGAGTTAAAAACGTTCGCTGTGAAATAATATATATTCAAAGATTTGTGCCACGTTTTCACTATTTTTCAAATAGCAGATCTACAAGCTTGTAGCGTGGCACTCTGTGAGCTTGTAGATCTGCTATTTTTCAACAGCTAAAGTATGACATAATGCTTAAAACACCAAAAGGGGTTCCTGTCCTGAATGGGTTAAGTACAGTACTTGATTAAATGTACTGTACAGTACTTAGTTACTTTCCACCACTGCAATTTACAATTTCAGGTAAGGTTATCACAAACATAAATAAAATGCATAGAGTCAGTGTAGTGCCTTAGCAAACCAAATCAGTCTATCTATGTATACCATCAAAAAAGTATAATGGTAATCATCCGCCAGAAAAGGATGTTCTCGCTTTAATTTTTACTCACACCCATCCTGGGAATAGACCACGTTGGTTGCCATAGCAAGCAGCATAATGATGGATGGCTTCCAACCATATTATGTGGTTTGATGAGAAAATTAGGAAGAAAAAAAGCAAGTGAAATTGGCTGGAGGGGGGCTTTAATGTAAATTTTAGGCATATGGCATACAGTATGTTATGTTGATGAGCGTACAGTATTGCAGAATCAACTTTATTGTCAGACGGTTAACCCATTTTGACCTGAGATCAGATTCTAAAAATGTCTTCTACATCCTGACAGTTTTCTGAAAAAGCTATGTTTCTATGTCAGTGGTTCTTAGATTTTTCAAAAATAGCAGACCTACAAGCTGTGTCTCGCAGTGTCTCGCTCACATGTTACACAAGGATACAAGGATTTCTGTAGTATTATGCGAAGGATGATAGCTGCTTTCCTCACTGTTACTGCACTTGCACGATCAACAGTTCATATAAAACTTCATGACACAATGTAAAATACATCACTTCCTGTTTTTTGTTAATGGTCTGGTCAGACCAATAGGCAGCCACCCCTTCCTGCCCATCACTGTATTATGCTTTATGCATGTGTGTGTGTGTGTGTGTGTGTGTGTGTGTGTGTGTGTGTGTGTGTGTGTGTGTGTGTGTGTGTGTGTTGGTGGCTCAGACAGGAAGTGTGTCTCAGTATCCTCAGGGATGAATGAGTCAGAGCTCGATCCGCCTGTGTCAAATCTCTCTCTCTCTCTCTCTCTCTCTCTCTCTCTCTCTCTCTCTCTCTCTCTCTCTCTCTCTCTCCTTCGTTGTGTTGTTACACAGCAAAATCCTTAGTGTTGATTTAACCCGGAGAGTGTACAGAATGACCCGCACGGAGATGTAAAGGTGCATTATTAGACTCTCAGGAAGGGTTATATTAACATCATTTAAATTTAAATCCTCATAATATGAGGATTTCAATTGCTGTGTTTGTTTGTGGGGCTGTGCCTTGTGTGTGTGCATGCGCACACGTGCGTGTGTCATTGGCAGAGGTCACGTCAGAACAGTGATTTTTATCTCTGTGAATGTGTGCATGATGTGCTATACTACACTGTAGCATCCATTTGACTCGGTGCATCACGTTTCCACACACACACACACACACACACACACACACACACACACACACACACACACACACACACACACACACACACACACACACACACACAGAGTATATCTGACACACTGGTTGGGAACAGGTGTTACAATGTACAGTCCTAGTTGAGGTGACAGGTTCACAACGTTATCCAAAGTGTTGTAACAAGGATGTTTCACCTCTTTTTATCTTTGACAAACCCTGCAGAAGTCTGAGGCAGGTTCAGAACAGTTCCGTTCAGAACCAAACAGGTAAACAACAGTACATCCTATCGTTGCTGCTGTCATTGCTGCAATAACACAATGCTGCAATAACACACAATAACCACATGCTGTATGACACGCACACACACACACACGCACGCACGCACGCACGCACGCACGCACGCACGCACGCACGCACGCACGCACGCACGCACGCACGCACGCACACCAACAATGGCACTCTCATGCTGTGGGTCTGTACACATCTCTTCTCTGAGCTCTCACTCTGTGTTCATTATGTCTACTTTATATACTTGATCATACACCCGTGTCTTGTGCCCAGAATATCAGATCAGCTAGCTCACCATGTGACGCATCAGACCTGCTTCTGTTTCTCTGTTTCCCACAGGCTTCACTGTCATACCACAGGCTTCACTGCCGTACCACCGGCTTCACTGTCGTACCCCAGGCTTCACTGTCGTACCACAGGCTTCATTGTCATACCACAGGCTTCACTGTCGTACCACAGGCTTCACTGTCGTACCACAGGCTTCACTGTCGTACCACAGGCTTCACTGTCGTACCCCAGGCTTCACTGTCGTACCACAGGCTTCACTGTCGTACCACAGGCTTCACTGTCGTACCACAGGCTTCACTGTCGTACCACCGGCTTCACTGTCGTACCCCAGGCTTCACTGTCGTACCACCGGCTTCACTGTCGTACCCCAGGCTTCACTGTCGTACCACAGGCTTCACTGTCATACCACAGGCTTCACTGTCGTACCACAGGCTTCACTGTCGTACCACAGGCTTCACTGTCGTACCACAGGCTTCACTGTCGTACCACAGGCTTCACTGTCGTACCACAGGCTTCACTGTCGTACCACAGGCTTCACTGTCGTACCACAGGCTTCACTGTCGTACCACAAAGTATACACCAGGCTTCAGGCATAATGAAGAGTGCACGACGAGTGGCTGCTAATGGCTGCAAACAGGGATGAGTGATTAGACCACCAAACAACCACGCTTAATACTAATATAAAAACGGCCGTCAGCCCTGCTCACCGCGGCCATGTCATCATATTAGCCGCATTACTAGTCTATTAAAGAGAACCAGCCACCCTGTCTTCATCAAGGCTGCCCTATGTGACGGATGACTGAGTCGCAAGGCACGCAGGCACGCACGCACAGAAGCAACACCATTATTCATACGAGCCCAGGTCTGGGGGCCAATGGGTGCTATTGTGAGAGAAATAGGCAGGCAGGCAGGCAGGCAGGCAGGCAGGCAGGCAGGCAAGCAGGCAGGCAGGGAGGCACGCACGCGCACACACACACACACACACACACACACACACACACACACACACACACACACACAGAGAGAGGGGTGTGGAGTAAGATGTCAGCTGCAACCTTGATGCTTTCACAACAATGTTCTTCACTTTGAGGCGAGTGACGCCCTATGAACTGAACATGAAATTGGTTTAAAAAAGAATGATGAGAGAGAAGTACAGAGAGAGACAGGGAGAGTGTTTTGAATAAAACAGCTGCAACCTTAAGGGCATGGTGAGTCATACATGCAGTAGGTAAATAAAGAAAGAGAGAGAGAGTGAATCTGAGTAGCAAAGCCTTAACTTATCCGTCAGGAACACCATGTTCTTATATAGCTAGCATGGAGACTGTGTTTGCGGGCGGGGGGTGGCGCAGGCGTATGTGTGTGTGTGTGTGTGTGTGTGTGTGTGTGTGGCTGGTGTGTCAGGAAGTAAGCAAGAAATAGCATAGGTCATCCGTAGATCCTCGGACAACAAGGAAAAGATTCTAATAAGAATTGTCTCTCTTAATTAAGGCATCAGAGTCCAGCAGAGTCCCCTAGGAGACTCAAAGGGTTTCCATTGAGTCTCCTGTATACCGGAGACTAATATTCTAGTACCACCGAGGCAATAATTGACATACTTATTCTGAGGAAAACCTGGAGACTTGACATTCAGTAAGTGGGTGTTATGATCAAAATGAGAACATTATAATGGTGTGCAAAACACATTTGTCCGTGTTTGAGGAGTCCGAGGAGTCCCGTAGAAATAACGTTTTTACCCCACCCACAAAATAAATAATCACAATATGCGATAAGATTATTATTTGAATCCAGTTTCGGACCACTTCGTTCCTGCTAGCGTAGCTGCTAGTGCTAATTTCAAACGGTTCATGAGCTATGCGTGGTCAAAGTTTACATTTTCAATTGAGTGCTATAGTGCCACCCTTTGGCAAATGGTTGTGGGCTTCGCATCCTTAGCGTTTGGCATGGACCTCTACCATATTTCCAAGTTTCAAGAAAACCAACTGCACGGTTCAGCCAGAACTGCTATTTATGGCGGAAGGAGGAGGAGAAGAAAAAAAAACAATAACAAACAATAAAGGACCAAGTCCTTGCAGGACTGCTTGGTCCTTTAATAGCACTATCCCTACCACACTGGATTTGTTATTTGTTATACACTGTATGCACGCACACACACACACACACACACACACACACGCATGCATGCACGCACGCACGCACGCACGCACACGCACACGTACACCCACACCACCCACTTAGAATTCAGGCTCCAATACCAACAATGAAACAATCACGTCTGTAAATCATGACATCTTTAACAGCCCATGTCAACACACAGTTCCTTCAAATCTATTCACTATTCACTCCAATTTGGCAGGCCTATGGCTCCAGGCTGTCCATCAGAATGACTTCATATAGAATTAATTGGTTCTCCATTTCTCTTCAATGTTTGCGTTGTATGGCAAAGTAAGGCTACTTATAGTTATAGGAGGATATTTTAGGCTATTTAATAATAATAACTTGAATGGATGTAGTGCCTTTCCTAAACCCAACAACACTTTTCGTTTGTAACATCTATGACCAGGATTTACTGTAACTCTGGGGCACTTTTTAATGTTACATAAAGTTGACTCATAACAGCTGCAGGTCTGCTGCTACACACAAAAAGGTGCATGACACTTATGTGTGGCTTTCTATTGTAGGTTTTCTCAAGGAGAGAGAGAGAGAGAGAGAGTGTGAGTGAGTGAGTGAGTGAGTGAGTGAGTGAGTGAGTGAGTGAGTGAGTGAGTGAGTGAGTGAGTGAGTGAGTGTGTGTGTGTGTGTGTGTGTGTGTGTGTGTGTGTGTGTGTGTGTGTGTGTGTGTGTGTGTGTGTGTGTGTGTGTGTGTGTGTGTGTGTGAGAGAGAGAGTAACACTCACCACTGCAACATATGGGGCTTGACATTTTGGTTGGACACCAGATCATAACAATGTGTTTGTGTGTGCTTCTCTGTGTGCATTCTATTGTCGAGGTGAAGTGTGAATTAGGTGACACTATAACATATCCTACACTACAGTATGACACAAGAAGACTAGCTGGACAAAAATAATAAAGTGGCATTCCAAAATATGAGGGATATAGGTGAGGTGCCCACCACATCTCTCTCTCTCTCTCCTCATCCACTCTATCTCTCTCTCTCTGTCTCTCTCTCTCTGATCGTGACTGCACTGACAAAAGCGCTCGTCTAGGGAAGTTGCTCTCTATGTGCAGACACCCTGGTTGCCGGGGAAACCGTGGTCTAAAGTTGTGGAGTGGGAGCCGGTGCAGGCAGGCCTCTGCACTGCAGCACGGAAACAGCAGCGCATAAGACAGGAGACCAAGTGATGGCACTCATCTCATTACAGCACTCAGACAAAGCAGGGGTGAAGCACACAGATCTGTACACTCACAACAGTCTCTCTCTCTTTCTCTCTCTCTCTCTCTCCTCAAGCTATCTCACACCTTAAATGAGTAATTCACCCAAAGAATTACTTATTTTCTATCAATTGCACACCCCATGAAGCCTTGCATTCATGGATATTATGAATATGAACATTATCATTAACATTAATTATTATTATGACTATTAGCATTCATAAGCCAATCATTTGATGAGCAGTGGAGACCCAAATGCCTCGATTAAGCAAGTCCAATGAAATTCCATATAATATTACAGTTTTAAGAGGTGGGGGCGTGTGGAATGTCATAGCAATTTTGGGCATGGTAAGAAGCGCTTTCGACACCCCGTGGATTGCGCAAAACGGCCTTGAATTAGTCATGGGAGTGTTTAAGGAGTGTTTGAGACGTACCCAATCAACATGTCCGTGGTGCATTTATATAGCGCCTTTATCCAAGGCGCTTTACAGAGATTGTGCATTACATTCACCCATTCACACACACATTCATACACCGATGGCAGCGGAAACCATGCAAGGCACCAACTAGCACATCGGGAGCAATTAGGGGTTCAGTGTCTTGCTCAAGGACACTTCGACAGTAACTCTGGGGGAGCCCGGGTTCGAACTGGCAACCTTACGGTTACCATCCAGGCACTCTACCCCTGAGCCACCACCGCCAGCTGATGTCACATACGGAATGCGCACTTTGGGGATCGTGGTATTACATTTCTTGATTTCTTCATGCTGGCACCATACATTGACACGAAACAAGACAGGAACGCCCAAAAACGTCACAGCCGGTTTTTTAACAAGACAGGAACGCCCAAAAACATCACATCCGGTTTTTTACCCTGGGCAGAATTTTCTATGGCTGCCAATGCAACTTTTTCCAATCCTTAATCACATACGGACAAACATCCATGCCGATAATATCTAACTTGCGGAGGTAACGGGCCTTGTCCGCGGGCAACAGATCTTTCAACGTATGGCATTGCAAATACGTTTGATAATCGCTACTCTGCGCAATATTGTTTTGAAAATGCCGCAAATTGCATTGCAGTGAACGAGAGCAAATCACAAATCACAAATCTTACCCTGGGGGGTGGGCGGAGCCGCGGAGTCGCAGCTGACGCCCCTCCCTCCGCTCTGATGACGCGTTGTTATGTCAATGTATAGAAGACATGACATGACTTTGTCACTATTGGGTTAATTATTCCTATTGCACTGCATGCTGTCACCTTTATGCCTCAAAATAATTTGTTTCTATTGAAAAACACCAGTAAAATAATGTTTATTATATTTTATTTCATTCAAGTCACGATGAAGGAATGAGTTGAATGCGTGCTGCGTAATGCTGTGGCCCCGATGGTATATGGTCTTCGCTCGTAAGCATTTTATTGAAGAAGACTTGAATCGGGTGTGATACAGCGTATGAAAGCAAACTTCCCAAGGATTATGGAGATGTTTTTTGAGAAATGAAAGAATTATGGCCGTTTCTAATCTCAACATTTTACCAAAGAAAGCCGCAGCAAAGAGCACTGTTGCCATGTCTCATAGAAACAAGTAAATAGGTCTATAGAAAATAATCCCAAAAGAAGCGCATATAACGGGGGCCTATTTTAAATAAAGTGACATGTTTTTATTTTCTAGATAGTGAGTCTGCCATATCCAGATTAATTTTAATGACACCACATTAAAATAAAAAACATATTTTGATTGTCCACAAATATAAAGTTCTTCCTTCTTTTTAAATATTTTCTTGCACATTGTTATAATGATCATTATATATCCCCCTGCAGTCAGAGTTCATAGTTTTAATGAATGAATGTGATGCATTGTGAGCTGGTAGATCTGCTATTTTCAAAAGTAATCTTGGAATTTTTTTTTATATTTTTGGATTAGCCGTCCTTAGTTGGGCAAATGCATTCATCTGGGGATCCTTGACATGGGAATGTGCTTTGTGAGGATCACTGGTTAAAACAATTAGGAGAAAAGCCCAAATAACACAAACAAGAAAAGCAACCACAACTACCAATATTTACAAGCAACTTTACAGAAAAAGAAGCCGCTTATAATAAACAGACATGGCAACACTCCAGCAGAGTTCAGAGCCGCTCAAGTGTAAAATCAAACAGTGCTTTTTGCATTTATGAGGTGGTCAGACCCACATCGAATCGTTATGCGCTGAGTCTTTTTAGGTCAATGGGCTTAATAGCAAATTGCGCAAAGCGAAAATAATTAACATATGGACATTCCCACAATGCTAAAATATTCAGGAACGTCGTATGCCATATGTGTGTGCATTCAACACGGGCCGATACGGCTTCCATAATACAAAAGGGCGCAGAGCGAGGCCAATTTATGTATTACCACATGGGTTTTACCACTTGCAAAATCGACCCCAAAGAGTCATAACATTTTTGGCTCTGGAATGTGGCAGAAACAAAAACGAACCTCCTTGATTTCAACTCAAAGCTTCATGCGGTGTGAACTTGATAGAAAATCGAACTGATCGTGATCGAACTGCAGGGAACCTCACGGTTCCCATCAGGCCACTCTACCGGCGGCCGGATACCCCTGAGACTGCCGCCCCAACAAATGCCATTGAAACATGAACTTTGGTGATGGTTGCATCAGGCCATAGAATAAAGTATAAAGTAACATCATCATGTCTCCTCTCCTATAGAAATGATTCACAATGTAATTCATGGCCTAATTAAGGGTTATCAAACATCCACTAAGTCTAACAAACAACTTTAGTTTTTTTCAACCAAGGTTCAGGTTGTAATTTTCTGGGGTCTAGTAGGACTATAGGTAAATAATAATAAAAATAAATTGCTATAACATTTTGTAAAACAAAATACATATTTAGCCCCATGTTCCAATGCCCCGCCCCTCTGTAAAAAATAGCTCATCTTCTTTGACTTTCTCTAATAACCTAAAACATGAACCTTGGTTAGAAAAAAACTAAAGTTCTCCTTTAACAATATTGTAACTCTTGAGAGTGTAAGAAAAAAGAAGATCATAGATAAAGACCTGTAATGGTCCATTTGGTTACCAAACCACTGCTCTATAGTTGTTCCTTATCACAGCAGGTGCTAGAATGCAAAACATTGCATTAAGTTTGTTGTTAGCTACAGTAGACCGTGTTAACCCCATGAAACTACAGTATAGCATCCTACCATTAAGCTATACAGTAGCATCCCTATTCTGGGGCATCATAATGGAATATTATACAATTTATACTATATTATGTAAAACAATGAATAATTTAGGTAATTATAAGAAACCCACACAATAGCCCTAAGTAAAAACTGGAAAACAAACACTTTAACTGAGTTAGTCAGCTGGGGCTGACTAATTCTGACTCACCGTCCTTAGGTTGAGTCAGACATAGCCTCGATACCCAGGCTTTCATTTCGTCTGCGCGAAAAATGAATGCCTGGATTTAGGCACTGGCCTAAAAGTGGGAGTCAACCCTTCCGCGTAGGCTTCTCTCCAGATTATGTGACGTCAGGGCTCTGAGCGGTGTGCACCCCTCAAAATAACACGTGAGGAAATCATTACCAGTGGAACTTCAAACGAGGCTATGTGAGGAAAATGAGGAGAATGGCTGAAGAACCCACCACACCGTCTAAGAAAAAAACCAACGTGTGCCGACTCTGTGGAAATAACTTTAACAGTCCGTTAGAATGGTATACTCCAGCAACCAGTGGTTTCTGCTTCTGGTTGACACAATAACAGTGCTGCACTAGGAGGGGGGGGGGGGGGGGAATCGGTGAACCAATCAAGGTGTGCGCAAATCTGAGCCGCCACCCTCCCATCTAGGCCAGAAAGGTCTAGTGTTAGCTCAGGCTAAGTCAGACATGCTAAACCCATGGCTGTTGTTATTACAGTATAGCTGTAATTCCCTTGGTTTTAAATCCAGTAGGTACAAAAACCCCAATGTAGCCTACTAATAATTTAGATGACTGGCTCATAAAGTATCGATAATTACCACTTAGTCTTCTACATGATTGTCATATCAGTAAATCCCCATAACTTGTCAGACCCAAACATCCGCTCTGTGACGAAGAAAATATTCCAAACAAAAATAATTATAACAGATAGACAGAGAATTAATTAAAACAGTTACAATGTTGAACAAAAGTGCTGGAAATCATTTCCCTGAATTGACCCAAGGAAGTCAGTGATGTGCTTTTTAAGGACTTCTGGAGCTCATTTGTAGTGAAGTGTGGTGTAGTAAAGTTGAAGTCAACAAAGTGAGATTTAAAATCATTCTATATTTGGTGACTCATACAAACAACATTTCACCCCAAAAAAGGATTCTTCAAGTGAACACTCCTCTCTGCTCCTCGCCTCTCTTTTCTGGTGCTCTCATTCATCTCATCTCCTCTCCTCTCCCTTCAACCACTTTCTTCTCCCCTGTCGCTCCGCACCTCTCCTCTGCCCTGGTTTTCATTGCCATCCTTTTCCCCTCAGCCTTTCCCCGTCATACATGTGCGTGTGTGTGTGTGTGTGCGCGCGCGCGTGCGTGCGTGCGTGCGTGTGTGGTATAGGGCTGTATATAATGCTGACGGGCAGAATGAGAACAGAGGGAGGGTATGCAGAGAGAGAGAGAGAGAGAGAGAGAGAGAGAGAGAGAGAGAGAGAGAGCATGTGCCGGGAGAGGCTGGGTTATCTGTCATTCAGAATCTAAACCTAACCATTAGAGGAGATGAGATGAGCAAGAGAGGGAGAGGGTATTGCTGACATTTTGTGGTGCGTAAATTAGGTTGAGTACAATGGGAGGTCACGTTTTTATTTTGTCGCCATTACGAGTACTGTTTTATGGGTCCTTGTCTAAGAATGGAGCCTCGTGTACGTCGTTTGCTCTGCGAGTGACACTGTCCACGGCGACGAAGACACATAAGTCCTTGTTAGTGGAGCTGTCCATGTGTGTGGTGTAGCCTCCCTTTCCCTTTCCGCATTCATTATCAGTGGTGTAAACTAACTTTATTTAAGTACTGTACTTAAGTACAATATTGAGGTATTTGTACTTTACTTGAGTATGTCAAATGTTCAGTACTTTTACTTCTACTTTAGTTACTAGTTACTTTATAGTAGGGTTGGGAAGATATATCGATATTGCGATATATATCGGCGCATTATATATATCGTATCGTCCTCCCAATATTGTGATATTGATTAATTAGTACTAGTAGTAGTAGGTTTGTAGTAGTAGTTTGTGACACAAAAAGATTTTGGAATAAATAAATATATAATTCCAGATTTTTGTCTTTTATGGTTATTTTTCATTTTCAGTTACAGATATCGTGATATATCGTTGATGAAATCTCTTACAATATATAGGATATTGTGATATTATCATTATCGTATCGTGAGGTACCCATATCGTGCACCCTTACTTTTTTATTTTGAGTATTATTACTACATTAACCACTTCAGCTAAATAGCAGATCTACAAGCTCACAATGCGTCACATGAAAGATCTGCTATTTTCAAAATATTATACTCTACTTCAATTCTACTTTTGGTACTTTAAGTACATTTTGATGCCAATACTTTTGCACTTTTACTCAAGTTTTGAATTACCGACATTTACATGTAACGGAGTAGTTCTACATTGCAGTAATAATACTTTTACTTTACTTAATTTGAGTACTTCTTTCACCACTGTTCATCATTAGACAATGAGAGGTTTCTCCATGACGAGAGACAAGGAAATTCGAAGAAAGAAAAGAAAGAAAGAAAGAAAGAAAGAAAGAAAGAAAGAAAGAAAGAAAGAAAGAAAGAAAGAAAGAAAGAAAGAAAGAGACTTGTAGAGGGAGGGAGGGATGATAGAAGAGAGCTGCTCTAAGCTGGCTTTAATAAGTAGGATGTGTTCTTTGATTAATGGATCAGGGAACTCCAACATGCCTCAGCACTTTCCCTTAAAGAGGCAGCGCATGCAGCCATGCACAGCAGAGCAGACACACGCACACACACACACACACACACACACACACACACACACACACACGGACCCACACAACCAAGAGCCCAGTTGACCTGTCCTCGCGTCTCAAAAGTCAAGGTTACTGGTCAGAATTTGTTCATTTACCAAAGTCTATACCGCTTTTCTTTTTTTGTGACTGAACGTGGTTTTGTGACCTTCCTGGGTCCATGGGCTACTAATACTACGCATAAGGGAAACTATCTTCTCTCTGCTTAATAACATTTGGGAGCTTAAGCGGGGGCATGAATGGATGCCCTTGACCTTTTTCCTGTACGTTTAACATCCTCACGATCCTCTCTATGCTCCCATTAAGGATATAGGAGAGGCAAGACGGAAGAAAGGGCAGCTCGGGGGGATAGGGAGGAGGTGGAGCATGTCAGGTGTGAAATGAGACAGAGAGAGAGAGAGAGAGAGAGAGAGAGAGAGAGAGAGAGCATTTGCATGGCTCCCCATGCATTTTTTGTATGCACCCCCGTGTTCATACTGTAACTGTATGCAGGCAGTACACACTATACTTAAGTTAATAATATGTGCAAACCTATTTTTCATGCTTCTGCATGCACGCATGCATCTTTGCGCACTCCATACACACACGTCCCACCCACTGATCAGCACTGTCCCACTGTCTCTCTGCAGGGGTCCAGAACAAATAGCATTCTCTTCAGTCGTGCACTGAAGAGAGGGCCGTTAATGTATTCACTATTCAGACCTGAGAGCTGATTCTACAAATGTCTTCTAAATCCTGACAGTTTTCTGAAAACCCTGTTTCTACATCAGTGGTTCTCAAGCTTCATGTCAAGGACCCCCAAAAGTATATGTATTCGGCCGCCGACCTCCATCTGAAAGTTCCAGGGACCCCCCAGAAGCAAATATTTGAGTGAAAAACTTTCGCTGTGAAATTATAATCAAAGATTTTCACACATTTTCACGATAAAAAAAAAAAAAGCAGATACAAGCTCGTAGCGCGGAACATGGTGCTGCGCTATGAGATTGTAGATCTGCTATTTCAATAGCTACAGTTTAAAATAATGATTAAAAGTGGTGAAAAGCTAATATGGTGACACAGATGCATCCTCAGGTCTAAATCAGTTAAAGGACAACTTTAGTTTTTTTCAACCAAGGTTCATGTTTTAGGATGTCATTAGAGAAAGTATAAGATGCGTGTAAATTTTCTTTCATTTGCTGCTTTCTTTTGTTTTAGGGATTTTAGCTCTTTTTGACAGGGGGGCGGGGGCATTCGAGCATGGGGCTAAATATGTATTTTTTTACCAAATTTTATTGTGATTTATTTTTGTATATTGATATAATATGATATATAGTCCTAATACACCCCAGGAAATTACATCTGGCCACAGAAGATCACAGGATCTACTGAATATGAAGGTAGCCTACTGGGGGAAGGCTTATACTGTGTGTATATATAGGCTCAATATGTCAGTTTGTCACATTCAATAGATCCTGTGATCTTCTGTGGTCAGATGTAATTTCTTGGGGTTTATTAGGACTATAGTAAATAATAAAATAATAAATCGCCATAATATTGTCAAAAAATACATATTTAGCCCCATGCTCGAATGCCCCCACCCCCCTGTCAGAAACTGGTAAAATCCCAAAAACGAAAGAAAGCAGCAAATTAAAGAAAATTAACACTCATCTTTTAGTTTCTCTAATGACAACCTAAAACATGAACCTTGGTTGAAAAAAACTAAAGTTGTCCTTTAATATTATTCAGCATGACGAGTATTCCGGTGAGGTATTCCTCTCTCCAAAGAAGCTCCTGCTAGATCTCCCTATTTTGGTCAAGTAATTTAACTATCAATAACGAATGATAATGCATTACTAATTTCTATATACCCTTGCCTTGGGCGCACACACACACACACACACACACACACACACACACACACACACACACACACACACACACAGAGAGAGAGAGAGAGACATGGTACAAAGAGCTAGCTGTGTTTTATGGGCTGGTCCTTATTTCCTGAATGTGCTAAGCAACAACTTGGAATATCAATGATACTCGATTCACAAAGGGAGAGTGCATGTGTTTATGTATGTGTGTCTTGTTGAGCGTGGGAATGCGTGCGTGCGTGTGTGCGTCTGTCTGCCTCTGGTATGCAGTGTACATTATTTACTTTAGGCTTACAGCCTGTAGCCCAGCTGCAGCCCTATAAGCCAAACACCTTACAGTTTATAAACACAATTTCACACATACACACAGCTTGCCCGCGGCCAGCCTTTAAATTGGATTGGCGCTGCAAACTGATCAAGGGCAGTTCTAGCAGGGTTGATGCAACTGGAAGGCCTTAACCTTATAGGGAAAACACACACATCACAAGCACATGCGCACACATCGGTTTTGGACCTGACTTTTTCTGGAATGTTATTTTCAGTGTGGGACTGCATCTATGCCTGACTCATACGCTCACACTGCCAAAGGGGAGGAGTGTGTGCGCAAATTAGTGTGTGTGTGTGTGTGTGTGTGTGTGTGTGTGTGTGTGTGTGTGTGTGTGAGTGTACGTGCAGTATGTGTGCATGCTAATGCAGGAATGGGTGATTCATACCTAAATTGAGCAGGCTGTTGTCCAGTCAGTTGGCTCCCTCGGGGTGTGTGTGTTCATGCACGTGCATGCGTGCGTGTGTGTTCGTCTAGCAGATTTAGTTGTTTGATCATGTTTTTGGCTGATATTTATTTAATGACTCTTAGGATATAACCACTGGTTACAACCAAATATCATCCATGTATATTATGCTGGTGGGGGGGGGATGTGCTGTGGATATAGTGTGTGTGCAAACAATCATAGACAGGCACAGACAGAGACACACATCCTAAACAAGAACACACGGTCACGAGCACTGTTTTGTTCAACAATATACTACACCAACCAGGCATATTGCCATGGAGATGCTGTTTGTTTGTTGGGCAGAAACCTTGTATGTCCAAAACTGAACAATTTTCAAGAAATGGTCAAAAGCTCTGGTTACTTCTTTACATTGGTACAATATTTAGCCAACCCAGACGGTACCACTGGGTGAGTCATCAAGACCTGCCCTAATCTCCTCAACCTAAACCCATGGTACCACTGGGTGAGTCATCAAGACCTGCCCTAATCTCCTCAACCTAAACCCATGGTACCACTGGGTGAGTCATCAAGACCTGCCCTAATCTCCTAAACCTAAACCCAGACGGTACCACTGGGTGAGTCATCAAGACCTGCCCTAATCTCCTCAACCTAAACCCATGGTACCACTGGGTGAGTCATCAAGACCTGCCCTAATCTCCTCAACCTAAACCCATGGTACCACTGGGTGAGTCATCAAGACCTGCCCTAATCTCCTAAACCTAAACCCATGGTACCACTGGGTGAGTCATCAAGACCTGCCCTAATCTCCTCAACCTAAACCCATGGTACCACTGGGTGAGTCATCAAGACCTGCCCTAATCTCCTCAACCTAAACCCATGGTACCACTGGGTGAGTCATCAAGACCTGCCCTAATCTCCTAAACCTAAACCCAGACGGTACCACTGGGTGAGTCATCAAGACCTGCCCTAATCTCCTAAACCTAAACCCATGGTACCACTGGGTGAGTCATCAAGACCTGCCCTAATCTCCTCAACCTAAACCCATGGTACCACTGGGTGAGTCATCAAGACCTGCCCTAATCTCCTAAACCTAAACCCATGGTACCACTGGGTGAGTCATCAAGACCTGCCCTAATCTCCTCAACCTAAACCCATGGTACCACTGGGTGAGTCATCAAGACCTGCCCTAATCTCCTAAACCTAAACCCATGGTACCACTGGGTGAGTCATCAAGACCTGGCCTAATCTCCTAAACCTAAACCCATGGTACCACTGGGTGAGTCATCAAGACCTGCCCTAATCTCCTAAACCTAAACCCATGGTACCACTGGGTGAGTCATAAGACCTGGCCTAATCTCCTAAACCTAAACCCATGGTACCACTGGGTGAGTCATCAAGACCTGGCCTAATCTCCTAAACCTAAACCCATGGTACCACTGGGTGAGTCATCAAGACCTGGCCTAATCTCCTAAACCTAAACCCATGGTACCACTGGGTGAGTCATCAAGACCTGGCCTAATCTCCTAAACCTAAACCCATGGTACCACTGGGTGAGTCATCAAGACCTGCCCTAATCTCCTAAACCTAAACCCATGGTACCACTGGGTGAGTCATCAAGACCTGGCCTAATCTCCTAAACCTAAACCCATGGTACCACTGGGTGAGTCATCAAGACCTGCCCTAATCTCCTAAACCTAAACCCATGGTACCACTGGGTGAGTCATCAGACCTGGCCTAATCTCCTAAACCTAAACCCATGCGTTCACCACAACATTCGTCTCTCTCTCAGGGCCGTATAGCTCCCATTCAGGACACCGACGACATGTCATCGACCGACCCCCAAATATACAGTATATATTTGGGCGGTGGGGCAAAGATATTACAAAATGTGGGAGGGAGGGAGGAACTCATCTTCTCAGAATAGACGATCTTTGGTCGGCGCGTGGTGCATTGTGGGACTGTTAACAACCAGCCAGACTGTAAGAGGTATGCTGCCTGCACCTCCATAAACATTAAACAAGCCAGGAGGACCAGGACAAGGTAATGTGGTGTGTGTTGTTTGTTTCAGTTGGAACTCTTTGCCATTCTCGGCTGACCTCCGAAGAGAGAGTTTCTCTGACCTATATGCTTTAAGAGGTCCCCATACCCAGCCTAGTAGCACTGACCTCCATGGTCATCAGGTGCTTTGAGAGGCTATAGTTAAAGACTGCATCTGCTCCTCTCCTCCCAGCAGCACCTTGTACCCACACTGCAGTTTACCATGTTATGCATGCCACCCACGACAAAGCGTCCCTCTTTTTGCTTTACAGTTCTCACACACATATTTAACAATCTTGCTATCTTTGTTGAAGAGAAACTGCTCCGTGCTTGCGGTTATGGTTAGGTTAGGGATAGAGGTAGGTTGACGGTCTAATGACCGTCGGACCAAAACACGTGTCGGAACTTAACATCAAGGTCAAGGTCAAGTTTGTTTATATGTCCCAAGCTGCATGGCACTTCGTTTTACAGCGGATAATAAAAGCTCTTAAAACACATTACAAACAGTAGAACATACATAAACAACAACAGACATACGTATACATTATCACAAGATACAGATTGTGACATTAAATATAAAGTGCAACTAGAGCTAAAGTGCACCAAGTGTAACAACATCTATCACCTAGCCTGGTTAATAAACCAGACTAATATCGCACGGATCCGCGGGATATTAGTCTGGGGAGGCTCAGCTTGGATTTCATTTCCAGGGAAACATTTTCTCTTTGACGCAATTGGTCAGAGCTACTGTCAGTCAAAGGTCTCAAGCATTGAACGTCACTGTACCAAAGCCCGCCCATATTGCATACCGTGTCCCTATTGGGCGCCCACGTTCTCGTGTGTAGAAAATGGGCGTACAATTGAGCCTCTCCAGACCGAAATCCGCCGGTAGGCAATTTTTTTTTGCCAACGGCTGATTCGGTCTGGTTTATTAACCAGGCTAATCCTCACCACCCACCCCTGAGACTAAACAGCACCTCCTCCTGCTTCCCTTGTGGATGGCCCGAATGGAGGTAGATATAAATGATAATTTGTACCATGTTGGTTTTGGTTACAGGGGTCTTTAACCATTGGCCTGATGGCAGGAATAAATATTCACGGTAGGCTATAGGGGGTGAGAGCTGTCTGCTCTAATGATGCTTTTTTTTGTTGCACTTTAGAACCCGATTTTTTTCAGATCAGAGGGCAATATCTTTTCACTTTCGCCTGGTTCCCAGGCTACCATAGTATAGTCCCCCCACTAGACTGTCTCATAAACAGTCTTAACCTGGATTTCATTTCAGTCACACCTCAGTAACACCTCACCCTGCACACCAGTGCTCTCTGGGTTGTTTGCAGAGTCCTCTGTCTAATGTACTCTAAACACACGCACGCACGCACTGGTTTGTAAATTTCAAGGTAAGAATTGGGTTTCCCCATCTTTACAAGGATATACTGTCAGTGAGCGATAAGTAGTCTGACAAGAAGGATTCTTTAAAAAAATCATAGTTGCTTTGTTTGTACAGTTTGTCTATCTATCTATCTATTTATCTATCTATCTGGTTTTCCTTGACAGCACTGGGCTATGACGGCATGATCTACACATTTA
Source organism: Protomyctophum parallelum (assembly GCF_964188405.1). Lineage (NCBI taxonomy): Eukaryota > Metazoa > Chordata > Actinopteri > Myctophiformes > Myctophidae > Protomyctophum > Protomyctophum parallelum. The sequence goes on along the minus strand of NC_139700.1, from coordinate 16,365,381 downwards.
GCCTCTGTGGGATTCAGTTCACTGCTAAAGGCGCCAAGACCACAGCTGAGCTATGGAGCTTAGGAATAGTGTTGTGTAGGGAATGGTTCATTTAGCTCCTTCTCTCCCTCTCTCTATTTCGCAATGTACTGTATCTCACCATCCATACTTTTCATCGATTTAAAACATTCCCCCAGAGAGTGCCTTAGGATGATCCCTGAACATGGAAGTGAACATAATGTGCATGCACACGGACACTCACTCACTCACTCACGGAACGCACATACTGTATAATGTATATTATCCACACAAATCATGCAAACAAAATGCATGCATATGCTCACACGCATGCACTTGCACGTGCGCACGCACACACCCATTTTCACACTCCCACTTAAAAAAACAAGCAATAAGAATAATATGTATAATAAGTAGTGGTGGGCATAGATTAATTTTTTTAATCTAGATTAATCTCACTGCAATTCTGGAGTTAATCTAGATTAATCTAGATTAAAATGGCTCATTTGAACTCTGCCGAAAGCATTGAAAATATGTGTGCGCTACCTAAATAATGACCAGAAGTAAATCCTTGAACGGGCCACGTGGCCCATTAGACCAGGAGCCCTATCATAATTGGTAATGAAAATATAATAATGTTCAATACGTGTGTTATACATTGTTTATTCAGTTAAACATGAATAACCATAAACACGTTACCATACAGGCAATTTGAAACAGTGGGTGCAAGAACAACCCCCTTTTCTGGGATATGACATTAATTAAACTGTAAACCTAGAGGTGATGAAGAACTGTTTACAGTCAGTAGCTTAGTGACATGATTTGAGTCCAACCTCTACCTGTCCTTCTTCCACCAGTCACTCAGACACACCAGCTTGTTCACATTGTCTGGTGACAAACTAGATATTTATTTCTGTACAATGTGGCCTGCTAAAGAGAACAGTCTCTCGCATGGGACAGTTGTGGCAGGAGTCCCCAAGTACTTCTTTCGCAGCTTTCTCTGCGGCGTACTGGTCATGGATTCTCCTTGTGATAGTTCGTCTCGCAGGTAGTTTGTAAGATGGGTCGCCTGTGGCCGCCTGGAGAAGAAGCTCGAGCCCATCATCTTCAACCACACTGATAGGCCGGCAGTTGATGGCAATCCACTGAGCTATGTAGGTTAGTTAGCTTGGCTGATAGAGTTGGGCTGACGGGCTTGCCACGGTTGCACTCCAACATTGTAGTTTGACGAACACTTTTCCCCGGAGCCATATTAGTGCTTGGACCGCCGGCAGCTTCGCTATCATCAACCAACGCAAAGGGATGCTTGTGCGTTAGGTGATACTTCAGACTTGAAGAACTCCTACAGTAAGCCATTTCTGCTTTGCACAGGGTGCAAACCACCTTGTTCTTGTCGAGGTTTCCATTGGGAAGCTTCTTGTAAAGAAATTTCCCCTGAAGCAAACCCGGGTTCACAGAGTCCTGCATGCTGACGTTTGATGTGGCACGCCGCACTGTTCATTAATTTCACCCGTGTCCGGTTAGGTTAGGATTTGTTACCGCCCCGCTCTCAGAGTAATTTATTTCACCTTGTCCCTGTTAGGTTAGGACTTCTCCCTCCCACAGAGTAATTCCGCCAGGTAAAACTATCAAAGTGAAATTACTAGTTTGCTCGCTTTATGCAGTCAATGCAGACCCAGCTCCCAGACCCAACTTTGAGAATAGATTAATGGCGATAATTTTTTTGACGCGCGATAATATTCTCGCGTTAACACAGCACGTTAATGCCGATAACGGCCCAGCATTAATAATAAGCCATAGAAACATGGAAGACTAAACGTGAGAAAAAGAAGACCATGTAATTGTGACAGGGTAATTCTTTTATAGTGGGGGGCAGGGTTCTTGAAGACTCATACACTGAGTTGGCGGTGCCCGAATTTGAACCCATGTCCTTGACTCCTTGTGTTCAAAGACAAGAGCTCTACCTACCGAGCTAACTGGACACAATAATTTCCTCCATTGTTAACAGCAAAATCATATAAAGGTGCGTATAAAGATAAATGACTGCATATGAAACAGAAAATGTCGAAGTCGAATGAGGAGCTCAATGAGTGAGCAAATGTTGAAAAGTCCCAGTTCAGTTCCTATTCAGTTCTAAAGGGAAATCAGTCTCTTTATCCAATTTGGAGAACCAGATTGCCACATTTGTGGGGGGAAGGGGGGTTCAGAGTTCCGGGTCGGCTCGCCAGGTCTGGGTACCGGCAAACATTTCGGCCATCTTGGAATGGAGGTGGGAGTGGGAAGTGTAGGAACTGATGTGACCCTTATACTGCTGTGATTGACAGGTTGAAATGGTTTGCCATTTTTGGGTTGCCATGTTGGCTGGGTTACATTTTTGATGACAATGATGTGTGTCCTGCCTTTGGGCATGTCATTATGGATTACTACAGTGTGTTCGCTGTTCATGTTTTCACTTACAAACTTGTCTTCAACTGGGATTTCAGATAATGGTCCATAAATTGTGCGTAGAACGTTTCACGCAAATTACTCAAAAAACCAGGCAGAAAATCAGGCATAAGCGTTTTTTAAACTGCTCAAAGTGGCGGAACATCTGAGGGTGGAGCTTACTGGTCAAAGTGACAGATGTGTTCCCCATGAGTCAAGGAAACAAGCGCCATGAATTTTGGCCAAACGAGGCATGAGTTATTTATGCCTCGAAGATAGGTTAAAAATGGGCGAAGTCATCCTTTAAGTGTGTTCCATATTTTTCGCTTCACACACCATTGACACCAACATGTTCATGCTCTCCATATTACAATGGAAACTGATTATTAGTCCTCAGCTGGCTTTCCAGCAGAAATCCCAGACTCCCCAAAAGCCATGTTTCTTTTTAAAGAAATAAAATAAATAATCCAGAGAAAGTTCTGTGAATTTACCAGCACCACCATCCACCCACCCATCCTTCCGGGCACTGCACACTTGGTGTATATTTTACCATGAGAGAAGTTCTCCCGTCTGACCCGTGCACAGAGAGTTGAGATACTTTCTAGGCTAACTTTAGGAAGAAGCCTGAGGCAGATGATGTTGTTTCGGAGTTCAGTATTTATTGTCAGAGACAAAGTACAAACACAACAACCGGTCCATGGCATAGGCCATGGCTGAGCCAGTCTGACAGCCTCACGGCTTGGGGGACACTAACACCAATGCAGTGGTGTTTTTATAATGTGGTTTAATAATACAAGTACGGTATGATACAAGAGAACTGTAACTTGTAACTTTTAGGCAAAACTAATATCGTTTATGCCGTTTGCTTTGATGGAATAATTGATTGTTCTAAATGAAGTATTTGTGTTGATTATCGTGTAATTTATTTGTATACAGTGAAAACTTGAAACATTATTGTAATGTAAAAAGGTCTCTTTTGCCTCCCTACTCTGCTTACTTGTTCACAATGAAACCACCACCAGCAAGAACACCCTGGCTGGCAACAGCGATGCCAGCCTGCCGTTGAAACCTGCCGCCGACCCAACGACAGAACACAGAACCTGCCGAAGCGGACAGAATTAGTGTCTGTCTACATTCACTGCACCACACATGTCCTGAATTTAGTTATGCAGGATGTTGTCCACAACATCAAAGAGTGTCAGGATTTCATGGTAGTTGTTCGTGACATAACACTGATCAGAAATTCACTAAAGCGACTAGCCTGGTTTAACTACCAGATGACTCAGTGCAATCATGGCATTTAAACATGCTGTTCTGTAATCTAAACACTGTGACACGTTTAAAAAGTTTTACAAATAAGTGTTTTTAGAACCCAAACGCTTGGCTTTAGTGTGAAACGAATGGGGGTGAATAAAAACATTTCGTGACATAATGTTTAAGCAGATAGTCAACAACTGAAACCAACTATAGAAAGAGCATGAAGCTTGCAATTAAAACGGTCCCATAAATGTGAAATAGCAGAAACATGGTCAACGTGGTTCATCAAGTTCACACTCTCTCTCTCTCTACAACCACATAACATGTCATGCTGCCAATTGTTGTGCGCTTGACAGATTGGCTACATTTTCTGTGTACAACACTGGCGTGCAGCAAAAGTGTAAATCTGGCCTAATTCGCTCTGTCTAAGACGGATGTGTCACCGTCGGACAATAATGGAGTGCAGAAGCATATATATATATAGTATGAGTGAGTCCTGAGATGACAGAGCCCTCCGGCGTCCCCAAATACCCTCTTTGCTGCAACATGGCTCCCTGTCACGGTATAATCTGCCCCTCGGTGGCTGAGAGCCAAAGGGCCTGATTTAAATTAAAACTCTGAAGAGAGACACTGGACACGGCTCTATAGACACCAGAGGGGACTGTGAGTGTGAGGTCCATAGTAGGCACTGGGCAGACAGCTTTTGGACAGATTGTTCTCTCCATCGGGGGAAGCATGCGATGGAATAGCCTGGCAGTCACTCCAGGGAAAGCCCCACTCTGTGTACCTTTAAAACACAGCTAAAACAATGGTTAAGAAATGTCCCAGATATGTGAACATAATAGATCAAACATAATTCTTTAGCTTTTCAGATGTGGCGAGGGGGTGGGGGATCTACGGACGGAAAAGAGCTCCTAGCAAAATCAGAGAAAGAGACATACACGAGAGGAAGATAAATGGTAAGAAATGTCTCAGCAAAGCAAAAATATATATTTTCCCTGCTGCCTTCAATAGACAAAAAAAGGCCACGAAAAGAAAATCTATATTTTGCCATTAGAATGATGCATCTAAAATATATTTTTGAAAATGCATTTCCAGGGTCTAAAATGTTTCTTTGCAAGGTATGATTTATATCCCCTTCTGTTTATGATAACTGAATAAAATGCAGGGGTAAGCGAATGAGGTGTGATGGTAAAGGGAGTATTTTTTGTTAGGATAAAGAACTTGAAAAATGACTCAGCTCTAAAGACAATTAGACCATGGTGTAATTCTCAGAAAGAATCCAAATCAAGGTAATGCAATTTACAATTGAAAGTGTGTGTCAGAGAGGGAAGTGTGTGTGTGTGTGTGTGTGTGTGTGTGTGTGTGTGTGTGTGTGTGTGTGTGTGTGTGTGTGTGTGTGTGTGTGTGTGTGTGTCTACAATGAGAGAGAGAGTGAAAGTCTAAGGCAATTAGTTCATTTGAATTTATAGAGCAGGGCCAGAGTGTTTGCGAGTGATAAGGCACACAAAGTGTGCAGCACGGGGAGAAACACCCTGCCTCGATCTTCCCAGGCACTATTAATACCACTGACACGGTATTGAACATTTGTTCCCAAGTAAGTAATTTCATCCTCAACACACACACACACACACACACACACACACACACACACACACACACACACACACACACACACACACACACACACACACACACACACACACACACACACACACACACACACACACACACACACACACACACACACACACACACACACACACACACACACACACAATTATGCATGAACATACACAGCCATATACACACTCTGGCCTGAAGCACATTACTAGCGTTAATGGTCTGTCTAATTCAAACACAACAGGATTAGTGTTGGAATAAGAACACATTTAAGGCCCCTGTGTTTACCAGCACTTTATTTCCAGGCTGATAGTTTGGATTTGTAAGAGTGATTTGGAGGGTAATCTTCTCTGCATTAAAAGGAGTAATTCTCCTAAGAACACATAATCACCCACAATGCAAGACCTGCGCTAAAGAGCCACAGCCCCTCATTCATCCCCCTATCATGCTGAATGGGTGGGTCATTGGCTTCTCCAGGCTGTGTACAAATTAGCCCTCATTGCGTTCCATTCTGGAATCGGTAACATAACATGCATAATTGCCATTCATTATGCCGTCTACAGCTGACAGGCTACGTGATCGACTGCATTTGTTCTCCCGGTGACGGAACACACAAAGCACTCAGTGCAGCTGCACACTGTGGCACATTGTTGCACCGTGGATTTGTTCTGTTGCAATACCTATACTTTACCAATACCTATACTTTACCTCTACTTTACCAATAGCTATACTTTACCTCTACTTTACCAATACCTATACTTTAACTCTACTTTAGTTACCAATACTTACCACACCAGATTATTTCTGGAAGGAAATACATTTGCATATAACTACAGTCTTGGGTTTGTCTATTCACTGCCTCAGCCTGTATTTGTTCATGGCCAGTTCAGCACAACCTTCTCCAGGGGACAGACACTTAGGAAGGGGCCAGACGTCCGTAGGGTGCATTTTTTTAGTCAACACCAGCAGCGCTGGGCAGGCTGATAACGCTGTGTGAACACATTTTATAAATAAATCAAAAATACACCTTGAAACAGTTGAGGCTGTTTGTGCTGCCAAAGCTAGAGGAAAACAGGGTTATATAAATAAAACATGAAAAATGTATGCCTGGTAAAGACATTCTGGCTAAAGTGTTGTATGTATGTATGTTGCATGTGTAAAATTGATACATGCAACACCTTGACCAGAATATATATATATATATATATATATATATATATATATATATTTATTTATTTTTACCAGGCACTAAAAAATCTACACACTATTTAATTAACCAATTAATTTACAATTAGAAAGGGTTATTTAAATATTCTATTTTATATATTATATAAAAAGGTTATAGCAGTCAGAAAGTCATTTTAATACCCTTATTGTCTCCACCAGGCCGAAGGCATGGGGGGAGAGTATGTTTTGCACTCCGTCCGTGTGTCCGTCCGTCCGTGTGTGTGTGTGTGTGTGTGTGTGTGTGTGTGTGTGTGTGTGTGTGTGTGTGTGTGTGTGTGTGTGTGTGAGCAGCTAATCTCGGACACCGTTAACCCGGTCGATGCCAAATTTTGCACACACACTCCCTGGATGCCAACGATGAACCTCTGCCCCAAACTTTCCAGAACGGCCTGTTATAGCGCCACCAGGAGGCCGCTTTGTGCAAAACAAGTTTTTGCACAGTACACCTACAGATTTTGTCCAAACATCACGCAAAAATTCAGATTTCTCAGACTCCATCCTGATTGGCTTCCAAAGTTCACAGGAGTGCTCAGTTTCAAACAAAATGCTGCAAATCATGAACATCGCGTGATTTCCGTGAAATTGTGCACCCACATTCCCACTAGGCCGAGGACGAAATGCCACATGAACAATTTCAACTCAGCCTCAAGGTGGCGCTATAACTGGCCGAAAAGTGTTTTTACCTCTAACTGCACGGATCTGTGGATAACTTTGTATGCCAACTCCCTAGAGGCCAAGGAAAAACCTTTGCCTGGAATTTTTCACATCTGCTCTTTATAGCGCCACCAGGAGGCCGACATATGTAAAACACATTTTCTATTATTACTCCTTCAGATTGTATCCAAATTTCACGCAAATCGGTACACATGATCTCCATAGTCATGTGATCAAGACAGGTTTGTTTGATTTCTCATATTCAATCCTGATTGGCCACGATTGGCTCCTACAGTTTTCAGGAGTAGCCCGCTTTGTACAAATCGCCACAACTCCTCAACGCAGCGTCCGATTGCGATGAAACTGTGCACGCATATTCCCACTAGGCTGAGGAAGAAATGCCACTTGACAGTTTTCAACAGCCTGATGGTGGCGCTACAACAAGCCAAGTCGCGTCATGCACTCGCGCGCGTGTGTACACACACACACACACACACACACACACACACACACCAGGGAGCAGGGCTAACTAGACCCCCCACTGGTCAAAAACTGTGCTTGAACAACCTTTGCCAATTCTCATTTTATATCTATACATTTACACTTAATACAATATTTGTTTTGTTTACTTTTGTTGCTCTTTTATCCAACCACCAGATGAAGGCAAGATGCAATGTCCTACATTCCTATCCTGGTGGAGACCTGTGCCCAGAAGGGCACTTTTTCTAGTTCTATATGTATTATACACGTGTGCTGAAAAGAAAATGATTAAATTAAATATGATATAAATGTAAGAAATTCATGAATGTTCAATTAGGCATTATTGTGTCTATTGGCATGCGTCAATGTTCAATGACCAATATGACAGTGAAATTGGTTATTAAATCAATTTTATTCATTCTATTCAATGTGATATTAAAAGGTATTTAATTGCATGAACATGGGGTGCTTGGACCCCATTGTAATTCGTTTCATTATTATGCATTGATAGTGCGCCATTGATATTAATTTCCTCCACTCTTCGTGTGTCTCTGCCCAGGTTACAAATGGAGGCTGACAGCCATAGAGAAGCAGTGTGAATGTGAACTGCTAGTTCACTCTGGCCCCTGACCATTCTGGGCTGCTGGACATTGAATGGAGCTTGGCAACGACTAACTAAAACATCTACTGATGCACAAACTTGGACACATCATCAGTGTCGTAACCTGGATTCATTGGGTGTTTCTGGGTTTTGCAACAGACACCCTCCTCCAGGCGACCCCGACCAAGGCTGATCAGACCCGGGCCTGAGTCCAAGTGGCTTGCTACTGACATTCCACTGTGACTGTCTCTTGGGTGCGTAGAGACAGTCAGCGGGGAAGATGGCCGATGAGATGTTGGCGACACTAGGAGGCTCCATGCGCTGTGGGCGACCTGGCGCAGAGACGAAATGTTTTTATAATCGTCATGGCCCCCACAGACTCTACGTCACTGACCTGGCCCCTACAGACTCTACGTCACTGACCTGGCCCCCACAGACTCTACGTCACTGACCTGGCCCCCACAGACTCTACGTCACTGACCTGGCCCCCACAGACTCTACGTCACTGACCTGGCCCCCACAGACTCTACGTCACTGACCTGGCGCATCCTTCGTCTGACCAGAAGTGCAGAATCCTTCTGTGCATTGCGTCGTGGTATGTATAACAAATCCCCACAAACATTGGAAATACAGTTTAATGGTTTATTTAACACAATAATGTTATAAGAACCTGCAAAGCCTGCCAGTCCGTCACGTCACCATATATGGCCATCAGTCCGTCACGCCTCGTTACACATCACGCCACCATATATGGCCGTCAGTCCATCACGCCTCGTGACACGCTCCATATATGGCTAGTACAGAATTCATTCCATATGTTGGGCCAGCACTCGCCCAGCAGTCTGCCATCACCCATGCGGATGCGTGCACGCGACCTCAGGGCATCTTAATGGTATAGTATGTTCAGAGCAGTCACGTTTGTTCTTGCCTTTTGGTATAGTTTGAAGGTAAAACCAGCTTTTCCAAGATGATATTTTCTTATGGCCTTAGAAATTCTTTCACACCCTCTGCCACAAAAACTGTTTCACTTCTGCAGTGATTTTAACGACTTTGGCTTTTCTTGTGCAACCCAGACAGTTGTTAAGTTACAGTTTATCAACAGTCGATATATAAATTATGTAATTATGTGTAGCCTACAGCCTATGAAGTGAATTCATGACTACTAATAATTAAATCAATGAATATACTGTATGTTTATATTTTATGTATTAGTTAGCCTTTCTAACCAAGGTTCTAACCAAGGTTTTCCAAGTAAATATGAATACCCCCCCCCCCCACACACACACACACACACACACAATTCCTCACACAATTCCTCAACAGCCAGTTAAATGCAAGGCCAGGGATCCATGGCAACCCAGAGGCCTTGGATGTTACTGGCGGGATCAGATGAATGCGAGGAGAAAAAGGAAAGACGGAAGTCAAGTTTTTTAAAAGCGAGAACAATTGAATCCTGGGTGAGGGCCAATGCTGTGGTGATGGAAGTGGGTGGGTGGATGGGTGGGGGTGGTTGGAGGTGACGACACTGAGAGAGGCTCTTGTTGAAGCTGCTGTGGGTGCAGATGGATGGTTTGTTAATGGTTCATTGGCTTTATGCGGCTCACAACAGCAGCCCTGCAAGTGTTTCTATGTATAAAGAGTTGTTTTGTGGCTGTCCTCGCTCTATGTTTGCCCCTCTTATTTCTCTCTCCCTCTCCGCCTTACTCATCCCCCTTTCTCCATCACTTTCATCCTCCTTCTCTCTTTTGCTTCCTGCCCATTCTCTTTCCTCCTCCAGCTCCTCTCTGTGAGAGGATGTGCTGATGAGTCATCTCTTGCCCACTCAGGGAGGAGGGGAGGAGATTGGGGTCAGGCAGGTGACGGATTTGATTGTGAGACACATTGTAACGTTTTTTTGAATCAGATTGAATCCGTTGTGCAGGAAATGTGCTGTGTGTGTGCTCATTGTTTGAGAGCACAGCACACTTTTTTGGATTCACCTTTCCTTTGACCTTTTCAGAATTCATGGCCAGACTTTTATTGAAAGGATAGCCCCGTTGAGATGTGTCATATTGTGATAGTACTCATTGGTTGAATGTCTCTCCAGCTTGAAAACTAAACATCCTTTTTGTCACCTTTGGTCCACCCATTCCTGGGACATGTGAGGATGGTCCAGTGGAGAAGAAAAGGGTCTGAAAGGCACCCACCTCGCTTAGTGTGTTATGTTTATTAGTGCATGTTTAACTTATAGGGTTAAACAGAAAATGCATGTTCAGGTCGGAATACCAGTTTTATCCAATCAGAATAGAGATCTCAGTCAGGCTACAGATTATACAAGTGGATGTGTAAGTGATGACACAAATAATTGGAACTAGAACACTGTAAAGACAAATTAAGCCGATAAATGGCTACTTTCCCTGATTGGCTGACATTTTGTCACCTATATGCAGTGTTGGGCATCGTTACTTTTGTAAGTAACGTCGTTAGGTTACTGGATTACTGCCCATGAAACTAATCCTGTTCACAAAATTACAAATTACATTCTGAGAAAAGTAACTCGTTAGATAATTCTTACGTTATTTTCCGTTACCCGACAATTAAAACCTATTTTTTAACCCATTCTGAACGGGAACCCATTTTGGTGTTGGCATCATGTTATGCTTTAGCTATTGAAAAATAGCAGATCTACAAGCTCATAGGTCTGCTTGTAGGTCTGCTATTTTTGAAAAATCGAAGAACGACTGACATTTTTAGAATCTGATCTCAGGTCAAAATGGGTTAATCAGACCAGTGTGTGTCCAGTAGAAACCTCGTATGAATCTGATCTCAGGTCAGAATGGGTTAATGCTTGCGCAAGTTGGTTACATTAGCCTACATTGTATTAGGCTACTGCCTACCGTCAATGCGCCACATTATCACAGCCCAATTAACTCTACGGTTAAAAACAAGAATGATACACACCATACTGACCATAGACAATATTCCCTTTACAGCTCTCTCTTTATTAACCAATATAATTCGCCACAATCGCCAGCCGCACTTAGGACTGGACAGAAAATCAAGAGTGCACAGAGTACTGATAGCCATAGGCCTACTAATGAGGCTGTTGTGCAACAAGCCAGCAGCGCGCATGATGCCCTCTCCACGCCGCACACCGCATGAACAACAACAACAACAACAACACCACCACCACCATGGACCCACAACCCACGTATGAACTAGAAAGTTTATAAGAAATGGCACGGCGGCCATCCTTGCAGGCAGTGACAGTAACAGAATGAGAATCCTGTAACCGGTTCATGTTATTTTGGAGGGGCAATGATACTATGAAACTTAAACAATTCATTAACTAGTACTCACCAAATGACGCCGCCACGGAGGATCTACCATGTTTAATGTAATTCCAAAGTATTTAGCCTACATTGTTTTGTCACAGTGCAGGGCAGAGAAGGTGTAGGACCCACGTGCAGACAGAAAGGCGGAGGATGTCAAATGCAACAGAGTTTTTGACAAAACTCACAATGGACCAGGACCAAACACAAAGAAAGCAATAAACAAGACTAGGAACAAAGGTACTAGGTACTTGGAACAAGAGAAGCAAAACTAGGAAATACACTAAACACTCATAACTTACAATGAGGATCTGACAAAGGACTGAAACACACTGGGGCATATATATACAAAGACTGACTAGACACAGGTGAACAACTAACAAATCAACACAGGGATTGGCCGAGAGACAAACAAGACACAGGTGGAGAAAACTATTAATCACAGGTGGTGAGACAACACAGGTAACAAAAGCAACAGAGGAAACCAAGGGACCCAAAATACTACAAAACAAAAGCACACAAGGGTAAGGAAAAATTCAAACTGGAACTAGAAAACCAAAAACACACAATACTTCAAAAATCACAAGAGCACAACAGAAAAGTAAAACACCAACTAAAACTAAGAACAAGGAACACTAGAAAACATAACACATGTCACATGTGACCGTGACATGTTTAAGTCAAAGACACATGTTTTTTAATGAACTTTGGCAAAAAGCATGTTGTTATTATTATTCCACCAAGGCACTTCTAGTCAGCAAGAACTGACTGTCATGGCAGCTGGCTACAACCGAAACAGATCATCTTGCTCTTCAAAATAAAATCTACTTGTAACAATACTTTATTTTTTATTTATTTTTTAATACTGTTTTTATTAGGCATTTTTTGTATATGACAACTTCAGAATATCCTTGACAATGATAATGAGTTATTCAGTTATATAAAATGAAAGATAATGACAGGTAATGTAAATTCCACATACAATACATAATAAAAAAGATATATAAATGTGATAAACACGAAAAAACTAAAAACTGTTAAACAATGACAAATGTGAACAGACAAAAAAAAACAAAGACAACAGGACAGACACTCTTGCTCTCAAACTTTCCCAACACAATACTTTTATTTCTTAAGTGAACTTACAGGATGTAGTAGGCAAGGCAAGGCAAGGCAATTTTATTTATATAGCACCTTTCATACTCAAGGCAATTCAAAGTGCTTTACAGAATAAAAACAAATACAGAGTGCAACAGTGCACTTTAAAAGGAATACAGATTATAATAGATACAATTACATTACAACAGATACTCCCACCTTTAATAGAAACACTATTAATAACACTATATAATTAACACTACTGTTAATTGGGATATGCAATGTTAAATAAATACGTTTTTAAATTTGACTTAAAAACGGCTATGGTTGGGGATTTTCTAATGTAACCTGGAATGCTATTCCAGGTTTGTGGTGCATAATGGTGGAATGCTGCTTCACCATGTTTTGTTCCAGCTATCGGGTGAACTATCAGTAGGCCAGCCTCAGATGACCTAAGGGTTCTGGAGGGCTCATATGGCTTCAGCATGTCTGAGATGTAGCTGGGCCCAAAGCCACAAACAGATTTATAGACAAGTAATAACATTTTAAAATCAATTCTCTGGGACACTGGTAGCCAATGTAAGGATTTTAGGATTGGTGTAATATGGTCATATTTTCTAGTTTTTGTCAGGACTCTAGCAGCAGCATTCTGATATGACTGTTAAAATTTAAATCTGAGTCTAGGATAACACCAAGATCTCTCACCTGACTCTTGGGTATAAGAGACCGCGATTCAAGGTGAGAAATTACACTCCGTCTCTGTTTCTGTGGTCCAAAAACAATTATCTCAGTTTTATCTTTATTTAATTGAAGAAAGTTTTGCCGCATCCACTCATTAATTTCCTCAATGCAATGACAGAGGGAATCAATAGGACCATAGTCAGTTGATGTAACTGATATGTAGATTTGCATGTCATCTGCATAATTATGGTAATTTACTTTATTATTGCTTATTATTTGTCCTAGGGGAAGCATATATAAATTAAATAGGAGGGGTCCTAAAATGGACCCCTGTGGAACCCCACAGGTCATAGCCATCTGTTTGGACACACAGTTTCCAATAGAGACAAAGTATTTCCTATTCTGAAGGTATGATTTGAACCACTGAATAACAGTCCCAGAGAGTCCCACATAGTGCTCTAATCTTTGTAGTAATATTGAATGATCCACAGTGTCAAACGCGGCACTAAGATCCAGTAAAATAAGAACAGAGACATTGGCAGAATCAGTGTTAAGCCGAATGTCATTTAGAACATTTACGAGTGCAGTCTCAGTACTATGATTGGGCCGAAATCCTGACTGAAACTTGTCAAAACTATTATTTAAAAGTAAAAAGCGACTGAGTTGTTGATGAACAACTTTTTCAATAATTTTACCTATAAAAGGTAAATTTGATATCGGCCGGTAATTATTCAGTACAGCAGCATCAAGGCTCCTCTTTTTAAGGAGAGGTTTGACAACTGCAGTTTTCAGGTCCTCAGGAAAAATACCAGATTGAAGAGAATCATTTACAATATTTACTAGTTTTTTCACCAGACTGCCCAAAACAGCTTTGAAAAAACTAGTGGGTAAAACATCAAGGCAACAAGTAGATGAATTCAAACTGGTGACAACATCTTCAAGTGTTTTGTCATCAATAGAATTAAATTGCACCATACATACCATGTTGTTTCTTTGTGTCTGTGTATATAGGATGTATGATGCAGGATGTATAGTATACTATACGCTGCGCTTGGGACTTGGGAGGATAAATCACACAGAAGGAACTAAATGAACAGGGACACATTGTAGTAACGCAATTACTTTTTTGGAAACGTAACTAACTACTAAATTGCAAAACTAACTAGTTAGGTTATTCCGTTACGAATAAAAGTAGTCTGTTTATTAATAGTGCTATTTATTATAGAGAGACAGGGAGACCCCTGTTACTGAACAAACACTCTATAGCAATAATGATTACTATCAGAGTATAGTGATTTAACCTTAACAAAAAACAAAAGTAGAAAGTAGGCTACTCATTATGTACACAATGTGCAGTATTTGTGCAGTATTTCAGTCAAGCGCACTCCTTGGTCTGCAATGTTTTGTGTTTTTTTCTCTTTCTTTCTTTTTTCTCTTTTCCTTTGTTTTGTATTGATTGTACAGTTACGAATCTCTGGAAAACGAGATACTATCTCAATGGGGTATTCCTAAATAAAGCATTTCAAACACCATACCATATGATGTAATGTTAAAAGTACACGCTCACTCTCAGAGCTTTGTACAGCACCATTTCTAAAATTGGTTATAGTAGCGCACATTAAGGCTGTTGAGTCTCCTGAGACGATGCCTGCGCGTAATTGCAGCACTGCAGCAGACTTTATAAATAAAGTGCATATAAACACAGATGAACCATATACAGTAGGCTACATAACAAATAACACTCATGAAGTTGACATGACTCATGTACTGCATCATAATGAAATACTTAATATCCAAGGTTAATAGTTTCACTTGTAAACAGATGTATGCCTTCATAAATTTAGAGTACCTTTTCCTTTCAACATTTCATTGCTTGATTCGCCTATAAAATCAGTACTTTCAATGAATATTAATTTGTTATTTTTTGAGGCGCTCAAGAGAGAGAGACCTCCACCAGCAACAGCCCACAGCTGTCACCTCTTCTCCAGAGCTGCTGTGGTGAAGAGAGAGAGAGAGAGAGAGAGAGAGAGAGAGAGAGCACACTGGCCTAGATAACAATGACACATATCCATTTGGGGATAACAGTAACCTGTCTGTCTGCTATGTAGAGCAGGACGACGTATGGGACACTTATGCAGCAATGACCAATAATCACCATGCAGTGATTTTTAAATATTTACATTTTCAGCGCATGCATTTCAATTACATGTATTTGCACTGAGTAGCCTGTGTGTGTGAGTGCTTCCACTGCCAACTGTATATTTATGTTGGTTTGTATTCTCTGTGTCCATGTGCATTTGTCCATAGAACACAAGGTGGGTTTGTGCGTATATATACACCGAAGATGTCTGAGTGTGCGAGTTTACCTACAAGGCTGTGTATAGGTAGGTGTGCGCAGGCCGCAGAAGGCTAGACTTTGCATGTTCTAGCTTACCCGAGTGAACTGGGCCAGCTGTGATGGACTCCCTGTCCAGCGTCCTTCTTGGTTGAGGGGTAGGTCAGCCATGCCTTCTGTGGTCTGTGAAGCTACATGTGTATCAGGAATAGCTGCACTCTTCTCAACGGAATAGCACTTTAACAGCATCATTTGAGGGTCACTCATAGCTGGTAGCCTGCCCCAACCAAGCAGTTTGATTTCTGGTCTAGATGGGGCGGATTAAAATTTGCCGGCAAAAAGAGCCATTGGATCCTATTGGTTCACCGATCTGTACGTAAATGTAACATTAATAAAGGTAGACGATGTACTGTCCCAAAAGTGCTGAAACTTCTCCCACTGCAGCTAATATCATGCTTGCTCAGGAGAGAAATGTATATGTCAAACCAGAAACAAGATTTTGTCAAAGGTCGTATCAAACCAGACAACAGGTTATATTGTATTAACATATACTCTACCATACAGATTGGACAAAAAACTCTCAGATTTAAATTAACACTGAGGATTTTCATTAAAAAAGAATGGATGGATGGATGAATGAATGAATTACAAGAACGAAAGAATGAACAACTACTGGTTCAACGTGTCATTCCATAATCCAAGCAGTTTGAGCTTCTATAATGTTGCTGCAACGTATCGTGAATGTGGTGTGACTTCAGTAGACTTTGTTATGCTTCTGGGGCTATCAACAAAACAGGAAACAGAGCTGTCAAAACACTGACAGACATCTAGACTGGCATTCCTGAAGACTATTTGATGATTTGACTGTTTGTGTGTGAGTGCACGTGTGTGCATGTGTGTGTGTGTGTGTGTGTGTGTGTGTGTGTGTGTGTCTGTGTGTGTGTGACTGTGCGTGTGCGTGTGTCTGTGCGTGTGCGTGTGCGTGTGCGTGTGTGTGTGTGTGTGTGTGTGTGTGCGTGTGTGTGTGTGTGTGTGTGTGTGTGTGTGTGTGCGTGTGTGTGTTTGTGCATGTGTGTGTGCGTGTGTGTGTGTGTGTGTGTGTCTGGCTGTAGCAGTTACTCCGCTCTCATTGATCTCCTGTCTAGCCTTTGTTGTCTTGTATTGCCTTGACCCAAAACAAAGCACAGGCCTAATGGAAACACACACAAAGCCCAGCAATTGTTTCAAGGCTCTGATTCAGGCTGATTAAACCCTTTGAAAAACATATTCAGTTTTATCATATTCCCATTATTATTGTGTAAATGTACACGCACACACACACACACACACACACACACACACACACACACACACACACACACACACACACACACACACGCGCACGCTTTATTGAAAACAGTTTTGACTGTAGGTAGCAAAAGTCAAAAAGCAATTTGTTTTGTTTTCTCTCTAGTATACATTTATTAAACGAATTAAAATATAAATCATGAAAACGTTTATTTAAATTGAATTCATAGACCTCGTTTAGACATTTAAAAAGAGCAATTGAGAGAGTGGTCTCAGACCCCCAGACAGAGTATAAGTGAGCACGGCTCTGTGAAAGAGTGCATTCCCCAACTATGCAACTAATGCACTTCCCATCACAGTCAGAACTGCAGCCTCACTCCCAATCTTCCGCCGTAGTCTGAAAACCCACCTCTTCAGACTCCACCATGGCCCGTAGCACTTGCCATAGCCTAGCCCCTTAGATAGCATTTTATGTCGACTTAGATAGTATTTTAGACAGACTTATATATAGCTCGTTAAGTAGACAGCACTAGAATTGCATTTTATGTAGTCATAGCACTTTATAGTACACATGTATATTGTATAATATATAATATAGCATAGTATGTATAGTTGACATAGATACTCCACTATTACATTCTTAATTTATACACGATTCATGATAACTACTTTTTATATATGTGATGTATGACATGCTTTTGTTTTTGCTTAAATGTAAGTCGCTCTGGATCAAGAGCGTCTGCTAAATGCCTAAATTGTAATTGTAAAGAGTGCAGTCAGGTGTAGGCTGACAGATGAAGCGTTGAGAGAGGGATGGTCAGGTGTAGGCTGGCCGATGGAGCGTTGAGAGAGGGATGAGAGTTGGTACCGGGCCATTTCTCAGCTCTCAAAGGACCATGGATCTTTTTTTTTCTTCTTTTTTTACAATCCCTTTCTGAGCACAGAAAAAAGGGGCCAGCCATGGGTGAAGGAACCATGACCATGGCCCTCCACCATCCCAAACTCCCCTTATTGCCGAGACTTCATTAACAGATATGGATCTGGAGGCTCGAGGACTTGTTTTTGAGAACGTCTTAACCCCCACCCCCCCCACCCCCACCCCCCATCCTCCCTGCCTTAGACTGCTATAGCCGTGGAGCGAGCTCCTAATCCCAGCTCCATTTCCTCTTGTCTCTGATTGTTGATAACATCAAGTAGGATTGGGATAAATCATGTACAATAGCGTATGTCTGGCCATTCCTCTCTCCTCTTACCTCTTTCTTTCCAATATGGAGAGGATGCTCAGCTCATTGGACCAGCTGGTTGCTTCAAAAGGAAGCATGGTTTATTTGGCTAAAGCTCCAACAGTTGGCCATTGGCTGAAAATCAATAGATGAAATGAAAAAAAAATGAAAATGAAAAAACAGGTTGGTATACATGTGAGCATGCTCCACAAGCCTTGGCGAATCTGTCACTGTAGCTGTGCCAAAAAGATAACACGAGAGAGAGAGAGAGAGAGAGAGAGAGAGAGAGAGAGAGAGAGAGAGAGAGAGAGATGATGCTAGATAAGGGGAGGGAGAGAAAGAAGAGGTGGGATAGATGGAGAGATAAGCAGTTTCAGCCTACTGTCTGTCATACGTATCTTGTCTGCAATATTGGACGAAGGTTGAGGGTCAGTCAATGATTTTGAGTCAATTAGAGATATAGGGGGAGGGAATAGACTAGAGCGAGGGAGATGGCAGCAATTATGACAAGACATCTTCACAGCTCATTTGCAACAAGGCAAGATGCAGCAGGCCGAGCTCGAAGCGCATGGCTGACTCAGCCGCTGCATGCCGATAAGAGAGCACCTTACACTGGAGAATACGTTCGTATTATCCCCACTGATGTTGTCAGGGGAAGGGGCTGTTGTCTGGGCCCTCGTGTTTGCCAGTAAACAGAATCCTGAGTCCATCCCTCATCAGCCCTCGTCACCGGAGACACCAGAGCGGTGAGGATGAGAGGACGGATCACCCGCGAGTATCACTGATAATTGCACATCCACCTCAGCTGAACATTAAAAGTATAAGGAAGAGAGCGGAGGAAAGAAACCGTGCTTATTGGGCCACATTAAAGGCTGAAGACGCGACTAATGGCCTCTTATGAAGCTGCTATAACAGGGCCAAGACCAACACTGTTAGTAATAAAAGGCAGCAGCTTTTTTCTTTCCAACCCACACACACAGCGTAACGAGAACATCCCGGTTTGTTTCCTGTTTCTTTCTCTTTTGAGTGAAGAACATCACATCCCATCACATTGCGGAGGCCGTTTGAATATTCAGTAAAGTGCCACTTTCATATTATTTGCCTGAAGAAAAGCGGGAGAAACACTTGACCCAGTCACGGAAGCTCCATCTGCTCCTTCAGGCCCACCTGTACTCACACACTGGCAGCTGTGCTGACAACAGCCCTTCCTTACTGCTGCTGCTTCCCCCATTAGTCCTCCCATCCTCCAGAGCTGGCGAAAACACATTAATGTGCAGTGAGACATATCATAATCAGCATCTGTTTGATGCCTGGAATGTGTTAGATATGATATCTGACATCCCAAAGGAATGTCCCCCCTGTTGGTTTGTGTACGCATGTAAATCCACCATTCAAGTGATACTCACATTTCAAAATGGTAAACTAACTCTACTATCACAAATGTGGTTCCCACTTTCCCCTAATATCAGAATGGCCTGGTTGTGTAACACAACTCTATAATTGTAAATATTTACAAAGTTTGTATAAATTATCTGTTTTTAAACACTACGCTTAGAGTCTTTTGGCACTAGAGGGTATGCTCGTGACATCATCATCACGCGCAAGTTATGCGGGAACGCCTACTGAGTGTCAAAACATCCCTATCTTATTGCATTAAACGACATTAATCAATGTCAAAATCACTTTGTCACTCGATTTGGCACTCGTGCGCAGACCCTCTGTTAGGAAAAAAGCACACTCATGTGAAGTGAGGGCTGCAGCGAGAGCAGTAGTTATCAGCCAGATGACATCTTACGTTGTCATTTGCTGCCCTAAACAAACATTAAAGTCCATAGACTTGGCTGGCGACCGGTTAATTAGGCTCTAAACAAACATTAAAAGTCCGCTGCCACTTATGACGTAATTTTGGAACGCCGTGCTCAAAAAAAAGGAAATGTGTGGTACAGTACACATATTCTGCAGCTCGGCTACAGAAGACGACAAAACATGGTACAGCAATCGCCTCTACTGGTGTGAAGACAATTGCAGCTGATTAAATTATGCTGCCCACAAATGAAGTAATTTGTGGGGGATTTTGTTTTTCAAATGTGTTCACTAATATATCCATTATTAGATGAATTAGATACAATGTAGTTGTTATAATTGGAAAATGGCAGTACAGTAGAGAGAGGTTTTTACATGTGGTATACTGGTAACATGCTGTTATCAGACCTCTGCAGGACATTTTTAATTGCCTGCCTTAATGCTACAGGAAGTCCAGTATCAAGGCTTTAAATACAGCCTTGGAGTTCCCGTCAGTGTGTCATGCCAATCAATGGCCCTGCAATCACAAAGGGGTCACTGTAATTTCCTTTTTGTCTCAAAATAGCCACAAGTGTCACTTTGTACAGCAACATAGAGGCTTTGAATGACATTTGTTGGCCTGCATGTCCACAGCACGACAACGACCGGTGAGTGGTTTACTGAAGGGCCCGGTTATAAAGTCATAGTGACACACAGACACCACCAATACTTATTTATGGCAACTGGCCTTTACACTCACTCACTGACGTCAGGATGATTCAGATACAGCGCGCGCGTGTGTGTGTGTGTGTGTGTGTGTGTGTGTCATGATTAGAGGCACGGCACTGCCTACAACATAATACTATAGTCTTCTGTCAATTAAGGACAAGCTTGGGTTCCACAATCTGCAGGTGAACACATAATGACAGCATAGCGTTGTGGTAGCCGATGCACTGGCCTTTACCCCTTCAATGTGAAGAACTGAGAAAGAGCATCAAAGAGTGGCAGCCTGTTTGACCTGCACAGAGACCCACTGTGGGGTATAATGCAGCATTGTGCTCCAGTCACTTAAAGACCCATTCATGCAGATGCTAAGTAAATGCATGGAGTAAAATAACGCAACGGTGGAATTTACAATATTGCTTGACGCCGTTATACACTAAGTAGGTTACATGCTAATGGAAAATGGTTGAATGAGAATAATAAATGGCAGCTCAGAGTGTCTCCGATTAGAGAAATACAAACCAAAGGTTTATTTTTATTTTGTATAGCCTCCTTGATCTCCCCATAAAAATAGTGTTACTCAAAATAAACTAACTAAAAGGATAAGAAAAGAAACAAAAATATGTTCAATGGAAAAGCCTCAGTATATCAGACATTCATATTGTTTCATTTCAACGCTTTAGTATTGTGTCTCCCTCTCTCTCCCTCTCTCTCTCTCTCTCCCTCTCTCTCTCTCCCCCTCTCTATCTCTCTCTCTCTCTCTCTCTCTGTCTCTCTCTGAAAGCAGAATGGCTGGTCAGCAAAGCCCTGTATCACTGCATCGCATATACTGTATGCTCCTTTGAAAAAGATTTGCATTGGAATGAGCCCTTGCAGAGACAAGTCAGGCAACCACTGTAATGCATTACTAAATTAGCCCTAAACACTACACAAACCATTAAGAAGCATGTAAAAAAAACCTATAAGGAAGCAGAAAAGATACAGACTGCAACCAATAATTGAATAAAGTAATTGCGATGACTCCTATCAGCCTGTGCTCAGTCTTTACCAGACGAGCCGGTGGGAAATGATGTGCACACTTAATAAACATGTTCAGATACGCTACAACTAAAGAAGCACTGGTATCATCAAAGAAACGCTTAGCTTTAGCTCCAGCCAACAGAGGGTTAAACCTTAGCTGCAGAAATTCACTGCAGTCCAAAAGCATTTGGCTGATAGCTACTGAACAGCACAATCCATCCGTGCCATTACACTGCTATCCCTGGACAAAACAATAAGAATATTCTCTTTCTAGATTTCGTCTGTCTTTGTGTTTGATAATCTGGACATATTCCCTTTATTGCATATAACATTTGGCACAGTATAAATTGGAACTATAAGAAGCATAACCGTTGGGGGTAACATCAATCTGGGGCTGTGTTTGAAATTGATGTCGGTATAAAGTTGTTGTTTTTTTCCTTTCTTTTTTTTTACTGCATCCTAAATAAACAAAATCAAACAAAAAATAACTATATCTAGACAGGACATCCTTTGTTTTTCAATCATTTATCAATCACAAAAGCAGTTCATTATCTTTCTGTTTTAAATAGAAGTCACCAGGTATTAGAAAATAGTTTGAATTTACTTTCTTTTCTAATATAATCTGCATCTCTCAACACTGCCTGACAGTAGGTTGATTTGTATATATATATATATATTATATATATATATATATAGATATATATGTATTTTTTTCCATATTCATATACTTATGTATAGGCATGTACACAAAAGAAAGAAAGAAAAAAAGACTGTCTGTTTTGCACATCTGTACAAAAAAAAGGTACCGATTAGTTAGTTAGTTTGTTCTTTGTGCATTCTATTGCAAGGACTGGTGAGCAGAGAGGCGGAGAGGAAAGGGTAATGAGCCAGAGTCATAGATCTATCCACAGTCAGCGTTATTTAGATCTGGGTCTCTTGAACCTTCTCCTTAGCATGAGAAGTCTTAATGACGTAGGGCTCCGCAATGGTGCTGATGTGGCTGTGGTGCTGCTGTCTGACGGAACGGTGCAGAGAATTGCCCTGCAGGTTGTTCTGGGTCCAGTGGGCCCCGTAGGGCCCCCGGCGGGACGAGGAGGACGAGGAGGACACGTATCCGGGCTTAAACGCGTTGCTGTTGTGTTCCACCAGCGTCGGCAGCATCAGACCGGTCTCGTCGGAGCCGCTCGACCCGGAAGTGGGCGGCGGCAGCGGAGGAACCTCCTCCTCCACCTGTATGATCTCTATGGTCCTTGCGGCCGCCACCGTGCTCCTCTGCTGGTGCCGCTTGCGCAGCTTGTAGAACGCTATCAGCATGGCCGCCGCCAGCAGGGTGACGGCCACGAAGCAGCCGATGATTATCTTGGTGGTCTTCATCACCTCGTCCAGGCTGGCGGCCGGCCCGCTGGGGGGCGGTCTGGCCGTGGGCACGGACACCTGCCGGGGCGTCTGCGTGTTCTGGAGCAGCACGGTGGGCGTCGAGATGAAGACCGGCTGAAAGACGGAGGGCGACGCGGGCACGGTGGGCTTGGGCTTGGGGGTCTCCTCCGCCGTGGGCTCCAGGACCTCCACAGTGACAGTGGTGAAGTAGGAGAGGTTGGAGGTGTTGAGCTCGGCGTTGCTGACGTTCAGGTAGGCCGAGGCGTTGGAGTTTCCCGCCATGTTGGTTACCATGCAGGTGTAGACGCCTGTGTCGGTCGGCAGCACGTTGGAGAAGTTGAGCGTCCCGTCGTTCAGGACTGATATCCGTGGGTGGGCCGAGCCGTGGCTCAGCACCGTCCCGTTGGGCAAGAGCCACCGCACGGAGCTCATGGCGGCCGTGCGGCACTTCAGCTCCGCCACCCGCTCCGCAGAGATGTTCAGGTCCCTGGGCGCATCCAGTATGAACGGCGCGGAGCACTGGAAGGTGGTCTGGTCCACCTCCACCAGGTACCGTCCCCTCATGTGGGCCGGGGTGTGACAGCGTCCGCAGCAGGTGGAGTTGGTGGGAATGTACTCTCGGAGCCACCAGGACAGCCACACCACATCGCAGTCACAGCGCCAGGGGTTGTGGTGCAAGTGCAACTCCACCAGGTATTGGAGAGGCGTGAAGAGGTCGTGGGGCAGAGACGAAAGGTTGTTATGGGCTAAATTCAGCTCCACCAGGGCCATGATGTCATCAAAGGCATTCCTCTCGATGGTACTGATTGCAGAGTTCATAATCCACAGTTTGCGCAAGGACTTGAGCCCACGGAAGGCCCCGGGTTTCAGTTCAGGGAAAACGTTCTCCGATATCTCCAGCTCCTCCAAGCCCACCAGCGGAGACAGGTGCGGGAATTCCCTCAGGTTGCACATCCCCAGGTTGAGGTACTTGAGGTTCTGGAGGCCCTCGAAGGCCCCCTCGGAGATGTACTCCAGCTTCTTCAGCTCCCCGAGGTCCAACCTCATCAGAGAGGGGACTCGGTTGAAGGCATAGTAGGGGATGCTCTCGATGGGATTGTTCCTCAGCCAGAGCTCCCGCAGCTTGGACAGGTACTGGAAGGCTCCGCTGGGTATAACCGTCAGCCGGTTGTCAAACAGCTCCAGGGTGTTGAGGCTGGTCAGGCCATTGAAGGCCCCCACCTCAATCTGCCGGATGGCATTCCGGCCCAGCTGCAGCACCTCCAGGTGATGCAGGTGCCTGAAGGTGTCCGCCTGGATGGTCTCTATGCTGTTCTCCATCAGGTTCAGGTACCTGGTGTTGGTCGGTAGGTTGGGAGGCACCCGGACCAGGCCTCGGCGGGTACACACCACCTTGCTGAGCTGGTTAGTGCAGGAGCATACCCCCGGACAGTTCTGTGGGGCGGCCGGGCCCGGCACAGGGCTTGTGGCCTGGCACACGCTGAGAGCTGACACCATGAGGGCAAGCACGGCGAGCAGGACTGCTTTCCAGGTAGGCTGCAGAGAAACCCGGCCCAAACGACTCATGGTGTGGAGGGCTCATTATTCTGCATGGTAGGGGGAGACGGCACACACCGGAGGACTGACCACCCTAGCCTGGCTGGAGCAAGTTGAGGCTCCCAGCTTCCATCGACAGCACAGGGATATGCTGCGCAGAGAAAGAGAGGGAGAGAGAGAGAGAGATGGAATAAGAGAGAGGGATAGATTAATGTCAGAGCAGCAGCAGAGGAAAAAGATTGCAGCAATAAAAAGGAGAGGCTGAAAAGCAGTATCAATCACCTACCTCATTAGTTTGAAAGTGGTCCTTTTGTGTCTTTCAGAATGTTACAAATTGTGATCATGTATCAGGTCCATTTATAATTCCCATGGAGAGATGTGTAAAATAGATGTTTTGTTGTTTCCTGTCTCTGGAAAAGTGGCCCTCGATTAACCAACGGTACAAAATGGCTCCTGGTATGAGAGAGATTGAGAGTCGCATGGAAAGCCCCTCAGTGGCAGAGGTAAGGCCAGGCAGGCTGGGCAGGTGCCCGGATTCCTTCTGCCCCCAATAACTG
>NC_139700.1:16295188-16335188 GCF_964188405.1 Protomyctophum parallelum | reverse complement strand
TGTGTGTGTGTAGGAGGGGGGTGGCGTGCGGGTGGGGGGGTGGGGTCGTTATCCGTGACATCATAAGTGGGCTGAAATGCTGACTCGGCTTCTCTCTCTCCGTCTGCTGGCCAGCCTAGCTCTGCTTTGGGGTGGGGGGGTGGGGTGGGGGCAATGAAAGAGCCAAGAGCTTTGCACACAGTTATCTCTGAAAAGCAGCGAGGAAGACTGAAGAAGGGTTGGGGAGATGGAGAGAGCAAGATATATCTATTATAAATAAACAGAGGAACAGACGGGGCGAGGAATAGAAGGAGGTACTAACTCCATGTCCTTGGTGAGATGGGGTGGGTGGGGGGGGGGGGGTATAGGCATAGGAAGAACGTACAACAGACGTTGGAGTGAGATGGAGAGGGACGCACGGAGACTGGGGGAAGGTAGCAAACGGCCAGCCTTCTCTCCATGATGGTCGAAAGACATGAAGGGAAAGAGAAGGATTGGAGCTGAGGAGGGATGGTGTGGGGAGGCGCGCTGATAGTGTCGGATTAAGCATCATTTGAATGCAGGAGATGGTAGTCCGTCTCTCTGCTCTCCACCGTTACCTAATGACCACTCACTTCCCCCATCCCCTCCTCCTCCTCCTCCTCCTCTCCTCCCTTCCTCCTCCTCCTCCTCTCCTCCCTTCCACCTCTTCTCTCCAGCCATATATTATAATGTATAGTATTTGTTCTCGGGGGGCTCAAGGGTGCCGTAAAGATCCCCTGGTTTCGCTACAGACCAAGACCGCTCTCCTTCACGCCGGCCAAGAATAGACGTGCACGCCACCTTCAATTTCAATTTCAATTTGGGTCAATTTGTGAAATGAGTCGGACATGATTGGAATTGAAAATTCCACGATGTAAAAAAAGGGACGAAACCGTGATGGCTGCCGCGTCTAAATTGGATCATGAAATAGGGAAAAATATGGCTATTGACCAGTTTACATATAAGTACAGCATGCAATCTTGATGTCATGAAATGTCACCTTGGTAGAGGTAGAGATATGAGATATCTTAGTTATTATGGTTATTATTGTTGAATAAAAATGTAATTAATAAATAACAAAAGTATCATCAAAAGTAGGCTCCCCATTGACTTACATGTGAACACAATGTGAATCAGGTCTCAAAGTATCTTTATCCAGATCTTCAAATAGTAAAAGCAACAGAATATTGGGTTGGGTTTTGTAAGGTTAAATAATAGTCAGGATCCACTTTGTTTGAGTGACACCTTGCAATGTACTGTATACAATGCAAGGCAAGGTAACTATATAATATGTCTTCTAAATCCTGGCAGTTTTCTGAAATACCTATGTTTCTATACCAGTGGTGCTCAATATTTCCTATCATGGACCCCAAAATTGTATGTAATGTAATTGGCCATGGACCCCCATGTTGTTCCAGCGGGACCCCCCAGAAGCAAAGATTTGAGTTAAAAACATTCGCTCTGAAAGAATATATATTCAAAGATTTGCGCCACATTTTCACAATTTTTCAAAAATAGCAGACCTACAAGCTTGTAGCGCGATACTCGGTGCCGCACTATGAGCTTGTAGATTGAGCTCGTAGATCTTAAAACACCAAAAGTGGTTCCCGTTCAGAATGGGTTAATGCAGACAGTAACTTACTCTGTATCTGTACTTTATTATTTGAATATTTGGCTACTTCACTCATCACTACTGTGACTACACTATATTTCTAGGAAGGGAAAAGATGCCTGTACATTATGAGTTAACCACTTAAGACCTACTCCAAATATAGTGAAAATAGAAGATCTACAAGGTAGAGTACATATTTGACAGACTTGTAGTTGAGTAACAAGGAGCAGGCATGCAAACAGGCCCAAGGTGAAAAAGGTGACAGTGTGTGGGGCCAACGCTGTGCCGCGGGCAAAGCCGCGGCGCAAATCTTTTAAGCGTTTATCGGTACTAAACCCACTTTGGGGGGGGGGGGGGGGTCATGGGGGACAGTATATACTACACTGTACTGTACTAGCCCTCCTCCCCGGCCTGTGTGTCTGTGTGTTAGGCTGTGCAACAGTGACACTTGGTGGTGAACAAATGCTATAACGCTATGTTCATGCTCGGACACAGCCAGGGACCCAGGGACACAGCCAGGGCCAGACCCAATGACACAAGGACACAGCCAGGGACACAGGGACCCAGCCAGGGACAGACCCAGTGACACAGGGACACAGCCAGGGACAGACCCAGTGACACAGGGACAGCCAGGGACAGACCCAGTGACACAGGGACAGCCAAGGACAGACGCAGTGACACAGGGACAGCCATGGACAGACCCAGTAACACAGGGACAGCCAGGGACAGACCCAGTGACACAGGGACAGCCAGGGACAGACCCAGTGACACAGGGACAGCCAAGGACAGACGCAGTGACAGCCAGGGACAGACCCAGTAACACAGGGACAGCCAGGGACAGACCCAATGACACAGGGACAGCCAGGGACAGACCCAATGACACAGGGACAGCCAGGGACAGACCCAATGACACAGGGACAGCCAGGGACAGACCCAGTGACACAGGGACAGCCAGGGACAGACCCAGTGACACAGGGACAGCCAGGGACAGACCCAGTGACACAGGGACAGCCAGGGACAGACCCAATGACACAGGGACAGCCAGGGACAGACCCAATGACACAGGGACAGCCAGGGACAGACCCAATGACACAGGGACAGCCAGGGACAGACCCAGTGACACAGGGACAGCCAGGGACAGACCCAGTGACACAGGGACACAGCCAGGAACAGACCCAGTGACACAGGGACACCGCCAGGGACACAGGGACCCAGCCAGGGACAGACCCAGGGACACAGCCACACACACATACTGTAGCTGTCTATAGTGTGACAGATGATTATTTACTAAATCAGTACAAATCTAGTCAGTATTGAGCAAGATGTTAACATTCATGTCCTGATAGTCATAGAACAATTAATTTACTCCAACAGGAGCACTAGCCCCTCCTATATTCAGTAGATTTGCGTCCTAAATGCCATTGACAATGAATGGAGAATAATTGTCATATATCGGCTATTTTTGTCCTACACAACCCCACACATTCATTGTCACAAAAATGACAATGCATGGATGATGTATGATGATAAGAGTGACACTTCACACGGGTGTGATTAAAAAAAAAAACAGGTCCAGCACTCGCACTCCCATCTAAAAATCCCTTACAGTTACACTCTTCACATCATGTAAAATAGAAAATTATATTCACTGGCAAAATAATGAATTATAATACAAATAAAATGTTTTGAGATGGTTTAGTGAACAGGGTCAGTTTACTTCATTATTTTAGCCTTAGTCAATTTAAGACATGTAGAGTAACATCCTCTCCTTATTCAACAGTTGAGCTGCATGTTTTCGTTTTTAATATATCCATTTAGTATAAGCCCTGGGGGGGGGGGGGATGTAGGACTACCAGTTGTAGCGTTTTATTCATTTACTCACATGCATGCACGCACACACACACACACACACACACACACACACGTGTGCGCGTGCTTTATTTATTTACTCGCACGCATGCATGCACACACGCGAGCACACAGACACACACACAGACACACACACACACACACACACACACACACACACACACACTCTGGCTCTGGGCACACTGAAGCGTCAGGAGCGTCAGAAGTAGCTGAAGTTTTCTTCTTCGTGGGGTTTTTAGACAGCTGGTGAATGGAAAAGAAGCTCCACCTCCGCGCCCGATGGACGCGACGGACAGACTCAAATGGACGCGACGGCCAGACTCAAATGGAAGCCGCGCACAAGCGTGAAAATGAAGCGCGTCACCCGGCAGTGATAGGCACTAGCCAATGGAACAGATGCAGCCTGCAGCCCATCCACTGGGAGGGGTTTCACTTGTAGTTGTCTTCTTAGTCAAACGCCCCCCTGGGAGGGAATTGTAAAGCCATGTCGAGGGATACAGGCAGACTGGGCATTGGGCACCTCGAAGTAACATTCTGTCCAAATTGTTAACAAAACATTGAAAAATCGTCTGAAGAAATAAAGTAAAGCATTGGTTCTCATGTTTGCTTCAGATCACCCATGTAATATTTTCATCCATGGCACCCCTGGCTGAATTACATTGTCATTTACTGTAACCCTGATCCTTGATGACATTGAAAATAACTTTATACTTTATAAAATAGCCCGTTCTCTTCAGCCTCCACAGCCCTTCTCATCATCGTTATTCTCATTCTCCGTGGTGGTCTAGTGGTTAGGATTCTGCGCTCTCACCGCCGCGGCCCGGGTTCGATTCCCGGTCAGGGAACAGTGTTTTATGATGAATTCCTGTTCTGTTCTTTAACTATATAGAAGTGTCTATTTGTACGTCTCTAAATGTTTTGATGAATTGAACAATGTGGACCCTCTTGTAAACAAGTGTAATGCTTAATTGGTTCGTCCACTCACAGTTAACAGTCTTTGTATTGAGTTTGTGCTTGAAATGTACTGACTTGAGAGAAATGTACTGTTAAGGGCAGTACAGTCTTAAGAGTATGGACTGCCCTTTATTCTGCAAACTGTTAATAAATATTTCAATCAATCAATCAAAAAAATCCTTCTCCTTCTCACCACCACTAACACTAGTGTGGCCTCGGCCGGGAGGCGAACCCGGGTCCCCCATTCCAAAGGCACCTACGTTAACCAGTCGACTAATGAGTCATGACTCGATAGCTAAGTAGCAACGCAGCACCGTATAGCCTACAATAGAATGCGCCTTTCCCTGGGTGTCAACATCTTCTCCCACATCTTCGCCCACTTCGCCAACCAATAAATAGAGGACTACAGGCCTTTAAATAGGCTTCCGTGTGCGTCGGGTATAGGGACCGCCCAAAGCCCCGGAAGGCATTAAAGTGAGACCTGACGCGACACCCCACTGACGCCTTCACGCCTACAGTGTGCTCAGAGCCACAGCGAGAGAAACTGACGCCGGCGTGTCCACACCACAGACAGTATAACGCAAGGTGCTAACGTTGCTAATGCTAACTAGTAGCAGCTAAACTAATGGATTGACTGGCGAGTCACAGACAGTGTGTCAAAATTGGACCGTCTGTCCCAACTCCCGCCGAGTCCCGAGTCCACACAAACAGATGCAACAGATGCAAGCAGAAATATCGCTCAGAATCATTAGTGACTCACGAGATTAGTCCGTCAGATAATTCTCCAGGCAGCGAGCTCGGTCTCCACCCCCACCCACAGACCCCCTCACCCCCCCCAAACATTTTTTAACGGATTTGCATGAATCACACAGGTCCTATATTTGGGATAAAAACGGCGATTTTCGCCAAAAAGCTACACTTTTGCATGTCTGAAGGAGTATTGACGAGGAATTTCCATCAAGACTCATTAAAGCTAATTTGAATACACTGAATTAGTCTAGACGAGCTTTGAAGCTCTGAGCCATGCTGTGAGTAACAGAGTCCTTTTCACCTGCCCCCCCCCCCCCCCCCCCTTCCCCTCTCACCTCACTCCTTCTCATCCTGTCCCCCCCCCCTTCCCCTCTCACCTCCCACCCCCCATCTTCCTGTATCTGCAAGCAAATGGTCAATTCATCGATTCTGTGTTCTGCCTCTGGGTCCACCTTGTGGGTGGGACTAAACTGCTATATAAACTGTAACTCTGTGCTTGTATGGTTATGCTTGCCTGGGAGACCTGCCTGCGTGCTGCAGCATCCGTGTACTGCTGTGCACGTTAAATAAAGATCAACAAAGGGAACTTGCTTTCCTCCTGATTCCTCTTGACAGACCTTCAAGCCTGGTGATTCCTCACGCGTTTAGAGTGTGTAAAACTGCCATTTCATTTGGTGTCTGAAGTGGGATCCTGTGTCGTTGAGCTCCGGAAGATCAAGCCACAACTGACGTCAACGAACCGCTCCAAAAAGGACAGAAGAATCATGGCTGCATCAATGGAGTTCAACGCCTGGATTTAAAAAAAAACCCTGTGGCTACACAAAAAAAAACGGTGAGAATCTTCCAAATT
Organism: Protomyctophum parallelum; assembly: GCF_964188405.1. Taxonomy (NCBI): domain Eukaryota; kingdom Metazoa; phylum Chordata; class Actinopteri; order Myctophiformes; family Myctophidae; genus Protomyctophum; species Protomyctophum parallelum. Next base: position 16,329,153 of record NC_139700.1, on the reverse strand, counting down.
TCAGACAATTGAAGAGCTAATTATAAATTCTAAGACCATATTTTGCCAACCTATCTATTGTAATAGTCAAGTATGCTTGATTCAAAATACAGCAGCAAGCCTAGCCTAAGAAAAGAGACCTTGCATTAAGCCAAGTTTGCAAACGCAAAGACACCTTGTTAACCTTGTTGAAAACAACATAAAGAAAACATAAAGATACAGCGTTTGGCATTAAGTCCAGTAAAGAAAGAGAAGTAAGTTTGTAAACACAAAGACACCTTGTTATACTGAGAATAGCATAAGAACCTTGTTAAACAACATAAAGACATCTTGTTACTCTCAGATAAGACATAAAGATACCGTGTTTAGACCAAGTAAAGTTTGTAGCACAAAGATTACCGTGTTACATAGATAGTCAGTATGGGAAATAAAAAAAGTGCGCCAGTGGCAGAAGACAAAGAAAGATGGTCTCCTCTCATGAGCGGGATGGTTGCAAAATATGGTCCAGAAGCATTAGACTGTCTTGATGAGTGGAAACAGATGGGGTTCCCAGAACAAGGCTCTTTAAGTATAAAAAAATTGCTTGACTTAGACCGACTACTAAGAGAAGCTGAGAAGAAAATGAGAAAGAAAAAGTCAGTTAAAACGCACAAACTTGACAGATGTGACCGCCACAGGAAAGTATTGTCAATGTGGATGGAGGAAGCACAATTTAGACAACGGGAGAGTCATATGAGGGAACTTCCAAACATAGATTCTTTGAGGGAAGAGAGCGGGCCACTGGCTCCTCAGAATTCTCCTTTGTCTCCTCCACAGCAGACCCTGGACCTGGGCTGCCTGGGCTCCATGCGGGCCGGTCAATCTGCCATCCAGCTACAACGGACGGCTGTGGCTCTTGCTGCGGGCCTGCAACCCTCTACTCCAGCAGCGGTCCTGATATCCGCTGCGCTCAGCCTATTGAAAACTGTTGCTGCAGACCTACAGCCCTCTACTCCAACGGCAATATTGGTGTCCACTGCGATCAGCCTTCTGGAGACTGTTGCTACGGGCCTACAGCCCTCGACTCCAACGCCAATCCTGGTGTCCGCTGTGCTCAGCCTTCTGGAGACCGTTGCTGCAGGCCTGCAGCCGTCTACTCCAGCGGTAATCCTGATATCCGCTGCACTGGGCCTATTGAAAGAGGCTCGACACAAGGAAGGCTCCGCTCGGTCCAATGACACTGCTAAGAGCCGACGTCCATCCTGCACTGGCATCCCTGGCCCAGAGCTGGCCAACAGTGACGATGCGGACACGACACGGAAACCACAGACCTTGCTTCCATCTGTGCATCCGTCCACCCCTGGCAGCCATGGGGGGACAGGGCCCCATCGCAGCAGTGTCATCATCACCCAGGGCAGCACACCGCCACATGAGCAGGGAAGAAGAGGGCCTGGGACAGCGAGACGCGCACAGGGTGCATCAGAGTATTGTCGCCTGCCGGGCGGGGTGCCCACCTCAAGTGAACTTTGTTCTAACCCATGGATGGACCAGGAGGACGGGGACAACATACTGCTGGCTGACATACAGTGCCCCATGGTAGAAGTAGCCAATCCGCACGGCGATGTAATGATGGTGCAACGCCTGTGGTCTCCAGATGACATAGGCCAATACGCAGCTACACTGAAAACGCCTACTGAAGTGGGAGGACGCCGCTGGACTAAAGAACTGCAGGCCTTTTGTCGTACATACAGACCTACAATGAAAGAAGTACTTGACATCTGTGCCAAGAATATGGAACCTTCAAAAATGCAAGCAGTCCTAGATGTCGCCCAAACGTATCAAGATGAGAGGCCTGTCCTTGTACAATTTGAGGACAATCGCAGATACATGACTGCTGTGGATGCAGTGTGTGAGAAGATTATTACACTCTTCCCAACGATATTAAATCTGACTGAAGTGCAGAACTGTAAACAGGGCAAAGATGAAACGATCAGTCAGTTCCGCCACCGCCTGGAGGAATCCATACTCATCCACGGAGGAGGAAAAGACCAGAACGACCCGTTTGCCAAAGCCTTCCTGGTCAGCCAGCTAATAAACAACATGCATGAAAAACTCTCTAAGCGAGTGAAACAATCTCTCATTGGCTACAGAACAGCTGATCCGGCCGACATCATCAAGCATGCAACTCACGCAGAGGACGTCGAAAACGAGATGAACGAAAAAGAGAAGAAACAGGATAAAAACAAGGCCGAAGTCCTTCAGCTTGCAATGATGAGCGCTGTCACTATGCTGTCAAAAGACAAAGAAGAAGACTGCGACAAGAACGAAAACAGAAGACATCTGCAGAGAGAGGACAGTAGGGGCTATTATAACCAACGCAGACAAGTCTACCATTCATCATCCGAGGGAGACCACAGGGATGAAGAAGATTTTGGACACTGGGGGTAGTGGACAGGAAGGGACTACGCTTCCAGACAAGACTACAACCGCCGGTCCAGGTTATGCCCCCATTACAACCCCCCCTGGAGGACTGTCCTACCTGTCATTTGCTCCACTAACCACACACACACACACACACACACACACACACACACACACACACACACCTCCCCCTACAAAAAAAAAAAAAAAAAAAAGTGTGGGTATCACTCGACCACCTGGAAAGAAAGATTGTTTGGAAATATGATGTTTTCTGTTTATTTGTTATGTTGCTGTACAGGTCAAATTGATTCAACAGGGTACTGTATTAGTATCATTTTTAGGGATTTCTTGGTTTATTTGATTGTCCAGTCACGATTGTAAAACCCTTGTCATTCTTTTGCTTAGCTCAAATATGTTACAAGTACTCCTATTTTTTATGTATTTTCTTCAAATGTATTATGATGTAGTATTTTGATATTGATGGAAAATTCACAATTATTGTTTAATTAAGCTGTTGTTTAATTAACAAGAGGAAGGATTTGACGAGGAATTTCCATCAAGACTCATTAAAGCTAATTTGAATACACTGAATTAGTCTAGACGAGCTTTGAAGCTCTGAGCCATGCTGTGAGTAACAGAGTCCTTTTCACCTGTCCCCCCCCCCCCCCCCCCTTCCCCTCTCACCTCACTCCTTCTCATCCTGTCCCCCCCCCCCTTCCCCTCTCACCTCCCACCCCCCATCTTCCTGTATCTGCAAGCAAATGGTCAATTCATCGATTCTGTGTTCTGCCTCTGGGTCCACCTTGTGGGTGGGACTAAACTGCTATATAAACTGTAACTCTGTGCTTGTATGGTTATGCCTGCTTGGGAGACCTGCCTGCGTGTTGCAGCATCCGTGGACGGCTGTACACGTTAAATAAAGATCAACAAAGGGACCTTGCTTTCCTCCTGATTCCTCTTGACAGACCTTCAAGCCTGGTGATTCCTCACGCGTTTAGAGTGTGTAAAACTGCCATTTCAGTATTTATACTTTAAATAATGGGGTTGAATACTTTGTAAACCACTGATTGGAGGATCTGCTGATGGTCTCCATACGTATTTTGTTAAATAAAACATTGATTGTGCTAAATAAATAATCTGTATGCCGTATCGCCTGCATAGCTATACCAAGGGAGGAGATACAGTAGATAGGCCTTTATCTTCCCCCTGTGTTTACCGGCAGCAGAGCACACATCTATGTGTCATAATAGCAGACCTAGGGCTCCCATAGAATCATTCACTTTTCTTTGTCAGATTAATGAAGCAACAGGGACATATGGCATACAATCTGTTTGTATACAATCAGCAGCAAAGGCATTCAATAGGCGTGTATTTATTTGATTATAGTACAGTATGTGGAGCTTAAAAGAAAAATGTTGTTACTTGTTCCTTTATGGATGCTTGCATTTACTGTACCACGCTTCTGTTTCACATCATAAATAGTGCATGTCTCATTTAAAATGTTTGCTTTGTGTGTCTCGGACCCATAATAAATCTGCTAACGGATCATTTATGGATGTCTTATAAGGAAGCCGGATTAATGTTCCATGGATATGAAAGGTAAGCACAAAATAGTGTGGAAGTGCTGCTGAATTCAGTCGCGTGTAATTTTTCAAACGATGCAGAGCGATATAAAACCTTATAGGAAACACTTCACCAGTGAACCGGCATGTTCCTGCTGTGAGCTTTGACATGAACACTACTTGAACAGTAGCCTGCTGCTAATGTCAAAATGATTAGCCAGGAGTGTTTCCCTTTACAAATAATGCATACCACAGAGTATTAGTAGATGGATCATTGTCAAGTGAATAATGCATGCAGGCTCTGAGTAGCATACAGTGGAATTTTCGATTTGCTGAATAAATACAATTTTACCAAACAGCAGAGAGTAAACTGACGTATAGCATGCCATACATTATAAATTGGAGCATCGGTGCATGCTACTCTGAACATTGAGGTAACCGCATCCTGCTGGATTGGAAGAGATATCCTGGAGACAAGTCCTCCGCTTATTAGACATGGTGCTATAAATGTGAAGAGTGGTGCAGGGTGCGAGGAAGAAAGACAGGGAAGATGAGGGAAGAAGGTGAAGGAGATACCTATTAGTTAAGGTAGTGTAGGCAGGCCGGGCCAGCTAATTGATGGCCATGGCTGTAGCTGCCGGGTTAATGGTATTACAGAGACCATGAGCATGGAAAAGGTCAGTTAGCACACTGGATATATATGCCCCCCCCCCCCTTCACCACCACCACCACCACCACCACCTCTCTCTTTTACTCTCTCCACAGTTGGGCTGGTGAGCTAGTGAGGGTGTCAAAGGGTGAGACGTGTCAGCCATGGCCCGTTAAATACCTCTGCTCAGCGTTCCATCTGAATAATGGGAAATGAGCCTTAGGCAGACGATTCATGGCCATTTGAGATGTAATACATATTGTGGCGATACGATTTTTTTACACATTATGTTGCAAAAATTCCAACATGAAGATATGTACGGTATCTGTCCATCCGTAGAGCACCGAAGTGACATCAATATCGGTATCCACGGGTTCATGTACTTTTTATTTGCATTGTAATCCCAATAGGGGGATTTTAGATCGCCTCGTATAATAACTGTGTTTGAAAAATAAACAAATCATCCAGGCCGCTTCACTCATACGGATATGAAGAATCAACTGACTGTGAGAAAATGCTAATGTTACTGCTACTACATTAGTTACATTTTCGCTAGAAACAGACTGTATCATATGAGTTACTGACTGTCACAAACGATACAGAGACACCTCCCCGACAATAACGCAGAGACAGCTTGTTTATTTTTGGACCACAATGCTTATATGAAACGATTTTAGGATGACCCCATGTTATTCTCCATAGAGAAATTACTTCCGTGAACCAAGGGAATCGAGGGGATGAGCGAGTGACACCAGGACTTTGGCGCTCTATAGTCTTTGGTATAGGTCTTAGGCTAGTGCCAGTGTTGGGCTGTAACGCATTGCAAGTACTGCCATTACTGTAATCGGAATTCCTTTTCCAGTAACGGAGTAACCTAATGCGTTAGTTTTGCATTTGAGTAATTGGTTATAGTTACCGTTTCCAGAACAATGGCGTTACTTAGTTACAGTACATTTAAGACCTATATTTCCGTTCTGTTGCCACAAAGTAAAAGTAAAAAACAATCCAAAGCATTTGCACTGTTTCCCGATAAATGAATGAGCTCGTCTGATTGCGTAATCATTCTCTTCAATAGGTCACCACTTTTGGTGTGACTGACGGTTTTACTGGTTTTGTTTTGTATTACTGTACATTAATTTGTCGCATAGGCTGTGTGACATGGAGAGAGGACAGAGAGGTTATCCTTTAATAAGGTACTCGTGGAAGTATTCACATTCATTTTGGTGAAAGGAGAATAAGAACGGAAAACACAAATGCCAGTATTCTTGCTGAAGCCCAGCACAGCTCCACAACACTGTGGCTATTCCAGAAGACTGCACTCCAGCTGCAGCATTATAAGGGGATATTGCGGATATATGTAATTCATCAGTAACTCAAAAGTATAATCTATCAAGTTCTGGGATCTTACACATTCGGAATTTCAAAATTCCATACATTTTACAGACTCAAATTTTCCGGCCTGTGGGTCACTCCCCCGGCAAGCTGCAGCCGAAAAACTGGCTTGTCAGAGGAAAAAGTGGACAGTTCAATGTCAGAGGGACTTCCAGGGTGGCTGGCTCTGTCTGGGCATGAGTCGGCGTTAAGTTGTGGAGGTGAAAATGTCCCTCCACATACAAAGGAACTATGGACTGCCACCTAGGTGCACTCTTTAGGTGCCACCTAAAGGCCTATTCATATTCCAGTTTTAGGGGATAAGGTGACCACCGAAATGGTGGTTAGTAAAAACAGAGAGATGTGTTTTGGTGAACGGTGAGTCGCGGCGTGACATCATGTTGTAGTTTTCTGTGGTTACCTTAATTCACACCTAAAACTGGAGTATGAATAAGCCTTAAGGCGACAGCACGAGCTGGAATCATCGACCGGGCACGGACCACACACAATATGCAACGTGGGGCCCATTGGGGTGACCAGGTGTCACGAAAAATGTGGTACAAATCATGTTTTTATCATAACGTTACAATCATATAATATAAATGACATAAAGATGGCCTGATGAGGGTCGAATAGACCGAAACGTTGCTGTTCCTTTAATAAACTATTCCACTGCATTTGAAGACAGTATGCGGGAGTTCTTTCTTTTTTTAGTACGTGGGGTACCTGGCTGACCTGACGCCTGTAGGCGTGCAAAAACCTTGCTTTTTACTACAGTATGCGACAAAAGCTGACCTTGAGTTGCAGAAATTAATTATTGGGTCAGAGCGCAAGAAATGAGAGTGCCACAAAGTTGAATCCCTCCACGGAATTGTATTGGGTGTTAATATGGAATAAATGCAGTGTCTGGAATATCAGCCATTCCAGGTCTATATGCGTATACATGCCCTTTTCCCCTTTTGTTTTTTCTAGTGTACAGTAGATGAAGATAGTGGGAGTTGCAATCTTGAGGACAAAGGAAGTGAAGGCAGCTACAGAGAAGATAATAGACAGATTTGAATGGCACCGCACTGATAAGAATAAAATAAGACAATCATGAGTCGAATGTCTCTGGTCACCCTAGGCCCCACTTCTGCAAGCGTGCGTTCTGCATGTGCGCATAGTAGGGGCACGTGGAATTGAGATGGTGTGTGCCGAATTGCCGATGCACTGTTGCAAGGGCCGTGTCCACAGAGTAATTTTGTTTGAAAACAATAAAGCGCTCACCTAAAAGCACTTCCAAACGCCAGAGATGAATACTTCAGCTTTCCTCGGCAAGCAAATAAAAACAGCACACGTGAAAGCACAAGTGCAATTTAAATGCTCAGTGCCTCGTCCCGCTGCTACAATGGGAGTGATGCTCCCATTGTAAACAATACAAAACATGGGCAATATAGTGACTGTGATTCAAGATTTTATTTGATTCATCCCACATACTGGTAAACAAGAGTATAAGACTAAGGTTTCGGCGCTTGGGTGGTGCAGTGGTAAAGTCCCTTGTAGGTTTGAATCCACCGTGGTACATTTGGCATTGTCGGGGCGTCTAGACACGAATGCAATTGACCCGTGTTTGGGGGAAGGGCTCTACACGTCCTCGTGGTGGGGGCTCCTCACTGGCCGGTGAGCCAGTAGGATATGACAGCAGTGACAACACAGCCATGTGTGGGGAGGAAATTAATCAATTGGCATAACAACTCAATCGTGGAGAAAAGGGGGTAAAAGATTATTGTCTACTCTACTCTGAGTGAGTAGATGTTCAGATATTGGGGGGGAGGGTTAGGTCAATGCTACATCAGACAGTGTGGGAGGGGGTTGTTGAGAATGGTTTGTAGGACATCGGTGGTATGGGGGACAGGAAAGATTGAGGCTACTGTGGGTCAGGTCAATACTGAGCGAGTGACACTGTGCCCCACGTGGCTGCGTTGGGGTTAGAGGGGAAATTGAATGTTGCAAGAAGTGGAACGGCGAGCGGGAGGAGTGTCTATATGTGACCTAGTTTGTCTGTGTGGTCTGTAAGTGACGAACACAGTGAACGTGCACTGCTATAAGGTTACATGGCTGTGTGTGTGGCTACCACCAGCCGTCTGTTGCAATGTTATCACTTCATAGATTTACTGCTGCTACTGTGATACTATCGCCGCCCGTGATATACCGATCCCTGCCACTTTCACTGCTGCTGAAACCGGTTGCCATTACTGCTGACTGCTGCTGTTTTAAACAACCAGATGACTGGTAGCAGCTGCCGCTACACTTAAGTGAGTGAAAGGAAACAGCTGGAGTGAGGTTTGGCCGGTAAGACCCTGTGGTCACGGGCCAAACACACATCTTACTGAGCCGTAAGGGTCATGACCCATACAGACGGAGGCTGATAACGCTCTATACCCATAGCTGCTGATGCTAGCACTGCCACTTACTTTCCCTCCTTGTGCTAACGCTAAATAGTGCTATTGGCTGCTGCTGCTGCTCAGAAGCAGGGCAAGTCAAAATAACCTCTATTTGTTAGTTGCTGGTAGTTTGCTTGCTCCACCAATTGTAGCCTATGTAGTTTCTTCTTGTTTTGTAGTGGGGACTGACAGATTTAATTAGCTGCTAGAATTCACTATTATCTTGCCTTCAGCTCCCGCTCTATATGTCTCCTGGCCCCTGTAGGCCGTTAGCCGTTCAGTCTATGCTTAGCATGGCAGGTCCTCAAAGTGCAAGAGCAGCATTTGGCCTGAGAAGAGAAGAGCAGAGGGAGAAAAGGGAGGAAGCCAGTGGTGGAGGCAGATCGATGTGGCCTGTATTCATTAACCCTCGCTCACGGCTCCCTTCCCTCCCCAATCACAACCCCGCCATTTTAGGACGGCAGGAGGTGATTTATTAGCTGTCCTGGCTCAGTCAGCACCATCGACCCACAGTCTGAAGAGAGTTGACTCACACTGGGACGTACCGATTCCTCTCACTGTAGACGCAAATGACTCTGTGTGATCCCATGCCACAATTATTCAGAACAGGAAATAGGGGCCATATTGTTGTTCAATGCTATTCATATCGTTGCTGTTGGACAAATACCTTGTATCTCCATATTTCAATGTATTTTTTTCATAATTAATGCTCTACTTAGTATTACAAGAGTAACACACAGTGAAAATAGCCGATCTACAAGCTCGCAGCATGTCATATCGTGACTGCGTGGCGCAAGTGAAAATGAAAGTAGTTAAGTTTGTGGGTTTTATAAATATGTATTTATTTAACCAATGAAAAGTATTATCAAGAGATTGTGACTTCTACATATGACCAATTGGAATACAGTAATTTTTTCAATTTCCTGAAAAGTATACAAGGTTTCCGCCCAACAGCAACAATATTTTCTATGCTGTTTGAGAGCAAAGGGATGGGATGCCTTTCAATTTAATCAATTTTATATTTAGTCTCCACATACAACTAATGGGATATTTCTGTGACAGGCCAGGCTCCCACCTGTCCCACACCTGTCCTGTGCTACCCCTATACCTGTCCAGCAGTTGTCCCTCTCCTGTCTTGACCCATGCCCTTGCCCATGTCACACGTTACACCTGTATTGATTGTTCATTGTGTTCGCCTGTGTCTTTTTAACCAATGCATATATACAGTATATGCCCCATTTTCCTCAAATTAGTCTGTTCATGCTATAATAAGACTGTGCCTATAATGTGTATTCTGCCTGTACCTCTGTCAGTGTGTTCTTGTATTCTACTTATGTCTGAAGAAGTAATTGTTTTACCCTTTGAAATCCTATACCTATACTCTCTCTTGCACTTGGACTTGGGTCATGCCTTAAAAGGTCTGTCATCCCCAATCACCTATGCATGGCCTGTGGGTCACTCCAACTCGAATGTAAAACCAGCCCAAACTCATTCATCAGAAAGCAAAGACTATTCAAAGCCTTTCTAACCTGTTGCATCGGTTACAGCTCAGATGGTGTAGAGGCATTCGACATCCAAACCTCTAACTCCACATGGTGAGGGCCCTGGGGTGTTGTGACTCGTACTCCATATATTACTCCAACAGAAAAAAGGTGCAGAGAGGTATTGTGGCTCAACTGAAGAATATTTATTCTCTCCAAAAATCTCCAAACAAAACATGAAATAATAAGTATGCAATATTGAGTAAGTGGTCAAAAACTGTATGCCTTCCCCTGGCTCACCAAACATTTTCCATTGTCTTAAAAATGCATGTCAAGTGGCCTTAAACAAGCAACCATGCTTCCTGGCTCCCAGTGAACCTTTCAAAATAAAAGTTACAAATAACTGTTCCAAAATCACTGCAGGGGAGCTTTTACTTTGAAGGGGAGAAATTATACAGGAAGTGCAAAAGGGCTCACTAAATAGACATGACATACTAGGGATTCTAATTAGAGGTGAACAAATAAAGAAAACATAAAACTGGCTCCAACATTCCAGCCCCTAATTGTTGGCTTTAGATTAAACAATTACAACATTGTAAAATTAAGATGGAGCCCAGTACCATAGTACATGATTTGGTTATCTTTTTAACCATAAGAAAGAAATAAACAAATAAACTTCTTTCTTCTTCTTGAAGATGAATGTCCTTGTGTGTCCTGTGGGGGGGGGGGGGGGGGGGCTGTTGCCTTTATGTTGCCTTTATGTAGCTGCCTCCAAAAGGAGACAGAGTTTCGTCACTGGTCTGTCCAAGATGCTAGACTTTGTCTTCACTCTGACCTGCCGGACCAAGCCTTTGGATTCTGGCATAGTCTGCAGGACACGACCCATCAGCCAGGAGTTTCGGGGTGCAGTCTCGTCAACGATGAGGACGAGATCACCAGGTGCAAGGCTTCTTCTTGCTCGGTTCCATTTTTGCCTCTCTTGCAAGATGAGGAAATCAGGTCCTTTGATCCATCTTTTAGATGACAGCAGGGCATCAGCTTTCAATCCACGAGAAGCATCGTCTGCTGGGTTGAGCTTTGAAGTTATGTGTCGCCACTGAGAGATGCTTGTAAGTGTTTGGATGGTGGAAATTCGATTGGCCACGAAGGTTTGAAATCTTTGATTACGATTGGCCAAATACCTTAAGACAGACATGCTGTCAGTCCAGAAAACAGAATCTTCAGTTGTGAAGTTCTGCCTTTAACAGTCGGTCCATCCGTGCAGCTAACACTGCAGCTGTGAGCTCCAGTCTGGGAATGCTTGTGTGCTTCAGTGGCGTCACTCTTGCTTTTCCAGTCAAGAAAGCAGAATGTGTGTTGTTATTGTGGTCTTCCAGACGGATGTATGACACCGTCCCATAGCCACTCTCACTGGCATCACAAAAGTGGTGTAACTGTGCTGACTTAATCTTGCCAAATCCATCTGGAATGACACACCTGCTGACTTGAAAGTTATTGAGGTGATTGAGTTCAGTCAGCCATTTTTGCCACTGCATAGACAAAGCATCTGGAATGCAATCATCCCACCCACACTTGATTCTGCAGAGCTCCTGAAGAATCTTCTTTGCCACGAGGACAACTGGTGAGAGAAAACCAAGTGGGTCATAAATTGAGCTCACCATCGACAGTATTCCACGTCTAGTGGTTGGTTGACTTTTCAATGACATATTGAAAGTGAAAGTGTCTTGTTCAATGTTCCACTGAGCACCAAGAACTCTTTCAACAGGCAGATGTTCTCTATCCAAGTCCAGCTGTTTCAACTCCTTGGCCCTTTCCTCCACTGGGATGGAAGCAAGAACAGACCTACTATTGCTGGTCCATTTGGTTAGGACAAATCCTCCCCTTGCACAGAGCTCTTTGACCTCTTTGTACAGGCAGATTGCCTGTTCCACGCTGTCAATTGACTTGAGGCAGTCGTCCACATAAAAGTTAGTATTGACTGTACTGATGACCTCTTCAGAATATTTCTCCTCATTGTCTTTGGCTGTCTGTTTTAGAGCAACGCTTAGCTTGCACAGCTGGGCGAAGAGACGGCCCCGAAGAGATGTACAGTCATTCTGAAGTCTGTGAGGGGTTGAGTTGTGTCTCCATTAGGCCACCATAGAAACCGCAAAAAGTCTTTGTCCTCGCTATCCACCCGTACTTGGTGGAACATCGCTTCAATATCCGCCATTAAAGCAACAGGTCCCTGGCAGAATCGTAGTAGTACACCCAATAGGGTATTCGTCAAATCCGGCCCCTGGAGGAGCTCTTTATTCAAGGAGGTTCCATGGAAATGGGCACCACAATCGAAAACACGTATTTTCTTTTTTCGTGGGTGGTACACCCCATGATGTGGTAGGTACCACACTCTACCATCCTTTCTCATCAGTGCCTCTTTTGGCACCGGCTCAGCATATCCTTTTTCTATGACATCGTTGAGGAAGGCTGAGTACTCTTGATGAAAGTTTTCATTCCTCTTGAACTTTTTCAAAAGGTGATGAGCTCTTTGCTCTGCTATCTGCCGGTTATTAGGCAGAACCACATCCAGATTTCGAAATGGCAGTTTGAGATAGTAATGTTCATCTTTTAGTGTTGCGGAGTCTGAAACGATTTTCATGAACTGCTTGTCCTCTGCAGACATTTCTTTCTTCTCATAATTATGCTCTGTGAAGTCTTTATTGTATTGCTGTATCAACAGCTCCTCCACATTGGAGATGGAAGTCCTATTCACACTCAAAGAGTGTGGACCATGCTCATGCATTGAGCTACCATTGAGTGGGCCATTCACCACCCATCCAAACATAGTTTTCACAGCATAAGGCCCATTACCTACACTGTTAACTATTTCCCACGGTTCCAGAGCTTTGGGAGCATTAACTCCAATGAGAAGGCCAATATCAGCATCAATTCGTTTCACATGAACATTATTCAAGTATGGCCATTTTTGTATGTCTTCTTGAGAGGGGATATTTTTGTGAGTGACTGGGATGCTTTTGTGCGTGTACACATCAGGCAGTCCAAGGAATGCATTTCCCTCCAGCCCAGCCACTTCCATTCCAGATATTTTGTGACTGTGAAGTGGCCTTTTTTGTCCCAGGGTTATCAGAAGTATGTCAGTTTTGTTTCCTTTTGCATTAAGCTCCTCCATTAGTGCTTCTGTGCAAAAAGTAGCAGAGCTACCTGGATCTAAAAAGGCATACGTGTTCACAGTCCTATTTCCTTTCATCATTTTGACTTGTACAGGAACAATAGCCAACATGCAATCACTGCCACTACTACCGGCCCCAGTATGCCTAGTAGTGTCCAAAGATACAAGTGCAGTGACAGCTGGCTCGCCCTCAGCATCATTCATGGCTCCGGATGGTTGGGTGAGCTTTCTGTCGATGTGCAGGATGCTGGGGTGCTTTTGTTGACATGTTTGACAGGTCATGCGTTTTCCACAGGATTTTCCCACATGGCCTTTACTAAGGCATCCAAAGCAAAGTCCTTTTGTTTTGAGAAATTCAACCTTCTCCTTATTAGGCTTGTTTTTAAACGTTTTGCAGAGCAGCATTATATGTTCTCCATTACAATAGAGGCATGGCTGTTCGAATGCAGAGGGAACATTTTCCTGCTTGACTGCTTGGCCTGTGTACTTAGGTTGAATGTTGTGATCAGTTGCTGGAGCTGTTATTGTGGTGGCAAAACTGCTCCCTTTTAACTGTGACTTGGGTCTTTGTGTGGCTTTAGGCTTGAAAGTGGGACCACCTTTGTGAGCAGTGTTGGGGAAGTTACTTTTTAAAAGTAAGGAATTATAGTTATCGTTACTTATCTAAAAAAGTAATTTGTTACTTTACTTTACATGAAATTATGAAAGTAACTACTTTACTTTACTTTAAAAAATAATAATATAAAAAACGATTTAAAAGAAGGTTTTTTGTGATTAATTAATCTCAATTAATCGCATATCAATAGGCCAATTTGACCTGATCATCAGTGAGCTTTTTTTTCGAATGGATTTGGATACGAGTGAATCAATGAATAGTGACTACATAAGCATAGGCAATTAAAAAAGTAGTAATAATAATAGTGATAATATTATTGTTTATATAATGCTTCTCTGAGTACTTAAAGACGCTTTTCAAGGGGAACATGAGAAAACAAATAAAAACTACTTTATTAGAGAAAAACTAAGACTATGGAATAAAATAAATTTAAGTGGAATGAGATAGCTGGGGAAAGAAATATTCTAGAGGTGTGTAACGGTGTGTAACAGGTCTGCCTGCTGTGGACAGTGAAACCCTGACCATTAAACACGGGCAGACGCAACGATACAGTATCATTCATTGTGAAGCCACTAAGCCAGCAACATGTTGATGCAAACAGACGTATACAGTAGCTGCTCGGCCTGCTCCAAATGATATTCCCATTCGTCTGTGTCTGCCCGTGTAAACGCAGCAACCCTCACAGGTTGGGGAACGGATGGAAAGTACCATAGTGTTATTAAGGAGGACTCCTTGGCTTCTAACGATATGGACCAGAGTTAAACTAATGTTAGCTCCCATGCTAACTAGTTGCTACCCTCGTCAGAAACAAGTTACCTTGGGTCGCAAGTACTCAAAATAGTGTTTAAATTTCCAACTCCCAAAGCAACCGATCTCGCTGTCATGATCCGCATTTGCCATTTTAGCGTGTGGTACTGTATTATGATTTTCGTTCTACCGGCGATTTCTGTCTGTGTAGTATCTATGTATGTGTTACAAGGGTTTGTGTGTCTGTGAATAAATCTGTCACTGTTTACAACAGCCAGTGTAAGCCCGCCCACCCTGTAGACTGTCTCTGATTGGCTTACCCTGAAATCTGTTCCTACGTTAGCCAATCAATGACCTCTTCTGTGACGTGCTTTTATCATGTTAGGGTGTAAGCCATGTGGGCTGAGAGGCTAGTATGACTGCACAAAGAAACTGTCAACACAGAGAGCGCTCTCTCTCTCTGCACTGCAGTCAGCAGCACAGAGACGCCTGTATGATAGACTCACGGAGTCACGGAGCTGCGAGACTTTTCACTGATCACATAAGTTAAGTTGACATAACGCCATAATGCGGGTAACGCTCGCACAATAACTATAAGGCCGTTATGGAATGGGGAATGTAAAGCGTTAGGTTACAAGTTACTGCAAATAGTAGTTACGTTATGTAACGTAACGCGATGTAAGGGCGTTAGTCACAACACTGTTTGTGAGACACCGGATCTTGAATGTCTCCAAATATTGGGTCCAAAGCTATGTGTGCTTGGTTCTCAACAAACTCCACCAAGTCCATAAACTTAGCTCTTTGTTTTCTCCTTTCCAGAAGAGCACATGCTGTTGACCTCCATTTATCACGCAGCTTAAAGGGCAATTTGGCAACAATGGCTCTCATATTTGAGGGGGTTTCTAATTCCATTAAGAATTCAATATCTTGCATGACATTGTAACATTCCCTCAAAAATATGCTATAGGCGTGTAGAGCTTTTCCATCTTCTGCCCTTATATGGTTCCAGGTGAGTGCCTTCTCCAGATAAGCAGTTGCTATTTTCATTTCATGTCCAAAGTGCTTTTTAAGCAACATCTTTGCCTCTTTGTATCCTCTTTGGGGGTCCATATGCAGGCAGCTGCGCACAAGATCACTTGGCTGTCCAGCAGTGTATTGTTCCAAAAAGTACAGTCTATCTTGATTACTGCTGGTCCTGCTTTCTATATTGTGCTCAAAAGCTCGGATGAAAGATCTGTAGTGAAGTGCATCACCATCAAATGTTGGAATGTCTCTAGTGGGCAATAATGAGAGCTGCTGTAGCCCGATTAGATATTGAGTGATATAATTTTGTCTTCTGAGGATATCTGACAGAATTAATGTCCCAGAGCGGTCACCTTCCTGGTGGCCTCTTTCCAGGTCCTGCCTGGCATCCGCACCAACAGCACCCTGAGATGCATAATGATGCTGGTGTGCACCTATATGACCTGGTGTTAGTTTTTAGAGAGCTGAGATCTAGATGGCTTAGGCCTTCATGCAGGTGCCCGAGCTGTGTAGAATGAAAAGGCTGTGTTGCATGAGCTTTATTAGTCTCTAACCAGGCATCTGCCTCCGTTAGAAATTGTTTGAATACAAGCAACTTGGGTTCATACCAATCAATGTGGTCTGCATCTCTCTCTGCAAAAGGCAGAGACATTTGCACACGCACTTGTAGTTCCATAAATTCAGACAATAAATGATCAAACATCTTATATGTGTCTCTGACATCCTCAAAGCGTCCATCTTTCATCTGTTCTACAATGTCATTCTTTTTACGTGTCACTGATCCAAGTTTAGCTCTCCGTGAGCCTATCAGCTTGGAATTATTATGTATGTGGCTATGAAAATGAATAGCCAAGACCAGAACCCTCCACCTTAATGACTTCACCGGAAAGACGAAAACCATGTAAACCTTTAACCCTGCAGGTATAAAAGACTCACTCTATGAAAAATAGAGTGTAGAAGAATTTGGACACACAGGCAAAGAACGTAAAGTATTTCCAAGTTATCTTTAGTGAGTAACTTCGGATCCAGAGCGTGTACAGTTGTAAAGGATAGAGGAGAGAGAGGTCTCCTAAGATGCTCTGAACAAATGTCATCTCAGGCACAGACATTTATACCAACAAATATGTCATAGTCTCAGTCCCCAGTTGTCACATTTCAATAGGTTTAAATATCATATCATCGTGCTGTCATCGGGCGACGGTTGGTCTCTAGTCACGTTCCTTGATTATCCTGTTTTTGTCTCTTTATCTGGGGTGAGAGGGTGTGATGCTGTTGTTCTCATATTTAAGGCCAATAGGTTGTTGTTTTGTTGTCGTCGTGTTTTTAGGCCATGTTTTCCTTCTCAAAGGTCATTTATCATTTTTTCCTTGGTATAAGTGACAATCTGCAGTGGATGACAACTGATAGCAAATTCAGTACACGTAAATATTAATATGCCATCATGGTGGTATGACAGGGCAGTCCTGTGCATACAGATATTACAAGAGACAATACAAGGTATTTTTAACATTGTTATAAGATGTGAACATAAAAATATGAAACAATAAAACATAATTAAACAAATTCAATAATACAATATTTTAGGCCAATAAAAAAGACTATATACCAAATTTCCCACTTTAAACAAAAGAAGCCATGTCGGCTGCCGTAATATTGCCGTAATACGGCTGACGTTTTTTCTTTGGCATAATGTGGACTAGTTGACAAAACAACTACGGTACTCTTTCCATGAACAAGATTGACCTGGTAGATGGAGATGGTACAGGAGAAAGTCACAATCATTTAAAACTGTAGCCTAATTATCTGGGGCCTAATTATGTGGAGAAGTTAAAAAAAAAAGGAAAAAAATAGGATTTTGTAATAATGAAAACAATGAAAAAGCTCTTCGGTGCTATAAGAAGGTGACCTTATTTTCTGTTACTTCATTAACGGTTTAGTGTTATCTGAAACTGTAAATGTCTGCAATACAGGACTTTAGGGATTGGGAAAACCTTGACAAAATACACTGTATTCATCTAGGCCTACAACATTAGAAAATTAACATGTGGCAAATGTCTCTTCACTGTCTCGTTATTTATTATCTCACCAAGCTATTTGGAAAATGAATGACTGACACTGTACAGAGTACATTGTGCAGCAGAGCGTGTGTGTGTGTGTGTGTGTGTGTGTGTGTGTGTGTGTGTGTGTGTGTGTGTGTGTGTGTGTGTGTGTGTGTGTGTGTGTGTGTGTGTGTGTAAAAATTGGCAATCGGGTGAGCACATATGTCAATTAAGGCATACACTGCATGCTTTGTTATGTTCTGTTAATAATCTCTATCACACAACTGTCTTGTCCAATGTCGTCTCACTGAGCTAAATTGATTCCACCTTCGCAGTATTCCTTTTGAATGCAGCATTTATTTAACTCATATACCATTGGCATATAGCCTGGTTAACGAAGAATGTGATTTCAAGGGGGAGTGGTTAACCAGGCTAATTGGCATATACAATCATTTAAAATGCCAACATTTTCTTAAATTAGTTATTCAATATTTCATAGTCTTATTTCCTTTCACTCAGTTGCAATAATAGTTTTTTCTTTGCGGTCCTTCTTGCTCTGTGGAATACAGTCTTGGATGTAATCAGGTGTGACAGCCATTAGGCTGTCCTCTGTGTGACCAAATTTAGACTAACAGAAACAAAGTGATGAGAATTAATGTTTGTCTGGTATTGAGGGCAGCACAGACATGCTATTAGAGAGATTCTATTATAAAATGGTCAATACATTAATACATTAAAATCAACAACAAAGGGGACTTTATTACCGGTATTATTATTAGATATCTTTCCAAAATCCTTTACTCTCTTAACTAGCGGATGTTTCCCACTCATCTCCTGTCCACCAGCAATCTTGTCTGCTTCTGTGCCGCATCTAGAAAAACAACCACACCATTGTCTGTGGGCATGTCCAAGAGTGAAAAAATTCTGGGAAGAAGTGAGGAGGGAGATTCAGAAGATATTGTCGATAGATATTGAGCTTGACCCAAAACTGTTTCTATTAGGTCTTTACCCACCTGGCCATAAGATTCAGAGTAGCGAACAAAGATTTCTAGATTTATGTTTACTACAAGCCAAAAGGGCTATAGCCTTATCGTGGAAAAAGATAGGCAAACCCAGTATTGCTCAGTGGTTTAGGGAGTTATCATTGTGTCTTCCTCTGGAAAGAATCACTTACACTTTGAAGAATAAACAGGAGATGTTTGATAAGATATGGGGACGGTTTATCGAATATATTACGGTTAATGATTTATCTTATTTAATGATGGAAACTGAAAATGTGTAATTGTATTCTCTGCAGCTGTTTGTTCTTGTGGCTATAAGGACTCTGTTGTTACCATTCTAAGTGCCCTTATTTTATTTTATTATACTGTATTTATATATGTATGTATTGTATGTTTTGTTTGTTTTTCATTTTAAATAATTGTATTGTCTGTATTATGTATTGTTTTGTTGTACTGTCCGTTTGTCCAAAAAAAGAAATGCAATAAATATATTGTTTAAAAAGAAAAAAAAAAACAACCACAAAAGGCCTTATTATGAAGCATAACTTTCCCCACGCAGACTAATAATAAGGGAACCTTAGCCTGGGTAGGCAATAATACTCGCTGGGTATTATAGCTGCAGTAGGAACTCAATACTCCCAAGTTTAGTTTTTTCGCTTGTGATGAACTTTAAGTCGGTGCACGTGTTTGACAATGTGCTCCTTATCAGGGGATCAGCGCCGTGTATATCTCTGTGCCAGATGTGTGACAGCCACTGTACCAAAGCGGTGTTACGCAGTCTGGACTCAGGAAACCTTGCATCAAAGTGGACACACGCACGCACGCACTCACGCACGCACACACAAACCCACACACTCCAGACAAACAGAATATTATCTGCTGTATTAACAACACCTGAGGCCGTCTTTGATATATTCTTCCTCTCCAGTCACCTAGGCACTGTACTGCAAGAATCTTTGTTTTTGGCTCAGGCAAGACCCTCAGTATAGTAATGTAGGTTACTGTGATGTAAAGACATGCGGAACTGATTCAGTTCTTCTAAAACATCTACCACTAGTTACCACTAGAGATGTCCCGATCACATTCTTTGCTCCGAATCTGATTCCGATTTTGAGTATCTGCCGATACTGATTTTTCCCGATTCGATATTTATATTTTTATAGAACACTTATGGACAGACAATATCAATATCCAGTCTAATATCCGTCTAATATCGTGATATGGCTATGATATTGATACTATGGATGTCCCAATCACATTTTTTTGCTCCCGATCCCGACAACACGATGCATTGTGACTCTGAGCTTCTAGATGGAAAAAGGAGGAGTCCTAGTATAGAGCGCCTATAGGGTATATACGTGATTATATGTTATAGAATACATCCTGTTCATCTCAGTTTGGACTGTAAATAGACAAATTCATATGCATAGTTTTTGCTGCACCAGCTGTCAGGTACACCGAGGTATTTTTCAAGGTGATTGTGAATGTCTTGTACTGTACATATAGCACAACATTGCCATTCGCCAATGACTATTTTTATTTTGTCTTTTTTGTTGTGGTGTCGACCAGCCAAGCATTATGTGAGCTTTATGGGACATATTGTAGATGACAAGCAGTTTAATTTGTGGTTGTTGTCGATGCTTGTTTGATGCCCTTAAGCTTACATCTCTGTCTCGAAATAAAGTCATTAATGTTTCTATGTTACAACCTTTTTTTGGTATGCATTTTGTCCTGTAGATGTTGTTTTCATTGATTGTGCCCATGTTGTCTGCTGCTATGCAGACAATTGTCTTAAAGGGCCACTTCACCCCTTTTGCAACCAGATCTTATTTTAATTGTGTTTGGGAGACAATAAACACTTTCCTGGGGGTTTTTATGTAGGTAATATGTGTTTTTAGATATTTTAGTATTTCAATGTCATGGACACGGGTCTCACTTCCTTCCTGGACTACAATTCCCATAATGCTTTGGTGTACTGCTCCTCCTTGTGGATAGGGAAAGGGCTGTCTTACAACATGCAGTCCAGGAAGTAAGTGAGCCCAGTGTCCATGACATCATGGGCACTTGGAAATACTAAAATGTCTAAAAAATCTTTGAGAAGTGTGGGGGTTCCCGGGGGGTCCCCGGAACATCCAGACCTCCAGGAACAGGCCCAGGGGTCCAGCTCTGTTCCAGCGAGCCTTCCCACGTCCAAAACGGTCGAGGAAATGACAGAGTTACCGTGTTACATAGCTGCATAATGGAGCGGAGGCACCGCTCAAAAATCCACTTTTCTCAGCCTTCTGGTGGTTTGGGGCAAAAACAAGCCTCATTAAAACTGTCCATAATGGATTTTCAGCACAGTGTTTTTTTCCCCCGACTCTACTGCGTCTTTCAAAGCGATCGGCGGGTGGATCGTTGTGAAGAATAATGCTCTATGATTGTTTCCAAAGGTTTGTGAAAACGCTCTGAATCGCTGGCAAGGACAGCTATAGACGTTATAGATGTTATAACTCAGTCAACACGTTAATGTAATCCAATTTCCACTTAGACCACTTTTTGCATTACCTCAGTGACCATACAGTATGTGACCCAGCTTGACTGAGGGACTGCCATTGGATTTTTTTGGTCTTTTTTTTGCACGATGGCAGCAGCCATCCCTATATCCCCAGGGTCCTTCCCAGGGTTCTGTAGGGTTAGGGACTCAGGGTGGACCATGGGAATGGGAACATAACACTCTGGGGATGGAGACGTAGCCATGCAGCTAAAATAGCTCTTATTTCAACATCACTTGTTTCCACCAGCATTCTTCCTAAAAGGATGAACAGCATTGATGTTGGTGTATCTTTTTTTGTATTGCCATGTTTATCTAACATTAAACCACATTGTTGTTGACAGAATATAAAACGTGTGCATGAAAAAACGTGTGTGTGTGTGTGTGTGTGTGTGTGTGTGTGTGTGTGTGTGTGTGTGTGTGTGCGTGTGCGTGTGTGTATATACAGTATATGCAAAGTACCATCTCGTTAACTAAAATTGTCAGTGAGAGATACACACTCACTCACTAATTACCTTTTCTTTTTTAATGTAGTTTGTGATTCCCCCATAGAGTTATATATAAACTATAGAGAGTGTTATAATCTGATCGCCCATGGCTGTGTACTTGTACACACTTGTAGCACACTTGGCAGCACACATACATATCAAGTACACAGTGTACTTGATATGTATTGTGTGCTGCCTGAACTGTAGCATACTTTTAGTTAGGCTACGAGAGACATCTCAGCGACAGCAAGGTCAGCCTTGCTGCAGTTAGCGGTTATTATGTCTCAAGTGTTGTTGTCACGTCATTGGGATCCAGCTCTATGTTCCTATTTGTGTAATAAACTTTGTGAACCTTTAGCGTGATACTGTCTCGTGTCGTGTTATTGTTCTCCCGGGCCCGCCGCCGTTGTCGCCGTACCAAAGGTATACTTCAACCGGATTATCACACACCACCCAGCCTGCACACACTACCTGTCTGTCAGAACCAGACGAGGGTCCAGTTATTAGAGCGGACCAGGAAGATACATTTCAATGGAAGTTGCTCAGTGGCGTTTTGAAGCACGCGGAAGAATGCTCTATTTCCGCATTTTCTTTCTTCGATTTGGATCCAAGATGTGGAAGTGCCCCAGCTGTGCAGAGTTTACTCGTGCTACATGCACAGGCAAAAACAACAAAACGCCCGCCTGCAGGTCCAGCTTTGGCCAGTAGGCTCGGCAGCTTCAACATCAGCCTGCAGCTGCTCTGGCGCCTTGGATTCTCCCCCTACCTTTTGGTCATTATTATTTTCGCTGTGCACCATGAAAAGTTGTTTGCCCGTGAGGTTCAGCATGCACACACGCAGCTTAAAGGGAACATAGGTCCTATCCTGTAAATCTATGATCCGTTAACAACATCCTGTCCGACTAACCGCTCCTAATAGAAACAATGCAGCTCAATGAGCTTGTATTGACTTCACAGAACTCATTTGACAGCAGGGGCACAAAGCGACTCTCGATGGAGGTCAGATTCTAATCCTGTTTGGCTCGCACAGGGGCTGAAACTGGACAGGACAAAAACAACACACACACACACACACACACACACACACACGCAACCCCCGACGGACACTGTCCCCCCGTCCCCCCCTCCCCTTTTTCTTTGAGAATCCCCGGAATGATCATTACGTGCTTGTCACGGATCAATTGCTGACATGTCCTTTTCGTTAGAAATGACACGTGCCCTGCATGATGACAGTGATACACAATCATGTCAGAGCTCCTTATCAATACGCCATTGTGTTTTTTCCTTTCAATAACCCCCACTTCTAATAGCATTGGCTATATGGATCTGCGACAAAATACAGAAGAAAAAAAGCCTTTGGGTATATGTTCAGGGATGTGAGTGACTGATAACGGTGATTATGACAGTAAACACTATTAATCAGAGCTGTAAGATAAATATGAGCTTCAGGAAATTAGCCATCAACAGGTTGCTGTATTTATCTATTTTTATCTTCACGTCTGGCTGTTCAAACCTAGTTAATTATATTTGTGTTTCCTATTAGTGCGGTGATTGATTTTGTACGTCTAAAATAAAACGTGCCCGTCCCTACTTTGCACCATGTGCAGGGGGTTGCTGCTCTGAACAGAGCCCTTGTTGTTCCTAGACTAATGACCATCATCACACACTTCATTTGTGTGTGTGTGTGTGTGTGTGTGTGTGTGTGTGTGTGTGTGTGTGTGTGTGTGTGTGTGTAGCCTATACTGCCCGGTCCCATGGAGATGATAAAGTCTGGAGATTGACTGTAGTTACCGTTGATTATCTTTCTGATTAGCTGTTACAACGTGATTTGTTTTCTATACCCGACAAACTGAGCGAGAACTCGAGGGAAGCTTGGTCGGCATAACTGGGCTGGTTTAAACACTCCACTCTCCATTATGAGAGACTTTGCACTGAGCTGTAGGAGGCCTTCAGCCAAGAGCACGGCTGCTGCTCGGCTGCCACAACACAACTGTTCGATTTATTCACTTCAGCCGAGTTGACAATCCTGTTTATTGCACTGGGAACGTTTGTCTTGATTTGATGCAAGCGAAGCGGGGCCCCTTACCTACCGGCATGCCACTATAGCCAGGGGGAAAAAATGAATTTACTTTGGTGGTGGGAGGGTGAGTCACAAGGTAAATGTATTCAGACACCCCTTTTGTGACATGCATGCGTGCATGCACTCGTGGTGCGTGCACACGCACGCACCTCCACCCCACTGCGTTGGCTGATGTATGAGGCCAGTGTGCTGGACAGACTCCCCCGCCTCTCATATGCAAATCATCCTCCCCCACGCCGCTCCGTGATTGGTTTGCCATTATTAATATTCTGCCAGCGTGTGACTTCATTAGCCTGGTGTTACTGTGCCAACAGGCAGCACTAAAAAGAGACTTTGTCAATGTTTGATGTCTCACGAGCTGATGCTGTGCATGGGTGCGTGCATGTGCACATGCATGCGGTTACAGTATGTGTGTATCTGTGAATGAATATTATGTGTTTGTGTTTATAATAAGTGCACTTGTGGGTGTGCGCGTGTGGGCAGTTGGAGATGCACCGCGTGATGCTGCTTATAGAGAAGGACATTACAGCAGGGCATCCCATGTCTTGCTGACATCTAATGGAAGAGGACGTTTTTCTCTGCCTCTGGACATTTTTGAGGGTTGCTAGCCCCTCCTATATTCAGCTATAGTGTAGATTTTTGTCTTACACAAACATTAAATTGACAATGAAGGGAGAATTGTGTCATATGTGAACGAGCAAATTGGTATTTTTGTCCTACACAAAGTTTCCCATTGACAATGAATGGATGAAACCAACTGCAAACTGGTAATTTTTCAGGAAATGAAACACTTACATTTTTCAGGAAATTATGAAAACCTTTTATACATAAAAGGATGTTCCATAGCAGTAATTTAAGGAAAACAACAATCAAAAACCAAAAAAATTGAATTAGGTGGTTTCATCCCGACAGCAACGATGCATGAAGGGCTGTATAGGCCCCGTTATCTCCTCAGCATTGTGGAATCCATGATCTCGACCGCGGTCGAAAAATGATGATGATCTCCTCAGACTTACTCACTGTTACACCATGCTGCTGTCATCATTTGGCCTTTGATCAGTTTTGAAGCGCACGCTACCTTTATGTATGTTTGATTATTTGACCTGTTCTTTTTCTTCAGCTCCACCCCAACATGGCTGATCTCTCTCTTCTCACGAAAACTATAAACGATGGAGAACATTCCGTGTGAAGTGAGGGGCGCAATTATCATCAGTAGGCCTACAGTCCGGCAAATTTTAATTTGCGTCCTCACCTTTGTCTTCAATGTTTGTGTTCACACAATGTGTATGTTTACACAAACACTCAAAACTGGCCATTCATTGTCAATGGTATTCAATGTTTGTGTTGGGACTAACACTCAAAACTGGCCATTCATTATCAATGGCATTTAATGTTTGTGTTAGGCCAAAGTTTGTGTTTACACGCACCCTTAAAGCACCTACAGTATAAGCCTGTGACGTGACAATAAAGATTATTCTGTTTCTGATTATGCACATTTAAGTGGTACAGTTTGTACTCTTCGTAAAGCCCTAACCACACCAAAGGGTCATCATAAAACTCCTTGGGTCCAAACGGTTGCAAGGAGTTAACGCTAAAACCGTCTTGACCCTTTGGTGTGGTAGAGGCCATTGAATTCCATGCGTTGAATCACTAGGGACGACGTACAACAGCACAACAGGACATACAGTATCACACCGCAGGGACAACGCTAAAACCGTCTCGACCCTTTGGTGTGGTTAGGGCTTAGTAAAGCATGTGGGGCTGTGAATCTGAAGTCTAAAGTGGCTGTGATGTATCTGCCTGTAGCCAGACCTCTGTCACCCCATGCACACAGTAAGTCACTCAGTGTAGTATTTCAACAATGACAGCATTCATTGGGTTTTTCAACATGGCCCATAAGGTTTGTCATGGCGAGAGTAGAAGCCCTCTGCTCTAGGTGTGTGTAAGTGTGTTTGTATACTCCTGCCAGTGTATACTGTAAATCCCTTAAACTGGGGAAGGGTGACCCTTCAGTAATACATTTTCTGTGAGCAGAGCCGCGCTGGATTTCCCTTAGGTGCCCCAGGGTTTCGTAGAAGGAAAAGTGGAGGGCAGCATTTTCTAAATTGAAGTCAATACCAATCGGCCATTTATCTACAAGCACCCTGACGCTGAGGGCATCTAAAGGCATGTGCGCACACACACACACACACACACACACACACACACACACACACACACACACACACACACACACACACACACACACACACACACACACACACACACACACACACACAAGTAATTGGGTTTTTGCTATATAACACAAGTAGGAATATAAGCGATTTACTGCCAACAATAACCTTAAAATGAAACTCATTTTCTTAATCCTCCCAACTCATTTAAATAGCGCCCATTCTCTCAGAGATTCATAATGTGCATGGTTCCGTTTATAGAATTATCATACACTCGGGGCCTGCGTTTCTTGGGAAACAAGAGGACTCCACAATACAGAAACAAATGACTCCGCTTCGCCCTTGTATTGTACAGACAAATGGAAACACGGTGATAAAGAAGGCCCATATTGCATACAGCATCAATCAGCCGTCACACGTCTTTGTTGTGCACTGTAAACTTTCTAAAGGCGTTGAGTCATCATGATGGAGTGAGTGTGCGTTCACTTTATTCCTTTTGTTTTGTTTTTCTCTTTCTCTCTGTCTTAAATTTATTGTGTGCCTCCACACATGTTTACGTCTTCTACACCTAATTTACGTCTACCGTTGATCTAAATGGTAAGTGCATTTATATAGCGCCTTTATCCAAGGATTGTGCATTACATTCACCCATTCACACACACATTCATACACCGATGGCTGCGGAAACCATGCAAGGCACCAACCAGCACATCAGGAGCAATTAGGGGTTCAGTGTCTTGCTCAAGGACACTTCAACACTAACTCTGGGGGAGCCCACAGGGTTCAAACTGGCGACCTTGCGGTTCCCATCCAACCACTCTACCCCTGAGCCACCGCCGCCCCGCTGAGCCACCGCCGCCCAGATCTCTGATATGATAGAGTTTCTACCATATCGTCGCTGTCGGGGGGGATACTATTTAACTCCAATTTCATCATAAATCCACACTATTAAACACCATTTACGTCTGTGTGTTGTTTCGAAAATATCAAACCAATGAAAAGTATCAAAAAACGATTCGGAAAGAACCTCTAAACTCCATTGCATCCTCAAGCTGTCTGTGAAAGCACCTAACTCCACCCGGCACGAACCCCCCCCCCCCCCCCCCCGGTGTAGTCCGTTAAACATTTAACTAACTATGCAGTGTTGTACCTGTTGAAACTCAGCACTACAATTGCAATGCATTGTGTGAGCTTGGAGATCCATTGTCAGCTGTTCTTATCAATGACAGGGAAAACCTCCTACAGTATCTCCACTTGAGCTGGATTTGGGCAATGTGGTGATAATATAACTACAGATGCAAGTAACTGACAACATACAAAGTCAGAATACCAAATTTGATGAGGCAGTATTGCCACCATGCAATGGAGGCAATATGGACATGTCCACATACTGCCTACTGCGAGTACGCGACTAGGAAATGGGAAGTGATATGGGTAAGACTGATAAGGTTAGGAGACTTACGTGGCCGGTTAAGACTGAGGTTAGGGTTAGGGTTAGAAGTTAGGGTTAGATTTAGGGTTACGGTTAGTAATAGCCTAGCCTCGGAAACCCAGACGTTTTTATTTCCAGGGAGAAAAAAAAAGTCTGGGTCCGAGTCCACTTCAATACGTCATAGAGTAGCGCAAATGTCGATCACTCTCTGCTGATTTCTGATCGTCTGCACCTTTGTTAAATTGACGCACACCCGTACACACACACACACTCCTCTCTCTCTCTGCCGCTCTAATTAATTAGTCTCGCATGTCCAGCAGCTGCGCACAGTTTCTGCCGGCGGATCCTGCCGGGAGCTGCCTATGCCATAGAAAGCATAGATGAGTTCCAGGCTAGTAATAGCCAGACAACATGACCAACGCCACGTCGGACAATGGCTGACAACAACGTCATGTATGTGTTAACACATTGTATGCTAGAGTTTTCTATTTGCTCAGGCTTGCTGGTGCTAAGCGATTAACATTGGACTTTTGAACTTTTTAGGGGCCCACAGCGAGGGGCCTCTTATAGCGAGAATCACATCGCATAAATAAAAAGTAGGCCAAACATGTCCACTTCAATTAAAAAAAAAAATTATGATTCTACCATCTTCCATTCTGGAGATATTGACCTTTTTCTAAAACCTGCTTTTGAAGGCACGCTGCTCGCTTGAAAAAACAGCAGAGATATGGAAGGTTGAAGTTGACAGACATTGACAGACAGATATAAAAATGAACACAAATAATATCATATACATACTACACACTGAATGAAAGCCCTGAATGTCTACTTTTAGGAGGAAAACAAATACACATGGTCCCATGTATAGTTTGTCAGTAATTGGCTATTGAATGCAGCTTGCGCCCACCAGAGAGGATTTCAGAAAATGCATGGACCAGAAGAACTATTATTCACAAAATAAGGCCTATAGCGAAATGTACATACTATATACCGTATGAAACAGAAGACTCTCTGCTTTCATAAGAAAAATACTTCTACTGTAATAATAATGAAAATCACACCCCTGTGAAGTGAGCAGTGCAATGTTGCGCAACATTGCACTGCTCACTTCACAGGGGTGTGATTTTCATTATTATTACAGTAGAAGTATTTTTCTTATGAAAGCAGAGAGTCTTCTGTTTCATACGGTATATAGTATGTACATTTCGCTATAGGCCTTATTTTGTGAATAATAGTTCTTCTGGTCCATGCATTTTCTGAAATCCTCTCTGGTGGGCGCAAGCTGCATTCAATAGCCAATTACTGACAAACTATATTTGTATATATTTGTATATTTGTTTTCCTCCTAAAAGTAGACATTCAGGGCTTTCATTCAGTGTGTAGTATGTATATGATAATAATTTATTTATGTTTATATCTGCCTGTCAATCTCTGTGACTTTAAACCTTTATAACTCGCTATGATAACTTCATGAGGAAATGCTCACTTCACAGGGGTGTGATTTTTATTATTATTACAGTATTAGTTTTTTTCTTATGAAAGCAGAGGGTCTTCTGTTTCATACGGTATATAATATGTACATGTCGCTATAGGCCTTATTTTGTGAATAATAGTTGGACCTGAACAACTGCATTCAATATCCTACTGACAAACTGTACATGGGATCAATATTATGTATTTGTTTTCCTCCTAAAAGTAGACAATTAGGGCTTTCATTCAGTGTGTAGTATGTATATGACAATAATTTATTTATGTTTATTTTTATATCTGCCTTCAGAACGATAGTATAACGGTGAGATGCGTTACTGGATCGGTGAGTTTAGTGGTTGAGGTTGACATGTCTGGACATGTTTGAGGAAAGAAGCACAGGAGAGAGAGATGATCAAATAACTGGCTGCTTTGTTGGACAACGCTATCTTCACTTTGTTTGGGCAAAGAAGCAGAGATCAGCGATGGAAAAGAGTTTTATCCACGGCAGATAAGTAATGACGTATTATCGAGGGACCGCCATGATCAACTAACTGCCTGGGACCGAGGCTACGTTGTCACCAGCCAATGCAGCCATCGCTATCCGTTGTGTGATTGTAGCCTTTTTATTCATTATAATTGCAGTGATAAGACCTATATCACAGCCGGGCGTCTCTCTCGATACCGTGGATATAGCCTACATCCACAATCACACAACGGATAGCGATGATGGCTGCATTGGCTGACGAAGACGTAGGCAGTAAGTTGATCATGGCGGTCCTTCGATAATACGTCATTACTTATCTGCCGTGGATATAAAGCTCTTTTCCATCGCTGATCGTGCTTCTTGCCCAAACAAACAAAGTGAAGACGCGATGGCGATCCACACAACGGATAGCGATGGCTGGTGAAGACTGAAGACGTAGCCAGGCAGTTAGTTGATCATGGCGTGTGCCGTGTGCGTGTTGAAAACGTTATGAAATGGCGATCGTTGAAGATTATTCTTGGTTTATATACTGGCAGAGGGCAAATCGACACGACTGCGTTATATCTTTTTCCGAGAATGAGAGAGCGGTGCAAGGCGATTACAAGGCGCAGTGTGGCCTGGGGCCAGGGAACTCAAACTGCAATGCGATCCGGGCAGAAGAGACTCAGACTCCCCCCACAAAGATTCCTCGGGAGAAACCATGTAGAAACAGGAGGGGAGGGGGAATCGAGTGTATTCACAGACACTAGACTACTACTAGATGGGTAACTCCATTTTAGATGCCCTGACATCTGCGTTGGTCTATGCCGTTGCCGTGCAGACCCATACGTGTAATGGAGGCATTGGAGGAGGGAGCGTCTTCGCCACAGACAGACCTCTTTTCAGGAGGGAGGGGCTTTTTACTCCCGGATCACATATTGGAGCTTCCTGGAGACGATCGCTGTTATTTTCCTCGGTGTCCTGGAGCATAGGACGTTGATGTACAGTAAGCAATAAAAAAACGTATAAAACGTATACATACGCTTCGCGCGTACGGCGTTCGATATTAATAAAGCGTATGGATACGTTTCCAGCATTTTTTGTGTTAATGTCCATACTGGCTGCATTGGCTGGTGTTGATATGACGGAGATGAAATCATCTGATAACATCCGAAGCCGCTGGTATTGCTTTGTTTTAAAAAATACATGTTTTTCTTAATTTTCTGAAAATGTTATATTTCTTTACATCTTCCCGACAGCAGAGATATCAGAGATGAGCCTGGGGCTGCATTTTGCATGCAATAATGTCATGTAATGGCTTCATTAGGGGGATTGTGTTGATTTGCACAAAATGTAAATAATCACGTGTAAGTTAGTTTGGAAGGTATTTTTGGCTTCTGAGAGGTCATTTTGACCGTTTTTTATTAATTTTGAAGTTGATTATCTTTGCCCATGAAGTTTTCAGAATGTTCACCTTCCATGACCATCATCATCCATCACTATTCTATCATCTCAGAAATGTTTGACATCTGAAACATTTTCTGAATATGAATTTAAGCACATGCTACTTGTTTTTCATGTCATGCTAGTGTTAAAACCCCAAAAGTATACTATACATTTACCCTGGTGTAAACACCATGTTTCTCCTCAGGACGCTGACAAAAGATAGCCTGGTTAATAAACCAGACTAATATCGCACGGACCGCGGGATATTAGTCTGGGGAGGCTCAGCTTGGATTTCATTTCCAGGGGAGCGGGTTGAAACATTTTCTCTTTGACGCAATTGGTCAGAGCTACTGTCAGTCAAAGGTCTCAAGCATTGAAAGTCACTGTACCAAAGCCCGCCCATATTACATACCGTGTCCCGATTGGCCACCCCATTTCTCTGGTGTAGGAAATGGGCGTACAATTGAGCCTCTCCAGACCGTAATCCGCCGGCAGGCAATTTATTTTTGCCAACGGCTGATTCGGTCTGGTTTATTAACCAGGCTAGACAAAAGACACAGTTATCCTGCATATTGTGCACATCGAGGGCCAACGTTTCTAAGCACCTGTGTCTCTAGTCTCTACTTTCGAGTAAGACAACAATTGCATTTAGTTAGCCTGCATATAGCTCACACCATATTGTGATACAAGAGTTTGCACTATGCTCCCGCGGAGCATCCAAGACAGTTCTCATGTCTCCTGAGCCGTAGTTAAGTGCTGTGACTGACTGTGTCATGCAGGGTTTGTCACAACTGACTTGCAGAAATCTTGGCCCTCCTCTGTAGGCATGCATAATTTAAATATTGTCTATACTGTTCATCCTCATCATCACGGCTTTAAATTGCTCACAGGCATGTGGGATGTGGGTGTTAACTCCCCCCCCCCCCTATCTCTCTCTCTCTCTCTCTCTCTCTCTCTCTCTCTCTCTCTCTCCTAGCTTCAATCCACCACCCCTGCAATGTGACCTGTCATGTGCAGGGACTATGAAAAAGCTTTACATTTACATCATTAAAAACAAAAAGCAGACCAATCCAATTCAGCATGGATGCCCTGGGCACAGCGTTGTTTCTACATGATGCAGGTGATGGCAGGAGACAGGAGACAGGAGACATCAGATGAGCAATACAAAGAAAGAAAGAAAGAATAAGCACACAAGAATGCTGAATTGCATCCTCTTTTAAATTTTTCAAATGTATGTTTAAAATCAGACCAGTCTGAAGCGAGTGGTGCAACAGCACCCCCTATTGGTACTCTAAACATCGGGACATAGGTTAGGATAGGGACATTAGGACATTGCTGTTCCTTGGAGTGGTTGCACCACTCAAAAACAATACAACATTTTAAGACCCACTGTAGGCCAGTGGTTCTTAAAATATAAATACATATAAATGTTCAGGTCGAGACCCAAAAGAGAGTATTTGTAATTGTATTTGTTTTAATTTCACAATTTTCTTTGCTTTTTCTTTATTTTTTATAATATTAATTAAAAGCAAAATGTAGGATACAAACAATAAAGGGACCCATAAAAATGTGTCCGCGACCCACAAACTGTTTGGTAAACAGTGCTGCAGGCTATGGGCTCCATTTTTGTCACCGCTAAACCCCTTATCCCTAAACCTCTGTTTTTTTTTTACTATTTTGCAAAACATTTTTGAATAGTTAAAATGGGCAGTCTACAAGCTCACAACGTGTCAATGTAGATTGGCTAGTTGAACTATTCAAAAATGTTTTTCAAAATAGAAAAAAAAGGCAAAGACGTTTAGGGATAAGGGCTTTAACGGTGACGAAAATGGAGCCCTACGTATGTGTTCCTCTTCTGGCTGAGACAGTGTGGAATAACTGTCACTGTTTATAGTTGCTGGCTATCAGACAGAATAGCCAGCAGCATGCTAGTGTTCCCCCACTCAGTCGCTGAAGAATGACCATGCATAGATGTGTACCGTAAAGCGTTACTGCCTCTGTTGTGTATAATTTCCCTCATAAGCTCCACATTATGAGAGGTGCTCTGCATGTTCTATATTGATCCCCCACGCAGCATCCTAACCCAACTCTTTCAAGGCGGGGGATTACGCGCCATAGAGGCAGGGTAATTTGATATCCATTGATTGAGTCAAGAGCCAATCTGAAAATGAGGAATTGGAGTTATTGCTATTGATTTTAATAACTAGGCTGTTACAGTTCATTCAATGCAATGCAGGTCGATACAAAGGGAGAACCGTTTCCTCTGCCATGGGGGGGGGGGGAGGTCCAGTGATATGGTATGGTACAATATGACAGGCAAGACATGATGGGGAATATGCTATCATATATCATTTTACATTACTTAAAAGCTGTGTACTGTGGTATACTGTACATATACGCAGTGGCCATCCCGTGACTTAGTCCATTTGCTACATATAAGTTACATATAAGTTCTTCTACACACAGTTCTTTCTTGGATACTACAGGAGAACCGTGTCAATGAAGCTACATTGTCTAGTCTCTCAAGCACAAATTGTGTCTGACTGACAGTACAACAGAAAGTACAACTTGATTTTACGTTATACGATTTCTCTCTGTCATAGTAATTGCGTAAGCGCTGTTGTAAAGGAGAAGTCAATAGCTCTATAAAATATGACCATATCCATTATACTGGTTTCTTGATTGTGTTTTTCCTTTACTTTCACTCATAAAAGACTGTGCTGTTCTCACTATAGCCCATGGAAGCCCACACCTTCCACACCAAAGTTGCTATTGATCTCTATTTAATTAGTTATCGGTTTGATTCCCCCCAGGACCAGGTAACCACCATTTATTGAAGACCTGAGTGCTGATAGGTGGATCAGCCATTTAGACAACCAATCATACTGCCACTTTGACGACGGCAATGATTGATGGCTATAATAATGGCGAAGATGTTGAAGACAAGCGGCTTAATAACAATGAAAACATCTTCCGAAGTTGCCATTTTCACTCATGGAAAGGTATTCTTTGTAACCCAGTGTCTTTCTGAGTCGCATGCCATTCCTATCAAAGGACAAGTATATATATCTGAATTCATGAGCCAAATGTGGACTGAATGGCCTACATTACTTAAAGTCACTGGTGGTGCCTATCTAGAGCACCGCTGTTGGTGTTGTGGTCAGCGAAAGCGAGCAGTATAATCTCTGCTAAAGAGAGGAAGTACGGTTATTTCAGCTCAAAGTGAGGAGTGAATGGACGTGTAATTTAATGCATCTCGTCATGCCACCATATTTAAAACGTGGGGAAAGACCCATAGGTCCTTTTGGGATGACTGAGCTACATAGCACTCATCCAAAACGCGTACACTTGGTACTTGGCCCTGGTAAGTGGTCCATGAAAACAAGGTGGTATGGAAATGATTAGTTTAAGTAAACGCA
>NC_139700.1:16165188-16292688 GCF_964188405.1 Protomyctophum parallelum | reverse complement strand
ATGCAAATGACAGATTTGAACATCACAAGGACAATGGCATATATACTCCACACACTGTGCAACAGACTCCTGGGTGGGCCATTGCATCGATGAGAAATGTCATTATCTCTCTATCTCTCTGATCTTTTCTCTCTTCATCTCCCCCTTTCCCTCGTTCATCCTCCTCTATACAGTATATCACTGCATAACTCCATTTATATCTCAATCCATACCTCATCCTCTGCCTTCATCAATTACCACTGCGCTCTCTCTCTCTCTCTCTCTCTCTCTCTCTCTCTCTCTCTCTCTCTCTCTCTCTCTCTCTCTCTCTCTCTCTCTCTCTCTGTCTGATGAGGTTTCATTTAATTAGGTGACTTCAGTTGTTCAGTTTTTTTTAAGTGGGCATGGAAATCCAATGTTTCTCACCCCCCCCCCCCCCTCTCTCTCTCTCTAAGGCCAGTTTGCTTGGTTTTTCAGCCTTATTCAGAGTATTTTCTGCATTACTTCCTGCAGTTAGAGTGCCAACCCGGTGTCTGATGCCAGCAGAAGCATTAGTGGGCCCAAAGTCATGGCAGTATAGCCCCCCCCCCCCCCCCAAATGGATATTAATAAACCCCAGGCCTGCTCTGTCTACCGTCCATGTGAGCCAACCAGCCACCCACCCTCTCCTCCTCCACCTCTACCAAACCCTGATCAACTGTTTACCGTCCAGCATGCTCGCGCACACACGCACGCACGCACACACTATCATATAAAGGCACACGCCATTGCAGGACAAACACATTTGCGCAAACACACCTGCCCTCACACATGTGCGACAGCACAAACATGCATGCACACAGGAGCATGACAAAACACATTTAATTTTGCCCACACTTACAGACACACAAATGCGTGTGTGCATGCGTGCACACACACACACACACCCACACGCACACGCACACGCACACACACACACACACACACACACACATACACACACACACACACACACGTCACACACACACACACAGGCAGTATAGTTGCAGTGTCAGGCTTTCCAAAGGGGCTAGTATAGTTATATAGTAGACTCTGAGGGTTTAGTAAAACCCTCATTAGAAACCAGTGTAGGTGTGAGCATCCCCACTGCTGCCTCACAGCGAACTGCTTACCTCTGCAGAACACACGCACGCACGCACGTATGTGTGCATGTATGCGTGCATGTATGCACACACGCACGCACAATATTCACAATGCACAATATAGAATGCACATCGACACATCACTGAATACATACTGCATACAAATCTAACACATATGCGCATGCACACACACACACACACACACACACACACACACACACACACACACACATGCATAACGGATGACATTTAGATGAAAATAGCATAACATTTTCACCTGTTGACAACTTGACATTCACAAAATATAGAGGTACATGATGTCCTCTAGTCTATTTATCTATCCACTATAATCTGTCAAGGAAAGCTATTAATGAGACAGAAATGTCTGTTGTAAATCGATACAATAGATGTATGTGAACGCGTCGTTACGCGTGTGTTAATCAATGCATTCATTTGTTGGACAGCAGTTTAGGTTTACTGTCAGTCATACTTAGTGAATTGGTGAGCGCTATATTAAAACAAATCGAATCCTCATAAAACTATTAAAAAAGCACTGTGAATTCTAATACATGTGATCCTCATAAAATGAATCAAAAACTACTGTGTATAGTCTAATACATGAGATCCTCATATGGTACAGCATGTTGGTTAAACCACCCACCACTATAATAGACAAAGCTCCTTAATGTGTTGAGAGGGTGATGAGACATGCTAAAAACAGATTACATCATCTCGAGGGAATCAGCCCACGACAGCGAGATCAACTTAAGCAGCTCCAAGTGGACCAGAGTAGGAGAACACAACAATTAGCACACAGACGACACCGGGCCATGCACGAGGGGCTGGGGCAAGCTGTTTCCACACAGTACGACATGAGGGGTACACATTAGAAAGCTGCCTCTCGGGCCACCTAATGGTTTCACGTTGCAGACATCGCAGCTGCAGTCTGTTTTGATACGCTTTAGTAATCTATTTGTCATTTCTCCTTAGAGACAATAAAGGGATGTTGAATATCACAATCATGCTCACGAAATTTGAGATAGTTTTCAACCACTTTCAACCTGCTGTCCCTAACTTGACATGCCCAAAATATACACTCGCAACAAGCATATTAATAATCCTAGTATAAATGCACCACGTCTCTGTGTGTGTACGTACATCTGTAATCCACATAACTCGAGAACTGTTCGCCCCACTGACTTCAAATTTGACACACTTTAATTCCACACCACCACAGGGAGTGCAGTGCCCGGCCTTGAGCCAGTGGGATACACCACAAAAGGCTCCATATCTGTCATTAGCCAATTGATCTCACCTGATCGATATGGAGCTGGCCTGTTCTGACATCACAAAGAACTCCATATATGGGCATAAAAAGGACACAGACATAATAACTGAGCCCTGTATATTGCGACGGAAGGTCACATTTACTATGAAATCCTGCATCTCACGTCCATCACACCACCATATATGATTGCCAATCCATCATGCCATCTTCTCCATATATGGTCATGCCTCGAGACATCACGCCTCGTGACACGTCACACCACCATATGGCCATCTCCATATATGAACATCACGACACTGACCTCATCTAACCCTGGATAGAACCATACATGGAGAAGACTGGATCATCACCTAGATCTGCATATATGGAGCTGGCCATATATTGATCTGACCTCATCAAACCCTGTACACTCACGACACGCTCCATATATGGCCAGTACAGAAGTCATTCCATTATGTTGATCTGACCCCCCATGCCAAAGCACCAGCGCTCGCCCTGCAGGCGGACGCGTGCACGCGACCTCAGGGCGTATTACTGCTATAGTATGTTCAGAGCAGTCAGACCTCAGGGCGTATTACTGGTATAGTATGTTCAGAGCAGTCAGACCTCAGGGCGTATTACTGGTATAGTATGTTCAGAGCAGTCAGACCTCAGGGCGTATTACTGGTATAGTATGTTCAGAGCAGTCAGACCTCAGGGCGTATTACTGGTATAGTATGTTCAGAGCAGTCAGACCTCAGGGCGTATTACTGGTATAGTATGTTCAGAGCAGTCAGACCTCAGGGCGTATTACTGGTATAGTATGTTCAGAGCAGGCACGTTTGTTCTTGCTTTTGGTATAGTTAGTCAGAAAACCAGCTTTTCCAAGCTGATATTTTCTTATAGCCTTATAAATTATTTCACACACTTGGCACTTTCACACACTGTTTCACTTTGAAGCACTTCTGCAGTAACTTTAACGTCGACTTTGGCTTTTCTTGTGCACCCCAGAGTCAGACAGTTAAGTTGCTTCACTCAATATTTAGCTATTTTATCACACTCTATATATTTTATGCAGTCTATCAAAAGGGAAATGAAAATTAACATTATTTACAGTACAGTCTATCAACAATGGATATATAAATTATGTAATTATGTGTACAGCCTATAAAGTGAATTCATGACTAAATACAAAATAAATCCCCACTGTGTGCGTCTTACTGGTATTATACAGCAAGTGCTTCACAACACAAACCACAACAAAACAGTGTGGGAAAACAAAAGAAAAACACAGACATGAATGTTACGAATGAGTACCGAGGAGGACCCAAATGCAGGCGGCAGGATTGATGCAGAACTATAGTTAAAGTGTTTATATTAAAGGGACACTTCACTCTTTTTCCAAAACAATATATGTCTGTCCACAGCTAATTTCGGCCTAAACAGGCCTACATGGTCATATTTCTTGTGCATGCTGCCTGCCGGCCAATGACCTCAATTTCCAAATATTTACATAATTATTATCTACATACGTTTCATGAATTCATAACATAATTTATCAGGCCCAGAACTAGCACGTTGGCAGATGGATGGGCCAGATCGGCTTATGGGATGTACTTGTAGCCTATACCGCACACAATGCAATGCGCCAAGACAAGCCTTGCATGAAATTGATGTACGCATGAAATCAAATAAGCCAGTATATTATTCTTGTTAGTTACCGGTATGAAGCGAGCATTCTCACTGATTCTGAACTCGTCAGACAACACGACCGAGATGTGTTTTCTTTTTCTTTTTTTGTGCCATGTTGCATAATATTACATACATCTTACAACTATAGCTGACACCTTTGTTTGCCCATCTATGGAAGATCCTCTGCTTTGTTAAAGGGACACAGAAAGATATATGTTAATGACGTTTAGAAGATTTAGAACACTTTCCCGGGGGTCTTTATGTGTGTAATATGTGGTTTTAGATATTTTAGATTTGAGTGTCTCTGATGTCATGGACACTGGGCTCACTTACTTCCTGGACTACATGTTGTCTCAGTAAGACATCCCTCCCCCTATCCACAAGGAGGAGCACCAAAGCATGGCACCAAAGTATTATGGGAATTGTAGTCCAGGAAGTAAGTGAGCCCAGCGTCCATGACATCAGAGACACTGGGCTCACTGCTAGAATCAAAAATATGTAAAACCACATATTACACACATAAAGACCCCCAGGAAAGTGTTCTAAATCTTCTAAACGTCATTAACATATATCTTTCTGTGTCCCTTTAACAAAGCAGAGGATCTTCCATAGATGGGCAAACAAAGGTGTCAGCTATAGTTGTAAGATGTATGTAATATTATGCAACATGGCACAAAAAAAGAAAAAGAAAACACATCTCGGTCGTGTTGTCTGACGAGTTCAGAATCAGTGAGAATGCTCGCTTCATACCGGTAACTAACAAGAATAATATACTGGCTTATTTGATTTCATGCGTACATCAATTTCATGCAAGGCTTGTCTTGGCGCATTGCATTGTGTGCGGTATAGGCTACAAGTACATCCCATAAGCCGATCTGGCCCATCCATCTGCCAACGTGCTAGTTCTGGGCCTGATAAATTATGTTATGAATTCATGAAACGTATGTAGATAATAATTATGTAAATATTTGGAAATTGAGGTCATTGGCCGGCAGGCAGCATGCACAAGAAATATGACCATGTAGGCCTGTTTAGGCCGAAATTAGCTGTGGACAGACACACAATTAAAATGTTTCACACACACACACACACACACACACACACACACACACACACACACACAAAAATTGTAATCTCTTTTGAGAGCT
This sequence comes from Protomyctophum parallelum, assembly GCF_964188405.1. Lineage (NCBI taxonomy): Eukaryota > Metazoa > Chordata > Actinopteri > Myctophiformes > Myctophidae > Protomyctophum > Protomyctophum parallelum. The sequence goes on along the minus strand of NC_139700.1, from coordinate 16,287,481 downwards.
ATGATCTTTAGTGAGACTTATTTTGAGATATTGTCACATTCTGCTCTTTAGTTTAGGAGTGAGCTCTAAGGGCAGCGCCAGCGGTAACGTGATTTCACACATTGAGCCAATTCAAACTTCAGTTGTTTTATGACCAAGTCCCAAGAGAGAAAAAATGTGAGACTTAATCTGTGCCTGTGAAAATACATAATTATTGAAATTTTAAACTCTCCATAACGTCTTCATTTGACTTTAAATTGGCATGATCCCCACCTACAATTTTCACTTACCTTGGCAATAACAATGGATTGTATACACATCAGACTAACAAGATCGAATACTGGCTTGACAGTCTTTGCTGCTGATACGTAACAATTATTCCTATACCATATGCCTGTTTTGTATGAGGCCCTCTTTCTTAACCAAGACCATCTCTCTGTTAAACAAACACTGATTCTAAATCAGTGCTCCTTTTCTGGGGGCGTTCCGTAAACACCAGCATTAGGACTCAGGAGTCGGGCAGCTGAGGCAGGAAGTTGCTCCAGGCTTCGATGCAGAATAGAGATATAATCGTATACCTCCGAGAGTGAGGACACATGGAGGCTGCTGAAATATACATGTCGGGATGTAATATTCATCTGCATACTGGTGTGAAGCAATGTAAACCAGCTGATCATAGCCAACATGGAATCTGGCATGTTGGCTAACACAATTAAACGCTTCCACTGATGATATCTCTAAGCTTTCATGGAGCAGCAGCCGTGGTATTAGCCGCGTATATGACAGGTTATCCATCTGCATTCTATAGCTGCAGCATATGCCAGACGTGTTGAGTGAGTCCCATTCAGGCGGAGATGATTGCCCTACACAAGTTTACAAAGACGCCCCAGATGACAGCATGTGCCTGTGCATGCGCAACACAGATGTGCACATGCGCTGAGAGATACAGAAAGGATTTGTATGGTGAGCAGCATGCATATTGCCTGATTCATACTCCCCTACAAAGCCAGAGTGCAGTAACTAAAGAAAGAAACACTGATAAATGGCTTAAAAGGAACAATAACATGCATTTTGAAACTGTTTTTAATATTTAATATAATATTGTTTACAGTATGTCCCTCAAACGTATTTATAATGGTTTGAGCCTAAATGATAATCTGTCCATTTCATTTTTACCAGCTGCCAGGCTGGTCTAATTTCTATCAGGTTGGTAGTGGCAACTTATCATTTCATTGGCTGCCATAGTATTGCATTGCAGCCAGAAAGTTGCAACAACAACCCACTAGTTATTTCACCAAGGGATTATTATGTCAACTTTCAAGTACAACATGCAAGCTAACGCAGGTAAAGTAATTTGATAGCACTATAGAGCGTCACAGTCCCGCCCCCTTTCATGATGACGCCAGGCCCAGGAAAGAATTCCCAATGCATTTTTCCCATAGACATTTCGTACAAAATGTCGTACAAAGCCAACAGTTGTGACAAATCATGACAACAAACACAATACTAATTACAAATAATTACAAAAAAACGTTGTAACCTGCCGTTTTCTTCTTCTTTCTAATTATTTGTTCGGCCCGAAAAATTGTGTTTGTTGTCATGCTTTGTCACAACTCGAGTTGGTTTTGTACGAGGCTTAAAAGGTCTTTAAATAAATACTTTTTGAAATGTCTATGAGGAAATGAACGGGAATCATTTCCTGGGCCCTGGTAGGGGGCGGCGACGCTCTATTCTGCAGATAAAAGTCAGCTGGTAATTAATTGATGTTCATCAATTCTTGTTTTCTTGCTTCTGGAAGCAGTTTTAGCTGCAGTACCACAATGTCCTGAGGTGGTGGGGGCGCTGATATGCAAAATATTTTATCTTTGAGTCATATGCTGTTTTTTGCCAGAGGATAACAAACCAAACATGGCAACAAAATAAATAAATAAACGCATGGACTGCTGTTTCTGAGTGTAGTTGAAATCACCCGAAGCAAAAACATCTCCATGTTGCTCACTCTTTCACGATGCATTGGTAGATGGCTGTGTGTGTGTGCATGCGTGCGTGCATGCGTGCGTGTCTGTCTGTAGGATGCTATTATACAGCTTGGCTACAAATGTACTACTTGTGTTCATAATTTATTTGGAAGCCTCGGTAATGTCCATGTTGTGAGAGGCTTGCATGATTGCAGGAATACCCAAGCTGAGAGCTAAGGCATTGGCAAAATTCTGTTCAGTGTCTGCGATAATTGGCAGTCGCCATATATGGAGAAGGCAATGCTTCCCATACCCGTGACCTGTATCCTGTAGCACTTGTTGTATAGTTTTCCAAGTTTGCGCATCTACAGTACTATAGTACTTGTTTATGTGTTCAAGAATATCTTAAATGTGAATGCAAATAAAGATGTTAAATGCGTGTGTGTGTATTTGTGTATGTGTGTGTGTGTGTGTGTGTGTGTGTGTGTGTGTGTGTGTGTGTGTGTGTGTGTGTGTGTGTGTGTTTGAGATGGGCATCTGTGGCCAAATACAGATTTTTGGGGTCCTTGACATGAAAAGGTTTGAGCACCACTGATATAGAATCATATATTTTTCAGAAAACTGTTTACTGAAATTAAAGAGACTATATCGAACTTGCAAAGTGGGCGTGCCCCAGGCTTAGACGGCTTCACGGCCGAGTTCTATAAGACTTATATGGACGAAATTTCTCCAATATTACTCGACATGTACAGGGAAGCAGTGAGGGTGGGTACTCTACCACCCACTTTGAATGAGGCCTTAATCAATGTTATTCTTAAAAAAGGCAAAGCAGCTGATGACTGTAAGAGCTATAGACCCATTTCCCTACTTGGGCAAGATCGTAAAATATTCTCAAAAATATTGGCTAATCGACTTGACAAAGTCATCACAAGTATAATTCATCCCGATCAGGTTGGTTTTATTCACTCAAGGAACTCTTCTGATAATATCAGACGCCTTCTCAATATTATGTGGGTCTCTCAAAAGGAGGACAGCCCTACGGCGGCCATTTCCCTTGACGCGGAAAAGGCGTTTGAAAACCTGGAGCATTACGAACAGCAGCCGCTGTTCGTAATGCTCCAGGTTTTCCAGGGATGCAAATAGGTGGGTCAGCCCACAAACTCATGCTGTATGCTGATGATATCCTGGTCTTCGTTTCACAGCCTCAGAGATCCTTACCTGTTCTTCTTCATAGAGTCGTTTTCCAAACTTTCCGGATATAAGGTGAATTGGGGGAAGTCTGAAGCCCTACCTCTGACATCCTACTGCCCTAAAACGCTATTTCAAGGTGACAAATTTAAATGGCCTACAAAGGATATTACTTATTTGGGCATAATATTTCCCTCCTTTATTAAAGACATCATTGATGTGAATATGGTTCCTCTTTTGGATAAGTTTAAAAATGATATAGAGAGATGGAACCCTCTTTATATATCTTTGTGGGGAAAAGCTAATATCCTTAAGATGAATGTTGTTCCTAAATTAAATTATCTCTTACAAGCCCTTCCAATTAATATCCTGCTGAAATACTTCAAACAATTTGATAAATTATGTAATCAATTTTTATGGAATAACAAGGCTTGGATTGAAGAAGCTGCAGTGGCCGGTGGACCAGGGAGGTCTGGGAATCCCAAATATTCTGCTCTACCATTATGCTTTCAGCCTGAGACATCTAGCTCACTGGTCTCTCCCTGCTGAACGAGCCCCACCGTGGTCTCAGATAGAGAACCACTTCTCTGATAGCCTACCTTTGGTATATTTTACCACTGCTCAACTACCTGAGGTTGTTAGTAACCATCCCATTTTTCTCCACTTACGTTGGGTGTGGAAGAGAATGTTGCTTTTTTTTAAATTTAACTTATACCTTAACCCATCTTCCAGTATTTGGCTGAATCCCAAACTCCTTATTGATAGAAGACCATTCATTTGAATCTATGGGTAGAAAGAGGTATTCTGGCTCTGAAAGATTTGTATGAGGGAGATGCATTTAAAAGTTTCACAGAACTTGCTGATCAATATGGTCTTCCACGTAATCACTTCTGGAAATATCTTCAAATTCGGCATTTACTATTGACAAATGTAAGAGCTCACCCCAATATGCCGACAGAGTTTGACCTTTTGAAAATGGTGTTAGCAATATTTGGAACTGGGCATGAGGCGTCAACATATTATTAAATTATGATAGCACACCAAGGTCAGCCCTCAAGCGTAAAGAGTGTTTGGGAGGTTGATTTAAATCAATCCTTTACTGAATGAAAGATGATTCTACGGAACTCAAAGAAGATGTCCCGTGAACTTAGAACCAGATTAGTTAAATTTAAAATAATGAATAGAGTCTACTGGACTCCGAGAAGATTGTTCAAGGCTAAGCTCAGAGATAGTCCGGTTTGCTGGAGGTGTGATGAGGACCTCGGTACACTTATTCATGTATTATGGGAGTGCCCTATAGGGTACAGACGCTATGGTGTGCTATTCATGAGAATATAATGCAAATCACAAACCAGGATATTCCTTATACACCGGCTCTCTTTATTCTGGGTGATCCATCGCCACTAAAACACCTCCCTGCACCTCTAGCTGACTGGATTCAAACAGCATTAATGGTGGGCAGGAAGATTATTGTTAAGGAATGGAAGTCTGAGGTTTTACCTCCAGCACATGTATGGTTCACTCAGCTCGGTATTGTGGCTGCTTTGGAGAGGTTATCCTTTAAGATGAATAATCAGTTGGATAAATATGATTTGAAGTGGGACGTGTTCCTCAGTCATGTTGCAGGTCCCTTGGTGTGATCCATGGTCAGGCAATGCCCTCTTGATTGTTTATTGTATTACTACACATTATGATACGGTTGATGATGCTGCGTTTGGTCGTGTAAATAATGTAAACTATTTTCACATTTTAATTAGATTTTTCCTTTTTTTTATTTGTTTATCTTATCTATCTTAATTGTCTATCCATGAATACGTACTCTGCTGTTGTTGCTTGTGTTTGTATTGTAGGTTTTCTGTTTTATGTGTTTGTAAAAAATCTAAAATAAAGTACTGATCATAAAAAAGAAAACTGTTTACTGGATTTAGAAGACATTTTTAGAACATTTAAGACAGGTCTTAAAGGGCCACTTCACTTTTGCAGCCAGATCTTATTTTGACGATGTTTTTATGACACAAGAAACACTTTCCTGTGGTTTTTATGTGTGTAATATTTGATTTTAGATATTTAGAAAAAATGTCATGAAAAAGTGGTCTCACTTCTTTCCTGGACTACAAAGTCACTCCTCCATGCAGCATCAGCCCTCTCCACAAGGAGGGCAAGTGCACTAAAGCATTATAGTTATTGTAAGAATTCAGCAATCCAGTCAAATACAATTTACATTGAGTGACTGCAGCTTCTTCCAACGATGAAATGTCCCTTTAATGGGTTAATCTGCAAGCCCATGCAGAGTGCAAACTAGAGTGCTGTGAACACATGGGCTTACAGACACTACAGTATATACAGTAATCAATTCAAATTATTTCAGCAATGATGATGATGATGACGACGACAGTGTCAGTTGTATTCATTCTAATTGAGAGCCAACATTAGTGTCCAGTCCAGATGTGGCCTGCGGACCACGTGCTCATTATGCAACCTGTGGATGCAGCCGGCGACACTCGAAATACCTCGACCATGCTAATTACCATGACGACCAAAGCCTAAAGGGCTCTCCACAGCTGGGATCAGGGTCAACTATCATAGCCAGCTTGGCCCCCGACGTGCTTTCCGGAACACTGGGCATAAAGACGTGCACACTGCACACACAGTAGCCTACACAAACTCAACACGCACGCACGCACGCACGCACACACGCACCACTGCTTTAGAATAATCACACATTCATATTCTCTCTGGAACTGAATTTCCTATCTAATTTGATTTCCCAATGGCGGATCACAGTGGAGTGAATAACGAACTGTCAAACCCGTCAGGCTTGTGTCTCTCTATCTCTGTGTGTGTGTGTGCGTGCGTGTGCGTGCATGCGTGCCTCCGCGTGCATATCAGTGTCACACACGTGCCCACTAAATGCCTTTTTGAGAAACACATCTGGCACAGATTGCACTTGATCACTCACTCTCTTCCCAGCTGTCACCCTCTCACCTCCCTTCATTTATTTAAAGGAGCTCTCCCTCCTTCCTCCTCTTTTCCACTGAGACAGGCGCGGTCAGTCAGCACAATGAGCACTCAGCCCGCAGGAATGCACCTCTGTCTTGTGGAGGCGAGAGAGAGAGAGGCGCCACTAAAGCCTTCCATTCAGAAATCTGTGTGTTGGTGAGGTCACCGCTGCTCACTAGCCTTACAACCACCCCCAACCCCCGTCCACTAAAGATGTCAGACACCAGCCTCACGCTGATTAGTTGAGACAGTGTGTCAATTCCAATACAGGCCTCAGGGTACGGGGAGAAGAATTGCGTATGGATGTGCATGTGTCTGTGTGTAGTTAAAGGCCCAGATGTGAGTGTGCGTGCGTGTGTGCATGTGCGTGTGTTTGGGTCTGTGCGTGCGTGCGTGCTGCCTCCTTGTGCATGGGGGCTGTCATTGTTGTTGGTGCTGTCAGTGACATGATTGCCTAGGAGCGATGTATTGCACATCTGTGTGTGTGTGTGTGTGTGTGTGTGTGTGTGTGTGTGTGTGTGTGTATATTTGTTAGCAAGATAACTTGAGAATAGATGGGTATAATGTCATAATATTAAACTTGGAAGGACTAATCAGAAAGCTGCCTCGGGCCAGCCCAGTTAGGGCCGGGCCTTAATTTTCTGGCCTGTTGAGAACTCTAGTTTTCGCCGGCTGCCGGGCGCAGTAGCGCTAATAACTTTGGGGCGGGCCCGTCTAGAGTTTGAATGGACAGGTATCAGTCAAAAGGGAGACATCGAAGAGGAAGGACGGGTGGGGAGTATTAATAATTGATTAATTTTATGAATTCACACATTTTATGTTACACAATTTGTATTTGTCATATTGATTATTATCTCACACTGATGTTGCGCTGTTTTTGTAGTGCATTGTTCTGTTTTTGCAGTGTATTGGTGCAGTTTTTGGTTGTCCAGGGAGAACAGATGTAACTTAGCTCCTAGCTAACACTGGTGCAATTACTTTTTAATTGTGCATTCCCCTGTAATAACAAGCAATAAATGAAATTAAACTGCACCTACATCAACATTAGGATGGACTCTCTCGGGAACCCAGACAATATCAGGCCATGTTTTATTAATCAACGGGCGGAGTCAGACCAAAGACCAGGTGGGGGATAATGTCTCCATGCTGTCCTGTGAACGCCATGGGATCGATCCCCAAGTTATATAGGCTTCATACACACATAGGCCCCATACACACATATCAAACACATGTGTCTTGTCTGTGTTTAATGGCCGCCACAATGCTTTTCCTATGGGAGTCACATGGTTTGACCAAACATTTGTGTTTGATCGCTGTGTTCTGCCCATCAAATCATATAATCATATAAAGAAAGTAAAAAAGGATGGAAAAATAGATGTTTATTTTAATTGTACATCAATACAGGTCATGACAATGCAATTACATTCTATACTATTGTCATTGTAAAACACACAGGAAACACATACAACAAAAAGAGGACTTTGCAACTCCCAAGTGCAGTGCGGGCAAATAAATTAAAATGTTAAAATAGGCATTGAAATGTATATCAGTTCACTATAGTGTATAACAATGCCAATGTTAAATTCAAGTGCAAATGCTGTTTGATTCAAGTTCAGTATACTGAAGTGCAAGACATTAAGTTGATGTACAGTATGAGTGGCAGCGTTCAGTTGGTTAACAGCACAGAGAAATAAACTATTCCTGAGATCTCTGACCTCAACTCTGTCTAAACACGTCCAGGATATAATCTACAAAGTCCAAGAAATCCACCTCCTACACACTTTAATACTATGGTTACCCATATTGTAGACTTTTGTGTTTCTAAGCATTTCCTGCATCTGCACGGAGAAGTGAACTGTGTTATGTACTGTACATACTGTACGCAGTCCACTGAGTGGTGAACCACAGTGCCAGGTCAGGCCTTAGGCTGGGGCTGCCTATCGGGACTGTAAATTGCTGGCCTATGTCTGCTAATCTCTAGCCCCCTAATCCCTACACTTCCTCCCGCTTCTCCTAACGTTTGCCCACACGGTAATTATTCTTTCATGTCCTTTTCTCCTTCACACACAAAGCTTCTTTGAAGTACAGTGTATTTTCTATCATATAAAAAAAAAATACTATGGCTATTTGCTATATGAATATAGTACCTGCACATGTGTCCAAAATAATGTTTTCACATCAATGGACAAATGTCTCCCTCAGAAGTTAGGGGACAATAAAATCTGTCCCCCTCATTTCTGAACTTATAAAACATGATGACTGCAGGTAATATTTTGTCCTTTTGTCTTTCTTCTGAAATGGTGGACTCTTGGCACAGAAAGAAGACACCGACACTGTATAAATAAAGAGGTATTCACTATTCATGATTTCGGAAGTGTAACTTTAGCACTTTGAACATATTGGCATTCAACAATAATACAGACCTTGCTATAAAATGCTGAGTAATGTGATTAGACAAAAGAAAGAAAAAAATATTCTCATTCTCTGCGTGCTTGTGTGTGTGTGTGTGTGTGTGTATGGTTGTAATGCACGTAACTCGAGAACCGTTCGCCCCACCGACTTCACATTTGACACACGTGTTCCACACCCCCAAAGGGGTGTTCGGTCGGACCCACGGTTCTCCAGAACACTACAAAAGGCTCTGCTCAGGCTCTACCAGTGGGCCTAATCAGCCTAAATCCCCTCACCTATGAAATTCCCAGCCTCTGCCTCAGCCAATTGATTGCCATGGCAACCCCTGCAAATTGATTAATTAACCACTACACTTTTCACAGTCAGTTTGCACTCTACGGGCACAGGCAGACAGACAGATACAGAGATCTCCATATACAGTATGAGCACAAAAGGGACACAGAGAGATAGTTAAAACGGGTGCTGACACGTTCATAATGGGTATTATTACGTACTATTATTAACGTACAGGTCTAGTTATATGAAGGTACAGATCTGTACATTGAAAATGGATGAAGTGGTCCTTTAAAGTTTATAGGACCACGTCACCCATTTTCAATGTAGGCCAACCCAGAGCCATAGAGTAAGACAGAGTTACTCAACCTCCGTTCACTTCATGGGGCCAGTCCTCTTCTACATAGACTTCTATTGAATGGGGACAACCAGAAGTATTGAATGGGGACAACCATAAGTTTAGGGAATGCATTGGTGTCTATGGGCTCGCGCGAGTACATGAACCACGTGACCGTACTGTTTTCTGCCCCCTCAATATCGCGACTCTTCTATTAGATGGCTCTGGGCCAACCTTCATATAATTTGTGTTAATCCTACCTACCCTACCTCACCTGTCCTCCTTGAGTCATATTGCAAACACTTGTTTTCAGCAGTGTCAGAAAAGGAGCTGTTTATTTTGTTAGCTTTGTTAACTTTTGGTTGTTCTGGAGTTTCCTCTGTCTCAGTCTATTATGTCCCTGCTGCCTTGAGTTGTTGTTTCTAGAAGGAGTTTGACTGCTGGTTATTTTGGTTCGGAGAGTGACAGTCAGTTGAAATTGTTTACACACTGACTCACAGAATCTCACCGAATACAATACCAAGGCATATAAGACAATGAAAGGGAGAGAGAACGATACAAGGACTAATGTCAAGTTAGTAGTAGAAGACCTACTGTACTGTTTTAAAAAAGGTCTCTAGTGAAATGTCATTTTAACCCCTTGTTCTTTTTACAATAGAAATTCTTGACATGGACACACAAAAACACCAAATTCTATTTCAGTGTGGGTGAGACACTTGCAGTAAGAGAGAGAATGCAATGCATTTTGATTGCATTGCATTCGACTGTTAATCTCTCCTCTCCATTGAGCTAATTCCGTTTCTGTGTTGGAGATTAGGGAATTTTCAAGCAATGCTATACTCTTACATTTCCACACTTAAAAGCCAATCCCCAATGGAAATGTGCTCCCTGGTCAGAACATTTATGCACTTACATTAATTCACATAGGCTTACAGCCTGAAATTATGAGCGTGTTTCATAATTAATTAATACGTTAAATGGTTCAATAACTAACCGCAATGAACGGAAATGAGTAGATGTTCTCTCCAGTGTCTCTATCAGCTTGGTTCAGACTATACCATTCGTGGGCAACTGGCGGTCCGGGGGCCACATGCATGCGGCCCACCCCACCTTCACTTAATGTGGCCCTCGGGTTAATATCAGAATACTGCTATAATATTGATTTCAGCTGTTACAATTCCAAACATGCAAACATGACCTGCTTTAATTACTTCAGTCTAAATTAGTAGCTTAATGAGTAGTATTAAAATGTTATTACTTGCGCAAGCAGAGCGTGCAAGTAATGTTTTTTGTCCGATGCGGATGTCCTGTGGCAGCGTATTACGTAATGATTAATTTGTACTTGAGATGGCATTGGTGTCAGATTACATACATGTATACATAGGGGCATTACCTTTAATCCACACAACACTGAAACATATCATTATTATGTCACCATCGAGAGCCAGTTATACCCTGGCATTGGTACATATCTTCATCATGTCATATTCTCCTACGGGACATACGCATCAAACGACCCAAGTAACCACAGTATACTGCTAATCAACTTACAAATTACATATATACATAGAGGCATTTCCTTTAATCCACCTGACACTGAAACATATATTTATTACGTCACCATTGAGAGCCAGTTATACCCTGGCATTGGTACATATCTTCATCACGTCATACGTAGCTACGGACATACGCATATGCCCGGCCCAGCGCAACCCATTGATTCCGCTCCCTATAATTGAAGTGCCATTTTCACATATAGCAATGGACATAGTGGGGCCTCTGACCAAGTCAGCGCGAGGGCACAATTATATACTGGTGATTGTCGATTATTTTTAATTATGTTTGGGAGACAATGAACACTTTCCTGGGGTTTTTATGTGGGTAATATGAGTTTTTAGATATTTTAGTATTTCAAAGTGTCCATGATGTCATGGACACTGGGCTACTACAGTAAGACAGCCCTCTCTCTCCCTCTGCACAAGAGAGTGGACCAATCATTATGGTAATTGTAGGGTTAGCGTCTTTGTGAGTAGTTGAGGCAGGCTGACATGCATGGTGACATGTTTCCATGTGTTTTTGTTTATATTTGAGTACCTGGCTGATAATGGGTACAGGCTGTTATGACTTGTTTCATGAACCATTAGTTGAGAGAGGGCATCATGACATTCAGCCCAGAATCACACAACCGATTATTTCTTTGGTGTGATGGACAAAATCCACTGAAAACCCACATTGTAATGGACGAACTGCACTCAAAACTCACCTTGTGTTCTTTTATGTTGATTTGCGACTGAAAATGTAGCACTACAGTTTTGGTTCAGGTAAAACGGTGAATCTATATATATTTTTACTTGCGCAAGCAGAGCGTGCAAGTATTGTGGTCGTGCTGTCTTTTTGTATGCGTATGCTCGGAGGTATATATACTAGATGTTAATGGTGACGTAATTAAGATATGTTTCAATATTGGTTGGGTAACAGGTAACATATGTATGTACCGGTATACTGTACATACTTTAGTAATTGAATTTAAATGTTTTACAGAGAGGCTGAGATTTGAAAGTTTGTAGTTAGTGGTCAACAGTACTTGCACGCTTTGCTTGTAGGTGCTTGTGTGCAACGCAAGTAGGCACTCGACAGAGTGCAGTTCTAGTTGTCCAATGTATTTAGTTCATAGAGTTTAATTAAAGGCATTTGAAAGGCATTTGAAAAAGAAATGTTACTTTTAAGGATTCCAATTAAATTGCGTTTTGAGCTTGTAGATCGGCTATTTTTGCTACGACAGTAATATGCAATGTGTCCCTCTGGAGTGAGTGTGGAACTACTGTAGAGTGGCCCTCTCCATGGTCAAAGTTGCTAATGCACCCAGCTGGACTATACCATGTGAGATTGATGCTATTGCCATGCTGCCTGCTGCTGTCATACAATGGACATGAATGTTGCACCTTGCGTTGCACTATTGGTCTATTGTATAGCTATTTTTAAGGCCTAGATGATATTTTTAACGCATAGATGAAAACTCTCTCAACCTTTTCATTGTATGCCAAATTAGTTCATTGTGGGCTCTGCTACTGCATGCTCTGAAATACTGCTTTGGGCCTATAAACTCTGGGAGAAAAATGGACCACAAATAAATTATGGTAGTGTGTTGTGGCCTTTTTTATATTACAGCTGCAATCCGGACCTTATTTTAATCACTTTAACCTTGGCATCATGATTTTGGTCATTATTGGTGAGCATTTTCACAATTTTTGAGGGGCGCTATAGCCCCTCTTACATCCAGCTTTTGGTTACCGTCCACAAACTTTGTATTAAACAAACATTAAATTCCCATTGACAATGAATGGAGAATTTTATGTCAGTGTCTGAGCAAGGGAATAGTGTCTATTTTACGTCATGATCGATGTACAATGATAAGAGCGCCCCTCACTTCAAACAGGTGTGATTTGTATTATTGAATGAATTAATCTATTTATATTTATTTATTCAAATCAACACTTGGGATTGTGCTGTGTATAATGGTACTTATACAAAAACAATAAGGTGCAATTCAGCATTTAATTTTGAAAAATGATGTAAAGCTAAACTATTATTAGCTGAAGAAAAAATAACTATATAGAGCTAAATTTTTTAGGCACTTGACAAACACATTTTAAGCGGTGCAAGTTGCTTTTCAGTGACCAACATGACACATTTTCCTTGAGTCAACATGGTCCGTATCTAAACACGTTGACATGCAATATTCTTGGGATAAAAAAAAGTCCAGTTTTTACGCTTTGCAGAAAAATGCAGTGAGTTTTCTCTGTCATAATAGTATTATTCCATGGAGTGTCTGAAGATGCAGTAAAGCCCAAGCCTAGAGTGTTAGGCCTACACGGTCACTTTCATCTGCAGTGCACATAATTCCACAGTTCTGTACTTTTTTAGCCCAAATTCGCCCACAACCACTTTTTTTTAAACAATACTCACCATTGTGCAAACTCAACCCTGTTCTTTCAATTTTTTTATAGCTTTTAGTACTGTATGCAAAGTCTCATATCAGCAATGCATGCATTAGTTCCTTTCACTCAGTCAGCTTTTAGCTCAGTGTTGGGGAGTCCACGCTGTCACTGTGTTCAGAATGCACTTCATCAGCTCCCACTTGAGTATGGGGTGGGGGGATGTACAGATGGATGCACAGCCATGCACGTATACAGTACATAATAACACAAAGGTTCCACACACGCACACGCACACACACACACACACACACACACACACACACACACACACACACACACACACACACGCCCGGAGCCAGATGGATAAAATGGGGAGGCTGTGACCAGGAGAATGATGCATGACTGAGACAGCTGTGCTAAGCTCACTTCACTCTAGATATACAGGCTCACTCACCACACACAGTCAGCAGGCTGAAGTGTCAAAAAGAGACACAAGTGCTGACGCAAGGCACGTATATTATATGAGCAAAAACATCACCTTATGATCACACACTCAACAAAGGCAGGCATATTGCACGTATCAGAGCACCAAATGGAGATTGGTCAGAAGGATGGCTACGGATGGCCATTGGGTGCTTTACAATAAAAGTGCCACTTTGGCAAAGAGGGTTAGGTCAGTCCAATGGCGAATAAATGTATGATACTCTCATGCCATGTATCATATCTCTGTTTCCTGGTTTAGGAATACAGATCTAGCTGTATAGTCCCCTATTGACAAGTTCCCTGCTGGAGACTATAGTGCACAACATCTTCAGAATATCTACTTAGTTAGTATCCTGAGACATCTTTAGCGTTCATGGTAGTATTGGAAATTGAAACAAATAGGCTAAATCTGAAGACCCCGCCCTAACAAACCAATGTTTCACTAATCGCATAAACAATGGAGGAAGAGTAAAGACAAGTAACACCATTGAAAGTACTTGTAAATAACGGCTCACTGAACTCAATGGACGGGGAAGGGGCTTGTTCTTTCTGTCCCTTTAACTTTGAGGTTCAACTAGAATCAGTATACAGTATATCTCTGATCTGAGAACTGGTCTGCCTGGTAACACTATCTCTGGGTTACTTTAGTAACCTCAGTTTATCAAGCGAATCGAGCGAGAGAATCGCCTAAGGGTGGCGCCATTTCCATGGTGCCAACACAGAATAAATCCATATACTCACGAAACAATACTGATTGGGTCGTGCAGCTGTCTGTCACGACTGTGGCTGCAAGCTCCGCCCAGAGCCTATAAAGCAGCACACAGCCGGAAGACGTCATTCCTATCAACCAGTCCTTTTTCTGTGCTCTTTCTAAGCAAGAAGGGTAGTAAGGGCGATTCTCTCGCTCGATTCGCTTGATAAACTGAGGTTACTAAAGTAACCCAGAGTTTATCTAAGCTCATCTCGCTCAAGAATCGCCTAAGGGTGTACATAAACCCCCCGTATCACTACCACCAGTTGAAAAGGAGGCCCGACCCGGGATCCCTCCCCCAGCAGTCCCCTGCCCGTGGGGAGAAGGAAAGGCAAGGAGGCTATCTGGACCACAGGCCCAGTAGACAAGAACCTATCTAAGGAGCTAGCCAGCGTAGACTGTCTAAGCACTCAGACGCGGGCTGATGGTTCCCCATCTTATATGCCCTAGGATCTATCTCCTGAAGTGCGCGTGTGTGACCGTTGTTCCCAACTGTCCCATCACATAGCGGCAGCTCCCGGAACGGCGTGAGCAATTCCAAAAGATGCCACGTCCAAGTTGTAGTACGTGGCGAAAGTCGAAGGGGACGACCAACTCGCCGCCGTACACACATCCTGAAGTGAGGCTCCCTTCGCAAGGGCCCAGGATGCAGACATGCCCCTCGTAGAGTGAGCCCGCAAACCCTCCGGGGGTTGTGCTCCTCTTTCGGCATAAGTCAACTGTATGGCTTCCACAACCCATTTTGAAAGTCTCACCTCGGTTATGGGAGTCCCTCTTCTCTGAGGGTCCCATGCAACAAACAACTGACTGCCCTTCCTAAAGGCAGCAGTCCTGTTCACATACAGTCTCAGTGCCCTGACAGGACAGAGACTGTTCAGTCTCTCGTCCTCCACCGATGCGAACGGGGGCGGGTGGAAAACCGCCAAATCTACCGGAGCACATCCGGAAGGAAATATCTTAGGCAGGAACGACAGGTTCGGCCTGAGCGAAAAACCCTGTTATCGTTCCCACTGAACCTCATGCAGCTTGAGCTCACTGAGAGCGCATGCATGTCACTAGATCGCTTCGCTGTAGCCAAGGCGACCAGCAGGGCGGTCTTTAGTGAGAGAAATTTCAAACCCACTGTGTCCAGTGGTTCGAAGGGGGCTCTTGACAGAGCGTGTAGCACCAAAGCCAGGTCCCAGGACGGAGCTAAGGATCTAGATACCGGCCGAGCACGCTTGACACCCCTCATGAACTGACGAATCAATAAGTTCTCACTTATTGGTCTGTTGTCCATACCCACATGGTAGGCCGAAGGGCCGCCAGGTTGAGTTTGACCGAGGAGTTCCCCAAGTTTCTATCCAACGATTCCTGCAGGAAGGTTAGGATAAGAACCACCGAGGCTTGAAAAGGAACCACCCGTTCCGGCCTCGCAGCACACCAGCGCACAAACACGTTTCAAGCCGTGTTGTACCGCTGTCTAGTTGAAGGGGCCCTGGCTCCCAAAATCGTCCCAATGAGTCTAGGGGGCAAGCCCGTGGCTACTAGGGTCGACCCTTCACCGGCCATACCCAGAGATCTAGGTCCTGCGGGCGCGGGTGGAATATCTCGTGACCCGCCTGGGTAAGCAGATCCATCCATAGAGGGAGCTGCCAGGGCCGGTCGTAGAGGAGGGGACAGATGTCCTGCCTCCAGGATCCTCGGGCTGGCGCCACTAGGAGCACGCTCGAGCCCTGAACCCTCACCCTGGCTAAGGTGAAGGGAATCAACTCCAGTGGAGGAAAAGCATAGAGTAGGCCCTGAGGCCACCGATGTGCCATCACGTCCAGTCCCAATGGGAGCAGTCAGGGAGAAGAAGAGTGGACACTCCTCGTTCCCGCCTGCAGCGAACAGGTCTGCCACCGGTGTCCCGAACCTGTCCCAGATCTGTTCCACTACACCCGGGTGTAGGGACCAGTTGCTGTAGCGGAGGGGACCTCTGGACAACAGGTCTGCACCCGCGTTCAGAAGTCCCGGGACGTGGCAGGCTGTCAGTGACAGAAGACGTCTGTCGCACCAAGTCGAAAGCCTGTATGCCAACGTGTGCAGGCGTAGGGACCTCAGTCCACCCTGCCTGTTGATGTAGCACATCGTTGTCGTGTTGTCGGTACGGACGAGGACATGACAACCCCGTGTGAGCGGCTCAAACGCTTGCAGCGCGAGGAAGACCGCTAGGAGTTCCAGATAATTGATGTGGGCGGACCTCAAGGTTCCATCCCATATCCCTCTGGCTGACCTGCCTTCGTGGGTGGCCCCCCACCCACTCAGGCTCGCGTCCGTAGTGACGACCTTCCTGGTCAACGGTAGACCAAGGGGGACTCCCTCCGTCAGGATCCGTCTGTCCGACCACCATCTCAGGGCGAGCGTGCATTCCCCGGGGATTGTCACTCGCCGCGAGAGGAATCTGGTGGGCACCCGTAGAGACCTCAACCAGCGCTGAAAGGGTCTCATGTGGAGTCTGCCCAACCGCACCGGAGAGATGGCCGATGCCATCAGTCCCGCCATACGTAGGCAGATCCTGAGTGGCAGTCTGTGTCCTCTCTGGAACAGGGCCACGCACTTCAGGAAGGCGTCGATCCTCTCCGGGCTCAACCGAGCCGTGAAGGAGACTGAATCCAGTGCTATGCCTATGAAGTTGATCGACTGGGCGGGCACCATAACACTCTTCTCGTGATTTATGGTGAACCCTAGGGAGGACATATGGGACACCACCCGAGTGGTGTTCCATAGTGCCTCCTGTGGCGAGCCTGCGCTCAGAAGCCAGTCGTCGATGTAGCTTGCTACACGTAGACCTCGTCGCCGCAGAGGGGCCAGAGCCGTCTCGGTGCATTTGACGAACACCCTGGGGCTCAGGGACATCCCAGAGGGGAGAACCGTGTACTCGTACACCTTCCCCTTGAAACCGAACCTCAGGAACTTCCTGTGAGGTGGGTAGATAGGGATGTGAAAGTAGGCGTCTTTCAGGTCTATAGATGTGAACCAGTCGTTCAGGCGTATAGAGCGCACAAGAGACTTGGCTGTCAGCATCTTGAAGCGGAAGGACTTGAGGTACCGATTGAGAGCTCGTAGGTCCATGATTGGACGTAGCCCGACCCCCCCCCTTCTTCTTGACCAGGAAGTAGCGTGAGTAAGACCCGCTGCGACTCTGGCTCAGGGGTACCTCTCTGACAGCCTTCTTCTTCAGCAGAGTTGATCTCCTGCTGGAGAACCTGACCCGCCTCGCCGCGTGCATCGGAGTAGAGGACTTCTCCGAATGCAGGGGGTCTCATAGCGAACTGGAGCCTGTAACCTCTCGCTATGGTGCGGAGAACCCAAGGAGACGCTCCGCACAGTTCCCACTGTGTCAGGCGACGCGCAAGGGGGTTCTCCATCGCCAGGGGAGCGCGTCGTCGCGCAGGGCTGGCGCCCCCTGGTGGACCAGAGAAAATTTCGGCATGACCCGTCCTGCCAGTGGCGTTTAGGCCCGCCACAAGGCCAAGGTCCCGCCCCACTGTCGGAGAGCCCGGGGGCTACTCCTGGCAGTGGGTTCATGTCCCCCCGATGTTGTTGTCGTTGTTTTGTTTTAATGGCGTGAAGGCCTTCATTACAGGAAATAAAAACAGGTACAACATTGGAAACAACAACATGTCGATGATCGGCCGCACCCGTGGTGATGCTCCTCATCGTGAGCCCCCGCCTCTTCCTGGGCGGTCTGAGTGTGAGAAGAACACTCGAATCCAGGCTCGGGGGGGGGAGGGGAGACGTCTGGTCTCGTCTCCCCTGGGATGGGGACGGTGTCACTTGCTCTGTGGCTCCCCACGGCCTCTGCCCTGGCCTCGTCTGGGGCCATGGGGCGGGCGGCCGTGGCCACGCCCAGCCGGGTATCTGTCACGGTTGGGGGTGTCGGCCGAGGCACCGGACGGTGCCAGCTGGCCTCCTGCCCTCTCCTGGTGGGGCTTGGAGCCAGAGCGGCCACCCCTACCACCGCTGGTGTGTTGGGGTTGGCGTGCGGAGGGAGCTCTTGGAGGAGCTCGCTGTCCGTCGTCCACCTTGAAAAGCAGCCTATCTAGAATGCTAAGCATGCTAGGGTGGCATCGGCCATCCAACGAGGTTGCTACTCCCGACCTCGAAAAGGTTAGCTAAACAGCTAAACAACCCTAGCTTCACAATGTACATACCTGTAATGTTGAGGGAAGCAGTCGGTAGTCGAGGGTCGCTGGGGAACCACGTCGAGTGAGACTCGTGCCTTTGGCCGCTGCGTGAAGTAGTAGCAGCGGTAGTTGTCGGTGGAGGCCTAGGACTGCATCCGACATCTCGTTGTCGCAACCACCCGGCTCGGGGGAGCCTCGTCGGTGGGCCGACGAGATCCCGCTGGAGGGAGAGCAGCACCCAGAGCCAGCCGGCGAGGCCTGGCTGATGTCTTGGGTCTGGCTCCACAGGCCTGTTTACCAGTGTGGTGAAGAGCGTGTGGAGCTTGTTGTTGGCGGTCCGAGCCGCCTTCCTGGCAGGGGAGGAGCCCAGGAAGGACTCGTCATGGTGTCTCTGAGACGCGTCAAGGTTGAGGGGTCTGGAGAGAGAGGACGAGGTGGTGGGCCTAGGCCTCGAGGTTTGGGGCTGGTCGGGACAGCCGGGCTCGGAGGTGTCGACCAGGGACCTGTCTTGGTGACTCTTGACGCGTGAGATGCGTCAGCTTTTCTCCACGAGCAGCAGGGGTAGAGACCAGAGGTCTCGAGAGCCTGGCGAGCATGCTCTAGACCCAGGCAAACCATGCAGCGAGAGTGACTGTCCTCAGGGGACAGCAGGTTGCTGCAGTTGCATGAGAAAATTCCCGGTGGCGTTCCTCCTCGGGAACCCGGGAGGGCTGTTGTCACCCCTGCTGAAGGTCCTCCTGGGTCTGGTTGTGCTGTGTAGCGTCACCGCCAGTAGCCATGTTGCCTAGTGTAGTTTTCCAACTGTCCACCGAGGTGTAATAAGGCTAGAAAACTAACCAGGGTCTTCCGACACAGGAAAGAGTCTTGTAGGTCAAGCACAGTTGTAGCTTAAAGAAGGAACTAGAAGCACTTCTCCTTTAAGTTATAATATAAAATTATAAAAGAAGAAAAGTGGTGGTGGAGTAGAAGAGTAGGACTCGTGGTGCTCCACTGAAAATCAGCTGTCTAAACAGAGAGGACCACGTTGTGAAACTGTGGTGGCCAGAGAGGCTGTTTAGTTGCGTGAAGAAAAGGCGCCGGACTACGGGAAGGCCGCAAAGCCTGGGGCTCGCGTAGCGCGGCCGTCGGGCTGGTGCTGTTTAGGTCTGACGACACAGAGCGATGCGGCGGTTCGTTGGGTAGTGCGGGTTGCGTAGAGCAGGCCTGTGGCCTTCGATAGCAAAAACAACCGTGCCAAAAGGAAGCTAGAGAAGCTGTAGTTAACGCCTGACGGCTGGAAACTAGCTAGTGTCTAGCGGAGCTAAAAGGCTATAGCTGCGTTAGCGGGAGCTAGCTAACCTAGGAAGGCTAGCGAAGCTGCGGCTGGATAGCAAGCTAGCGTCGTAACCCGGCTACGGTGGTTGCTTGTTGTTGGTGACGCTAAAATCAACGCCTAGCGGCAGAGGATTAGCTAGAAACACCGGTAGCAAGCGAAACAGCGTTGCAGCTTGCTGCTTATGCGGGTTGTCTGTTGCCAGGGTTCTGTTGAAGTTGCGACTGAAACATACCCACTGAGGGTCCTCCTGGGTCTGGTTGTGCTGTGTAGCGTCACCGCCAGTAGCCATGTTGCCTAGTTTAGTTTTCCAACTGTCCACTGAGGTGTAGTAAAGGCTAGAAACTAACCAGGGTCTTACGACACATGGAAGAGTCTTGTAGGTAAAGCGCAGTGTAGACGCAGCTAGAAATATATACATATATAATATATATATATATATAATAAACATATTTAATACATGTTAAATGTATATCCAATATATTTAATAAATAGCTACAGGACCACAACAACAAACCAAGATTGCATATTACATATATAATATATACATATATATATATATATAATAAACATAATACATGTTAAATATATATCCAATATATTTAATAAATAGCTACAAAAGTAGCTAGAGGCAAAGGAGTAGCAACAGGAGTAGCAACAGGAGTAGCCGCTAGAGGAGGCTAGAGGTAGCTAGAAAAGCTGCTAAAGGCAGCTAGCTAGTAGCTAGGGTCTTCTACCAATCTAGCCGTGGGCCGTGAGGCCGTATGGAAGCCTGTGATCGCGTGGAGCGGGGGCTTCCGAGCCGACGGGGTCTTGCGACACAACGTAGTGAGAAAGAGCGTGGTTCAGCGCGGGCTGAGGGAGTCTGTAAAACTGCGTGGTAGCTAGTAGGGTCCCTAACAGTTTCCGAAGGCTTTAGCAGCAGAGAAAACAAGGGAGAAAGAGCTAACAAGCTGGGGTTGCAAAACGGAGGCTTAACAACTCACCGTAGCAGAGCAGCGCAGGTTGACTTCCGCGGATCGCTTCTTTCCGACGAGCGGCTGTCTCGTCCATTGTCGGCTGGCTCTTGTCCAAGGGCCAGAGGCAAAGCTTCGCGGCTAACGTGAGGTCTTCCGACGCTGGTTAGGCTAAGCGAAGAGCTAAGCTAGCGTTTGTCAACGCTAATAGAGCTATGTTCAAGAGGCCTCTCGGCACTGCTTGAAAAAGTCCTAGAAACTTACCTAGTTTCTTTTTCTGTGTTCGTGAGTGTAAGACCACCGGGTTTCCACCGCGAATTCCAGGGTACAAGTGAAGCACTCGTCCAGGGGGAATAATAGTCTCAACGGAGTTATGGAAGTGGTAGTCTTAGAAAATACATCTGTGTTAGCGCAGAAAAAGGCAGGAATGACGTCTTCCGGCTGTGTGCTGCTTTATAGGCTCTGGGCGGAGCTTGCAGCCACAGTCGTGACAGACAGCTGCACGACCCAATCAGTATTGTTTCGTGAGTATATGGATTTATTCTGTGTTGGCACCATGGAAATGGCGCCACCCTTAGGCGATTCTTGAGCGAGATGAGCTTAGATAAACTGCGAGTTTCATTTACAATTACAACCAGTAAGACGCCTGAGGTCGCATGCACTGGCCATATATGGAGCGTGCCTTGAGTGTACAGGGTTTGAAGAGGTCAGATCAACAATGTCAGAACAGGTCAGCTCCATATATGGAGTGGCAGTGTCTTGAGTGTACAGGGTTTGATGAGGGCCCAGGTAGGGCCGGGCCTTAATTTTCGGGCCTGTTGAGATCTCTAGTATTCTCTGGCTGCCAGGCACGGCTGCACAAATAACTTTGGGGCAGGCCCGTCTAGAGTTGAAATGGACAGGTGGATGGAAGAGGAAGGATGGATGGGAAAGATAACATATGGTCAGAACAGACATATATCCATATACTAATATTGATGACATCAGGGATCTCCATATACAGTATATACTGTATGGGCTTAATTGTGACAGCAAGTCGCATTTACTATGATCCCTGTTTACTATCATCCCTGATGATGTCATAGTGATGTCATGAGGCCTATGTCATAGTGATGTCAAGAGACCTGTGCACAATATATGGGGGCTTTCCCTATGTTTTGTCAAGGTGTCCTCAAGCAAGATGCTGAATCCTCTCCAGTTCACGCATTTTATTTTCTCTGCCAAGTGATATGGTTTTATTTTTTAGGGGCACTAGCCCCTCCTATACACAGGTTTAATGTTTGTCTTTAATTCAATGTTTGTTTTGTAAATGAAGGGAAAATGTACTTCATAATGTGCCTCATTACGTCATATTGTCTCTTTATTGTTAATGGCCCCGGCGCACTGCCCTGTGCCCCCGCCGAGCGCACTTTCTCCGCGGCGGTGCGTCGCGACCGGCTCTGGGTCGGCCTGGAAGGGAGGCACGAAGGTGGCTTGGCCGGGGGGGACCCGTGCTCCGTGGGTCCCTAAGTACCCACCCTTAAATGTTTGTGTTGGCACCGTTTGTTTTACATCACCTAATCAACATGAATTAGACTTTAATATATTAGTGCCCCTCACTTCACACAGGTGTTAGATTTTTTATTTTCTATTCACCCTCACAAAACAATTAAACAGTGTTGTTCTTGGTGCATAATGGTGTTCTGTCACGCTTAGTCATTACCATGAACCCTGTTCCAGTTCCTTATCAAATCCTCTGTTAATTTAACTCTGTATGTGAATGGCACCAAAGGTACTGTATGGCTCCACATTGGGACCATTATTTTGCATACTCTCTGAGTTACAAATTGATAATTCAACACTGAGGATTTTACTGTGTGAAGCACTATAAGCATAACTAATGAAATAATGAACAACACCTGCAGCAATTAATGTATGACCAGGGGGGCAGTCAGACAGATATTTTGTGAAGCCACTAAGGAAATCGGGATTTCCTGAAAATTCATATAATGGCCTGTTGTGGCGCTGTCATTGGGCTCAAAAAACCCCATAGCTCCATAGAGGCCCATGTATTTGGGCCCAACTTCACCTAGACGGTATTACCTTAATAAACATGGTCATGAATACTGTACTTTCTGCTTCCAGTCACTAGTTTAAAGTCTCATTTCTAATGTCATAATATTCTTTTTGGAAAATTATGGTCCCATTTATTAAAAGAAAATACCATAAAGTCGCGTATGTTCTGAGGGGCGTGGCTACTGTTACAGTCTATGAACGGGATCCCCCACCCACTCGAGTCAAAATAAAAACCAACGAAGAAGAAGGGGGGAAGTCCCGCCTCGTTGTCTGGGCCAGCCAATGGCTCAGCTGGGCCCAAACGGATCTAGAAAGATGGCGATTTACAATTCAAGGACTGACAGGCTTCATTTTACGTCCATATCAGACCCGGAGAACGCTTTGTCCATATTTTTTTACAGTCTATGTGTATGACACAGTACACATAAACACGGACAATGAATTATGTAGATATCCGAACAAGGTACAAGTTAATTAAGCATACACAATGTTCTCAGTTAACAATTTGTGATACAAATGAAAGTGAAGGCTCTGCAAAGACTTCACTAATAGTCCCACTGATATTTTACATTACTTCATAATTGGTAGCTGGTTGTGATTATTAAAGTGGTCACATTAAATATATTTTAATTGGTAGCAGGTTTCAACAATTTAAGTTTAGTTTGAACATACAATTATTTTCCCATTTTCTCCCTCCCCCCACAGTTATCGTCATCATTAAAAGATTTTCTGCCCTATATATGCATAGGTAATAAAACCTCCCAAAACAAACTAATTTGACTACTCCTCGGTCTGGGGCCCATGACCCATCTTGTTGCAACCCATTTTGATAGTCTAGGGTTAAGCAACCCATTTTGATAGTCTAGGGTGGCTCCGGGTAGAAAACAGAGTTAAGCAATTGAAATTGGAACTGACATTTAAAATTGTAAATGCAGCTTTGCCCTCTATATGCCCTCTGTACCTGACAAACTACAAAAAGTAAGTTGAGAGCCTCAGGGTAGAGCCTCCTAAACCTGCATTTTGTCCTCCCCCGAAATCAGGAGTGCTGAGTCATCAGCAAACAGGAATCAGTACATTATGCTAAACAATATATCAGCAAGATTGTTTACAATTATTTATAAAGCATGTGACTTACGTTACATAATATGCGGTCTACTTCAATATCTTGGTACAACTACAATTCCACTATAAGATTTTGAGGTATATTTCCAAACTGTATCTGCTCGACTGCTGCACTGTTGGCAATAGAAACAGGATCATCTCACAGATGCTAAATCTAAGCTACCCCCACACTCTATTGTCAAATCACAAGACTGCAGGACGTAAAATAGTGGGTGAAATTATTTTCTGTGCAAGCTCTCAACATTGGCACTCACATGGTGAGTTAGGGGCAGAAAGAGAATTAAGGAGAAGAAAGGAATACGGTGCGTGATTGAATGGCACTACGGGAGGCAGCAATGATTCTTCTGCACTTGGCAAACATATCCAAGCATAATAGAAATAGCAGCAGGTGCGGTAATCACAGTTTCAGGTGCATTAAATAAACGAAAAAATAGAGCAGCAGGCCAGCGGGTATACCATCACATCAAACAGCAGCAGGTAAACGCACTGTTTCATGTGCATGGTTAACCGCTTAAACGCCATATGATTGAAGCAGAGAGTCCCTCCCTCAGGGCTCTGCTGTTCGTGTCGCAGCGCGACACGTTGTGAGCTCGTCCATTGGCTATTTTCAGCGAAAGCGGTCTGCACAATACGGATGCTAAGTGGTCAAGGACGCATGGTAAAATGAAAGATTACGCACACGCACACGCGCACACACACACACACACACACACACACACACACACACACACACACAATATACGACAGTATACACATACTGTAGCACTGACTACAGACTATACTATGGGCAAGTGAAACACCTTGCTTGTCTTAATATTTGATGTTTAACCGCCATAGGGCCTTGATCCATTTTTAATGACCTGGGGGGGATTTACCGTCACTGGTTGAGCGGTATAAGTACAAAAGCTCACATTTGTCCATTACTATTCTATTCGTGTCGCTGTCTTTGAGTCGATTTATAGAGCATTGTGTATTGTACGGAGCGACGAGAAGCCATATACAGTAGGAGAAGAAGAGAGCTGGTGTGTTGCATTATAAGGAGACCTGTAAAAGTCAGGGGAGCTATAGAGAGGACGAGAGAGATCCTCTGAGGGATGGTACGTGTGATCTGTACTTTTCTTTCACCAGCTCTCCAAGTAATGACCCATGATGAAAGGTTGAACTCTCACCCTGTCAGGCTTCTGCATCAGCATGACCACGAAAATGCTTTTAATGCCAGCCTTAAGGACGTCTATCAGGTAATATGAGTTCACCAGGGTTTATCTACAGAGTGGTGATTGTAAACTTTTATTAAGCGCACTCCTCTGTGCACTTCTTTGTTTATGCACCTCTTAAACAATATGTCCACACAGTATACTGTGATGAGATGAGTGTCATAATGAACAACTATGCCATTGACAGACCCTAAACACGTTTGAAAAATGTAAATGTTGCTGTTGTTGGCAAGGAACCAAGCCTCTCTCCAGAAGGACTTAACATAGTGGTTGACGATGTATGTGTCAGTGTGCATTCATTGTTGAGTTTTGTGTTATAGGGTCTGGCAGGTGGAACAAAGTGCAGATGAACTTCGGGACGAGTGGCACTCACATGAATTACTTGCCGTAAGTGAAATTATCAATTGCAATGTATGTATGTATGTATGTACTGTATGTATGTATGTATTTGGTTAGAATGGGTAGGGTTTAAAAAAAGGCAAGAGTTTGCTCTGGTGCACTGGCCTAAAAGTGGGTCCTTAAAAACTGCTAAAACTTCTGAAATGTATTTATGTAGGTATGTATGTGTGTATGTATTTTAAAAGGGGGGGCTTTTTGGTAAAAATCCCTGCCCGCAATACCTTCATATATTTAAAATGAGTCCAAAATAGGGTTACCAGTGAAGGGCCAACTGCCTATTCACTGGGGACTATGCAAGGCAGAGGCGTCCACCCCCCTGAGTCCAAGTTTAAGCTAGACCGCATACCTAAACCATACTCTAAAACCCAATGGTAAAATGGATATAAAAAAGGACATTAATAAAACAACCTAAAACCAAACAGGAGTAAAAGTTCACAGCAAGGCCTGGATACCATTTATTTATTTTACATAAAAATGAACAGGAAGGGGATAAAAATCAACTTCTTTCATTAAGACCAGTGGGTGTTACAGTTTGTAATTTCTTTATCCATCTGTGTTCCATGAGTTTCCGCTGTCCACTGGTCCAACGGGCTCCACATTCCAGACCTGAAATGATGAGGTTAGCGATAGGATGGGATTGAAAGTGTGTGTACAGAGTTGTGTGTATGTCTGCTCGTTGGATGTGATATAAGTGTTGTTTGAGGCGTGTTTCTAGTGTGTGTCCGGTTTCTCCTATGTAGTGTTTGTGACATTGTGTGCAGGTGATGATGTAGACTATATTGGGTGTGGTCAGAGACAGGGGATCCGTGATGGGGGAGGAAGTGTGACTATGGGGGTTGTTGATGAATTTGCGGGGTTTGAAATGGAGTGTATGAGGCTGTGGGGGCTTGGGAGGTAAAGTGGAAAATTTGGAATGCACAAGGAGGTCACCCAGGTTCTTATTCCTTCTAAGTGCTGAAATTACTGAATGTGTTTGTAATGGGGGGTAGGATTGTTGTGTGGTGGTGAAATTCTGTTTACATTTGTGGTGTAGTGGTTGGAGTGTATGTGAAAATGTGGTTATGAATGGGAGTAGTGTTGTAATGGTAGAGGAGCCGATCTTTGTTTATGCACCTCTTAAACAATATGTCCACACAGTATACTGTGATGAGATGAGTGTCATAATGAACAACTATGCCATTGACAGACCCTAAACACGTTTGAAAAATGTAAATGTTGCTGTTGTTGGCAAGGAACCAAGCCTCTCTCCAGAAGGACTTAACATAGTGGTTGACGATGTATGTGTCAGTGTGCATTAATTGTTGAGTTTTGTGTTATAGGGTCTGGCAGGTGGAACAAAGTGCAGATGAACTTCGGGACGAGTGGCACTCACATTAATTACTTGCCGAAAGTGAAATTATCAATTGCTATGTATGTATGTATGTATGTATGTATGTATGTATGTATGTATGTATGTATGTATGTATGTATGTATGTATTTGGTTAAAATGGGTAGGGTTTAAAAAAAGGCAAGAGTTTGCTCTGGTGCACTGGCCTAAAAGTGGGTCCTTAAAAACTGCTTCAACTTCTGAGATGTATGTATGTAGGTATGTATGTATGTATGTATTTAAAAGGGGGGGCTTTATTGTAAAATCCCAGCCCACAATACCTTCATATATTTAAAAATAATTCCAAAATAGGGTTACCAGTGAAGGGCAACCTGCCTATGCAAGGCAGAGGCGTCCACCCCCCTGAGTCCAAGTTAGACTAGACCGCATACCTAAGTAATATGTAATACAAAAAATATTTAGAAGACATTCGTTTTTTTAATGGGCCTTAGGTCTAAATGGGTTAACAACCTTTCAATAGTTGTGCTCCAGACATTAGATAACACTGTATATCTAATCGTCTGCTTCTGCAAGACTGGGTCGCTATTTGTCTCTTTCTCCCCTCCCCACCTCCCCACCTGCTCTCCTCTGTGGGGACACCTCCTCTCCTCTGTGGCCTTGGGCCACAGAGGAGAGGAGGTGAGCATTGCAACGATTTACAGATGCACATAAAAACTCCGCCGTGCGTATAGAGAAAGAGAGAGAGAGAGAGAGAGAGAGAGAGAGAGAGAGAGAGAGAGAGAGAGAGAGAGAGAGAGAGAGAGAGAAAGAGAGAGAGAGACAGAGATCGAGACAAACAAAAGAGAGAGTATAGACAGAGCGACTAATGCAGAGGTATGGTATAGTGTGAGAGAGAATGAGACCGTGTGTGTATGTGTGTGTGTGTGTGTGTGTGTGTGTGTGTGTGTGTGTGTGTGTGTGTGTGCGCGCGTGCGTGCGTGCGTGCGTGCGTGCGTGCGTGCGTGGCTGCGTGGCTGCGTGCGTGCTTGCCAACTGAATTTCCCCTGCCTCTGTTGGTCTGTCTGTCTGCCTATCTATCTACACGGACGCACACACACGCATAGATCACCCCTCATGAACCCCCTCTGATCTGAAAAGTAGAGAAAATAAATTAATATCCTGCATGCAATCTATACTACACATAGCTTTATATTATAACCCCACAGCAGAGGACCTCTCTCTCTCTCTCTCCTCAGTTCCTCATGTGTTACCTTTCAGTTTGCACCGTTAACTATAGTATTCTCCAGAGAGACATCAGAGAGAGAGAGCAGGGGATAGAGAACGGTAAGGGTGTGTGTATGCGTGTGTGAGTCGGGATGGGGGGGGGGGGGGGTCCGTATCAGTGAAAACATAGCTTTATAGTAAATGAGAGGGGTTGGTTGCGTCACATGAGACAGTGTGGTCAGCAGATGCACGGCACGAGCACAGATGGAGGAGGAGATGGTGATGAAGAAAGGCGAGGTGGAGATATGGTGGGACCGGGAAGGGTGTGTGTGTGTGTGTGTGTGTGTGTGTGTTGGGGGGGGGGGATGCAGGGAGAAAGGTGTCAAGGATTTACAGTGCAAGCCAGCAGCAGACCTAAAAATAGCTGTACACGGCAAGTGATATACGTACGTACATCTGTGTGTGTGTGTGTGTGTGTGTGTGTGTGTGTGTGTGTGTGTGTGTGTGTGTGTGTGTGTGTGTGTGTGTGTGTGTGTGTGTGTGTGTGTGTGTGTGTGTGTATGTGTGTGTGCTCGTGAGCGTGCATGTGTGTGCGTGCGTGCTTGCGCGCGTGTGTGTGTGTTTTGCAGTGAGTGAAGCCTTTCATTTCCAGATCTGAAGTCTCAGCTTGCTATCCTGGACGTTGTGTGGCATCGTCAGCAGAAGTGTTACAGTATAGTGGTCATGTGAAAAGATGTAAGCATGTGTTTTGTGTGTCTGAGTGCATGCATGCGTGTATTACCTACCGTGTAATAATAATCCAAATCTACAAAGTAACTAGTGACTATAAGGTTTTCAATGAATTGTACTGGTATTAAAAAAACAATATTTGCCTCTGAGATGTAGTGGAGTAAAAGTACAGAAAATTGGAAATAATACAGTAAGGTAAACGTACCTCCAGTACATCCAACCGTAACCTCCGGTTGCGGTTGCAGTTATTTGCCTCTTTCTTGGGCCTATTTTCCTCCATTTTTGCAGTTAAATGAGGTTATTTGCCTATTCTTTTGCATTTTCCCCCTGCAACTGCCTTAGCTTGTCACACCACTGATTACCTCAAAATTGTTGGACCGCTTCACCACTTTTCAACCCACCTTCATATAATTGGTCCTCACTAATGTTCATGATAAAATGTCTAAATAAAAATCGATGGGAATCCAAGCTAATAGAAACTGCAGGCTTTCTATTCCTGAAAAGTTGCAATGCGAAAATGGAAGCCATCGTTTTCACAACAATAAAAATCTAAATATATATTTTTGTATTCTTGTTTAAAAAAAAATCTGCCTAACGATGATGTCACTGGTGGACGGGTTTCTGAACTGCCCACAGCCCTCCTATGAGACACAGACCAAACTTTAAAAATATGCTATTTTATCATGAACATTAGTGAGGACCAATGATATGAAGATGAAATGAAAAGTAGTCCTTTAAGTGAATGTACACCACTGTCGAACTGGAAAATGTTAAAGACAGAAAGCAAAGAAAGGGATCGAGCAACATATTTCAATTGGTGTTTCTCTAATAGAGGCAGATATTGAAGTTAGTATGCATGGCTATTGACCACAGAACTGTCAACACATCACTCACCCGGAAAATCAATCATCACAAATGAAAATGGGGCTTAGAGGGAAACACAGTGCACACACATCCACTTCAGTATACCCAGGACAGGTGCAGGACAAACAAAATATCAAATAAATTATAATGTCTGCCCACTGGTTATATGCTGCACTTGTTTATTGCAACACTAACAAGCAGAGCATCTAACCAGTGTGCGGACCTTATTCGTTTTTCGTCCTCCTTTTTTAAAGTTCATTAAAGCCGTAACACTGCAACAATAATATGCATCATGGGAATAGTAGGAAACCATAAATGTTGGCCAGTATTTATTCAATATTGTAATTATTGTTGCTTCTTTAGACTATACAGCGATCCGTGTTTCCCCTCTGGATAAACATCTCATTCACAGTGTGCGTGCATGTGTGCGTGTGCGTGTGCTTGTGTGTGTGTGTGTGTGTGTGTGTGTGTGTGTAACAATGCTTTGCCGTCCATGCACGTTGTAACTGGCTGCTCTCCCACTGTTAAACTGCACTGGCAGTGTTTATGTCCTTTGTACAAGGTATTCCTGTATTTCTCATTATGTGGACATAAATAAACATTTCAAATGTGTGTGTGTGTGTGTGTGTGTGTGTGTG
The DNA here is from genome assembly GCF_964188405.1 of Protomyctophum parallelum. NCBI lineage: Eukaryota > Metazoa > Chordata > Actinopteri > Myctophiformes > Myctophidae > Protomyctophum > Protomyctophum parallelum. The sequence goes on along the minus strand of NC_139700.1, from coordinate 16,257,191 downwards.
TGTGTGTGTGTGTGTGTGTGTGTGTGTGTGTGTGTGTGTGTGTGTGTGTGTGTGTGTGTGCGCGTGCGTGCGTGCATGCGTGAGTGTTAGTTAGTTGGGGAGACAGAGATAGGCTGTGGCTCATGCAGTCAGAGTGAGTTTGTGTTGGGAGTGTATAACACACAGGGCTGTGGCGACATGTAGTCAGAGTGTTGGGAGTGTATAACACACAGGGCTGAGACATGCAGATACAGAGAACACATGGCCTATAACCACAGCCAGCCACTTATTAACACTCTCTAGCCCCTTTCAGATGGCAGCATTTAGCATTCTGTAATGAGCTGTTCTTCCCGAGGACGAGAACGCTTGAATGTCACACTGAGACAACCGCAGTTCAGTGGAGCTTGGGGAAGCCGGGGGGGGGGGGGCATGCCGGGTCTTGTGTGTGTGTTCACAGATGATTGGCGACGAGGAAAACAAGCACTCGAGGCCTCTTGCGAAGATCACACTGCCAGCAAGAAGGATGGACAAGCAAGCAGCGATGAGCGCATTCACAACTCATTAGCAGTGCATTTAGAAGCAAACTATTTCACTTCACCACTCTGTATTGGTCGTTTGTACGTGTTTTATGTTTTATCTTGAAGGATTTCTATCTGATTTATGTTGGCGATGATTCCGTAAAAAGGACGGTGAGGGAGAAGGAATTAAATATAGCGCAAGTTCAAAACCAAGAAGGCATGTGGTCAGCACTTAAGTAACATCCAGATAACCCGATGGCCTGTGGGCTCTTAACAAGGCTCCAAGTTACAGTATAGCTGCCCATTCAAAGCCCCAGCTCTGTGACAGTTGTATTCTATGACCACAAGCTGGGCGATGCCATACCTCAGCCTCTTGTTATAGCGGTTTATTGCATGATGCTAGTGTGAGTCAATGGAATATTGAAGTCATTACTCTTCCGAAATACAACCGAGCGAACCACACCGATAGATTACTGTTGCTGCAGTGAAAAGCATAATAAGCATAATAATTTATCCCCTTTTCAGAGAGCAGTGGTATAAATAATGCGCTGACTCACACTTGCAACTAACTCTTAACGAGACAACGTGTAATAATAACATTATTTGGCCATTTTCACAATTTCCCATTTCATGGAAGGGGGTTGGAATGCAATGCGGCAAAGCCCTATAAACGTGAATCTTTACTCACAATGAACTATCTCACAATGAACACAGAGCATTGATCCCTCAGTTGTACAGAACAAACTCCCAGAAAACTGCAGCCACTGCCGTTTATTGAGGTTTTTGATGACTTTATTGTCCTGCATTGTAACTTTGATTCTCATACTGCTTTATTTGAGCTTATTCCTATGGGCTATTATTCTATTAACTTTTTATTAACTATTTTCTTTATTGTATATTTAATATCCTTTTATGGTGTGTTTTGCTTGTACTTTGTCTTAATGCGCTAATGTTTTGTGTAAAGATTTTTTAATTGCCTTGTTGAAATGTGCCACACAAATGTGGTATGGGATGCTGGCTGGCCGAATGACAAACAAGCAGAGCAATAACAAGCAGAGGCTATTTCACTCCCATTTTTTTACCCCTCAAATAGATATTTGTGAACTGGAAATCTGATCATTAACTTTTATTGGAAGGATATTGTATTATTAATTTCCCTTGGGAGGAATATTTAGTTGCCATATAAAGGACATTCATGGATTTATTTAACCCCCATGCTGATAGACTTATATGCAATATTATTATATGGGATTTAATTGTCACACATATTTTTGTCTACAATTCCTGGTTGGCACCCCTGAGAACTTTACTTTAAGTACAGTAAAACGGTAAAAAGAAGGTTTGGTCAAATTAAAAGACCCCCAGCATACCAAGTTGTTTTCATTGTTCTCTCCTTTAAGAAGGAGTATGAGCAACTCTGCTCTATCTTTCGCTAGTCTCTAAAAGGGTAGAGTTCAGAGAGAGGTCCCTTCTACAGTAGGCTACTGTCTACTGCTGAGATATCCATACTGCAGACTCTCAAAGAAGGGCAAAGCCAGCAGACATCGCTAGGAAAAGCCCAAAAGTCCTTCTTTAACCTCCAAGAGCTCCACTGCCTCTCCTTGGGGTGGAGGGATTAAGGAGGAATGAAAAAAAGCAGTCTTAGGAGTGTGTGTGTGTGTGTGTGTGTGTGTGTGTGTGTGTGTGTGTGTGTGTGTGTGTGTGTGTGTGTGTGTGTGCTTGCATGCACGCACATGCGTGTGTGTGTGTGTGTGTGTGTGTGTGTGTGTGTGTGTGTGTGTTCTCGTTAGTGTGTGTGGTGAAGCGTGGATTAATTAGCAGCAATGTAATTCACATTGTCACCTCTCATTACTTTCAAAGTGCACAGCCCCATTTTTCTCACTACCCCTTTCTCTCTCATAACCCCGTTCTCTCTCTTTCTTTCTTTCTTTCTTTCTCTGTCTCTCTCTCGTATTTAGCCTTTCTGTAACTCCTGTCAAGTAGCCGTCCCTTTTCCCCCACCTCAGCTCTCAACTACACACCTTGTTCCCCCCCAATTAGTCACTTTAAATCTCTTTCCTTTCTTTCTTTTTTTCTCTGCACTCAGCTTGCCTTGCCATCCTGTCATTTCTCTCTTTGCCTCTCATTGCCATCTCTCCAGCCGCACACGGAACCTAAAGGAACCTGAAGGTGCCGTTCACTAGCAAGGACCACACCACCATTCAGAATGCACATTTTATTAAAGACGAAACAGAAACTAATAGATGAAAAAGGGACAGCCATCATCAAGTCATCAAGGAACGGAACCTGGGGAAGTTTCAAAGGGCGTCCACCTTAGCCACAGCGTTAAAAAGGATAGAGTGCGGACCGGAGTGACCAGTATAGGCTTGACGGCTTCAAAGTTGGCCAGCCATTCTGGGGGCTTGTGCTCTCGGGCACAATTAATCTACTCAGGGGACATGGTTGGGAGCATGGGTGGATTGGCAATTTGGAGCATTCCCAGTGGGCAGATCAATAGGTTTTTCTCGCTCTCTGTACTTGGCTAACTACCAGCCCACAGAGTCATGTCATTGGCCTATACTGGTCTGTCTCTCATCTGAACACGGTCTTAGCCAATCCTTGGCTAAGACCCAGCCCACAGAGCAGAGATATGTCATATGATTGGCCCACTTACTTGGCCCCCCTGGCCCAGTGGCCCTATCACGTGCTACTGTGGCCAAGGCCCAACCCACACACTGTGGAGAGGAGACAGCGAGGCAAGATATGCATGTGAGAACATCCCAATTGTTCCATTTGACAGAAATATACATTTATACATGTATTCATGCATCCCCGTGGCCTGTCACTTTAAGACCACGGGCCATGTGCGTGATGACGCAGCACGCTCCCGTCTCAAATGTAGGCCGAGTGAGAGTGACATTGAGAGTTTTGTGTGGTGGTTCAAACATGTTGGATCATTTGGATCCTTTTTTGAACATAAATCTAAAGTCTTCTGGGGGTTCCTGGCAAAACCTTTTCAGATAGGGTCCATGCAGAAAAATAGAAATCAATGTGTGGGTCCTTGACTTTTATGGACCTCCACGTTGATGTCTATTTAAGTTTGAGAACCACCGCTGTAGGGAAAAGCCATAGGTGATCTCAGTGGATGTGAGCTCACAGGAACAGGAGGACAGTGGGCAGCAGGGCTATAGAGAGTATATATATGTGCATGCATAAAGTGGCAAATCGAGTGGCAAAGTGAATTTAAAGTCATTTAACGGTACAATCAGATCAGTATAGGCATACCCGCATTACCTGAATTTGCATTGTCAACTTCATTTAGAAAAATACATATCGATAGCACTCCGGTGGAGAGTGTCCTCCAGGATATACAGCAGCATTTATATTTTCAACACGACTTCTCGCAGATTGACCAAAAATGGAGGCTGCTGTCTTCAGACACGGCATTACAGTGTGGTTCAGAAATCTTCCAGTTTGGTCGAAAGCGCGCATGGTGATGAATAGTGTCCATCTCTCTCTGTCCATGAGGTACGTGTTTACGGGTCCATCTTTACACTCTCAGAATTCCCAGAGAATCATATTACATTCTCCATTCTGAATGTCAAATCCTTCCATCTGGCAGATGGCAGATACTCCTTAGTTGCAGATGAAATACCCATGCATCCCCTCATCAATTAATTCTGAATCAAATATGACATAGGTGTCTATGTGAATCAATGTCCCTGTCTGCCATGACAGACAGGGACATTGATAATTCATGTCTAATGGACTTTGTGTATATTTAACATGCACTACTGTAATGTCACTGGTTTATGTAATGTAGCCTACAGTACTAGCTGTGCTAAGTTTATGGACACATTTCCATTTGGGGCAATAAAAGCTGATCTTATTTGAAGCGCCTCACACATGCTATAGTGTCTTTCTCTCATCATCACCCTCCCTCTTTTCATCCACGCCTTGCGCTTTCTCTCTCAGTCTAACACACGCTGACCCTGCATATTCAAAATGAGTGAGCTCGGGCACAGAGAGAGAGAGAGAGAAGAGAGAGAGAGAGAGAGAGAGAGAGAGAGAGAGAGAGAGAGAGAGAGAGAGAGAGAGAGAGGTAGCAGGCAGTGAGAAGGTGAAAGGCATGTCAAGGTTGAGTGAAGGCAATCTGTTTCCATTACCTGTTCTTCACGGGAGACAAATGACCAGCTCGTAATAGATGCATAATACATGGATAATGTCTTATTATGAAATGAATGCATACTCAGCCAGAGTGATATGCAGATGGTACAGTGCAGTGGTTTCAACCATTGGTCCTTGAGGGGGTTCCAGGTGGTCCCCAGCTAAATGATGGAGAGTTGGACCCTTATAGATCTTGAGTGTGTAAAATGAAACCAAATTCACAGGCACTCTCATTATTACTCTCATTGTATTGCTTAATTTACAAGAAGTCTACACAATTGTAGGATGAGAATGTAGAAGAATTGTTACTTTGATCAACTTTTGCCTGTTATCTCTCCAAATTGTATCCAACGATAACAAAAGATTCCAAGTTTTGAGTCTGAGAGTCTAAATCTCATCAAATGTAGCCTAATGGTGCATATGGTCTGTGGCTCAAATGCAGAATGAATAATGGTCATATAAAAGCGTTGAAAACCACTGGTATAGTCATTGTTACTACGGTTTATGTGGGGTGATTGTGCACAGTGCAAACATGCAGTAGATAGATATACATTTTAAGACCACATAGACCACAGCTAATAAGTACAGTGCCAAAATGGTGTCATTTGCCCCAAACAGCAGATCTATAAGCCAGTGTGAGAGTATAAATGAAGCATTATACCACCGCCTTGTCCTGCCTGCCTGAAGCCTCTCTCTCTCTCTCTAGAGATAAAACAATAAACAATAAAATAAACGTGTAAACAGAGCTGTTACATTAACACTTTGAGTAATACTATCTTGTGAAACTGTCAAACCCTCCTTGGGTGATTGCAATCCGTGGGAAGTACATGTTTCTGGTGACTTACTTGGTACAGTGGACGGTATGTGTCTCTGAAACTGCCCATAGATCCAAAGTCCCGTTAGTCCGAACATGCATTAAGGTTGGCGAACATGCACTGCTCCTGTGCTTGCGGTTATGTTTAGGTTAGGGTTAGAGATAGGGATAGTCATTTCGGAACAATGAACCTTCTGACTAATGACACGGCAACCTTGGTACAGTAGTCAGACGGCTAGGAAATGTAGCTCAGTCTCTACCTCGTTTTGTGTGCAGTGGGTGCATATTCTGTCTTCTCTTGGGAGCTAGGTCTGCGATTGAGGAATTTCTCAATCGTAAGAATGTGTTCACTGAGTCTGGTTTGTAATCCATTTTGGAATTACATTCCACTAGTAGTTTTTCTCTCTCTCTCTCTCTCTCTCTCTCTCTCTCTCTCTAATTAGGCTCTAGTCACTGCTCTAGACAGCAATGATTTATGGTCCAACATGCTTGTTCTTCCGGTAGTTACCACACAGTCAGGGTGAGGGGGGCTGCATTGTTACACAGATAATATGTGGAAAAACATCATAAAGGAACAGTGGGGATGATGAGTTGAATGGCAGAGAGATGGAGGAGGAGACGGAACACTAAAGGACAGATTTGAAGTGACACACAGCGAATGTTCCTGTCGATGCCCGCTGAGGTTCCTGCAACAAAGAAAAGCCATTTGACTGATGAGTGTGTTTGAGACCCAAACAATGGTATTCAAAGAGTCCTGGCACACAGATCGATGACCCCCTCCACCACCACCTCCACCACATCCCAAACATCATCAGCACTTGCGTGTCGTGTCGCCCGCGCAAGCGTGTGTGTGTGTGTGTGTCTGTGTGTGTGTGTGTGTGTGTGTGTGTGTGTGTGTGTGTGTGTGTGTCTGTGTGTGTGTGTGTGTGTGTGTGTGTCCTCTCCGACTGTGGAGGTAGACTGGGGACATGCATGCGAGACACACTGTATAGACAAGCACAACAATAAGTCATGATTGATTCTGTCCCCTGCCAGTTGGGGAGCGAGACAAGCACATTCCCCACAGAGCCATAGTGAGATAGATTGTGTACCAAGAACGCCATTGTTACTGAAAAGCACATTTTCCCTGACAAGGCGATGTGATTCCTCCTCCTCCTCCTCCTCCTCCTCCTCCTCCCCTCTCTCCTCCGTACCCACAATGACAAATGATCTCAACCTGATGGATCACATTTTCCATCACAAACATCGGGTCCCTCTCTCTTTATTTGTCTCCCTCTCTCAATCAGACACACACACACACACACACACATTACCGGGGATGGGACTATCTGAAAATGTCATGTCACGATGGCTAATTTTGCAGGAGAGATTTGGTGCAGGAAGAAAAAAAAGAGGTCCAAGTACTGGTCAGGTCCAGACCAGATATGCAGCTTGGACACTGGCCTACTTTGAACGATGCAAGTTGGAAATGCATGACCTACCCGGTTATTATGGCTGCGTCCCTTTTATACCCATATATGGAGTTCTTTGTCAGGCATGCCCAAATATGGAGTCTATGCAAATGTGCGGACTCGACAACGGGCACTGCACTCCCATGTGGTGGTGTGGAATGCGTGTGTACACATACACGTACAGAGACTTGGTGCATTTATATAGATAGACTAGAGCGGTGCCCATTGGGCACTGGCCTACTTGGAACGCCTATTTGGTGCATTTAGATAGATGATGGCGATACAATCATTGAGAGCGTTACTAGAGTTGTTACTGCGATCAAAGACAACGGTTATTGTCCCATACACCTGCATAGGCCTACATACACAGACAAATCCTCAGTATTATTTAAATTCTGAGAGTGTAAAGATGGACCCGTAAACACGTACCTCATGGACAGAGAGAGATGCACACTATTCATCACTATGTCTTTCTCAAGGCTAGCTGGAATGAGAGGATTGAGCATAATAGAATGGCTGCACGATCCACCCACAGACGGAATGTCTCACACACATGCATGCACACGGCACGCATGCATGCACATGCTCACACTCTCACTCACACACGCAGCCACGCACGCACGCACACACTGACTCACTCTCTCACTCTCTCTCACACACACGTATACAGTATGAGTGATTGATTGATTGAATAGTTATTAGACTGAAATGTAAAGCAACAGCCAAGTCAAACACTTGGTCTAAAAGCACTAGCAGACATAAAAAGAAGAGGATAAGTGATTTTCAGGCCTGTTTTAAAGGATGCCAGTGATCTGCATTGTTTTAGGGAAGGGGTCGGAATGCCATGCGAATTTACCCATGTTTGTTTTATAAGTGGGTGGGTCATTGTTCTCGCTCTATTGTGGCTGTGGGTGTTTTTTAGGCAACCATGCGGGTACTGAGGTAGGGATGTGGAAAAAAGGTTGTTCACATCCCTGAGGACATTGAGGGTAAAGCCATCCATCCATCTATCCATCTTCAACCGCTTATCTGTAGTCTGGTCCCGGGGCGACAGCTCTACCAGAGAGCTCCAGACTTCCCTCTCCCGAGAAACATTGGTAACTTCCTCCTGGGGAATCCCGAGACGTTCCAAGGCCAGTGAGTTGATGTGTTTCCTCCAACTGCTCCCTGGTCTGCCCCGGGGTCTCCTCCCAGTGGGATGTGCCTCGAGGACGTCCCTAAGGAGACGCCCGAGAGGCATCCTAACCACCTAAGCTGGCTCCTTTACAAGCGAAGAAGCAGGAGGGGAAGGGCAAAGCCACATTTACAATTTTGAATGTCAATCGCACTTTCAATTGCTTAACTGTGTCTTCTAAAAAACCTATAGGCTAGCAAAATGGTTTGTTTTGGGAGGTTTGAAGTTTAGTGTTAAGTGACATTGGGATGTTGGAGAACCAAAAGTTGGAGGCATATAGTCAAAGGAAGGCTGAATTTGGGCTCCAAAAGAGAGCACTTTTTTGACAAAAGAGGAAATTCTGCTCAAGAATAAGTTATTTTGTATACTTTTTAGATTTTGTTGCCATGCTTTCACCTGTCAGTTTGTTGTCAAGAATACAGTCCAACTATATAATCTCTTCTTTGCTGGAAGAGCAACTCCGGCCTTGAAATAATCTACATTGACCTTTAATACTGAGGCAATGTTTGGACCCAAAAAGAATAGATTCTGTTTTACCGGCAAGCCAAAGTACGGATTTTGGTGAGTTAGGAACTGATAGCCTCCTCAACCTGCATTTTGTCTTCGCACGAGATGAGGAACCGTCGTCAGCGAACAGGAACGATTTGCAGCATTACAGGCAGCATTCATGTTGTTAATGAATAGAAGGAAGAGTAACGTAACGGCCCTAGTATGCTTCCTTGGGGAACCCCGCAGTTCACTGGAAGGGAGAGGACGTTCAATTGATGTGAACCACTTGTAATCTCCCCTCAAGGTAGGATTTCATCCAGTTTATTGATGTGCTATTAAAACCGATCGCCTTCAGCTTGTCCTTGAACTGAATGATACGGTACAATGATACAGTACTGAACATTCAAATACAACCAACAAACTGGTTGCACAAAAAGCAAACCAGTAACTATAATTATTTAAACTACATCCTGTAATAAATACAGTCCAATGTTGGGAGGAACATGGCAAAGGATTGTTCGCAGCTCGTGTAATAATTGCCAACTGTGTCCTGAGCACGCACCACAATGACTCCATAGGCCCGTGCTTCATCTTCAAAAGAGAAGAACAGAGGGAGGGAGAAACTAAAAGAGCAAGATAAGCAGTGTGTGTGTGTGTGTGCGTGTGCGTGTGCGTGTGCGTGTGCGTGTGTGTGTGTGTGTGTGTGTGTGTGTGTGTGTGTGACTGTGTGCGTGTGTGCGTGCGTGAGTGCATGCTTGTGTGTGTGTCCTCTCTTTCTTTGCTAGAACCGGACCGGTGTGAGAATTAGATAATAATAAGAACAAAAGCTGAGTAGTCTGACAGAGGAGCGTTGTTGTTGTCACCACGCAGGACACCTTCTGTGTTTTTGCATCTGCCACTCAACTCCTGTTGATTACAGCTGGCTGCCGGGAGGAGCACAATTAATCAGTCGTGTCAGAGCAGGATTATTGTTACAGTAAAAAGACCATTTCACCCATTTTCAACCTGTCTTCATATAATTGGTCCTCACTAATGCTCATTATAAATAACTAGTTTGTCCACCCTCATGTTAACAGCAGTGTTGGGCTTTGTATACAAGCAGTCATTTAGTATGCATATTCGTATCGTGATAATATAATGTAGCAACCATATCAACAGAGTACAGACAATAGAAACCCGCCTCTAGCTCTGCACTTCCGTCTCTTTGATTGACAAGCTAAACAACCAATCAATGAGCTCTACAGAGCCTACCCCCCCCCCCCCCCCCCACCCCTCCATTCTCTGTCTGTGAACGACCGAACATGACGGGTTTCTCACGATCCTCGTCGAAAACGTCAAGACTAGCTATCGACAACCTTCCGACTGGCAAGAGACAGCAGAAATCCGTGCCGATGCAAATCCTGAACGAATCTGTGCTATCTGGAGGTGCCTTAAGATTGGCTTCCAAAGATTGCAGGATTGGTACGGTTTTGAACAAAATACCTCAACTCATGAATGCAGCTAACGATTTCCGTGAGCTTTTGCTCGCACATTCCCACTACTGCCGAAGAAGAGATGTCAGTTGAACATATTCAAATCAGTCTCATGGTGGTGCTACAACAGGGCGTTTTACCTACAGTCCCATGTGAAAAAATGATGGTCAGCGAGGTTGAGGTTCGCAGACGGACACACGGACGGACGGATGGACGGACGTTAGGGATGTGTAAATGTATCCAAAATGAAAATCGATTTGTATAATTCAATATTAACGATTAATCGATTAATCGTTTTTGTTTTGGGGGGGGGCTTTTTTTTCTTTTTTTTAATAATTTCCTTTTTTTTATTTATTTTTTATGAACCCTACAAATAAAATAAGGGGTACCCAAGTCAAAAAAGTTTGGGAACCCCTGATGTAGTTGATTAATAATACTTGTAACTCTTGAGAGTTAAATAGGGTCCATTTGGTTACTAACTCCATCTTTTAAATGAGGACCACTGGTGGTCCCTGGACCACTGTTGATCCAATTGATCACCATAGCAACCCCAGCCTAGGCCTGATTAGGTAAATTCCCAACACCTGCTAAACATATAGTCTCCCCAGGGTAGGACCTTAGAATCTGACTGAATGCCCATTCATCAGAATTAGATGTTTGTTCTAGGACAGTACAGTTAGGAGACTAGTAGGTGTCCGATGATCTGATGGGTCTGGCTGGTTTATATGAGCAGGGCATGGATATTCAGGAGATCAAGAGCCTTGTTAAATATAAGTAGTACTATGATCCAGAGCGAATATAGGACACTCAAACTGTCAAACATAACACAAAACTATAAAGACTAATTATAAAGAATGATGGAAGTAGTTTTACAGTATCAATAACTTTACAAAGTACAGTATAGTGGAGCTACAGTTTCACGCTGTGGCTTGAAACATCATATTTCTGTCTGGGTTACGTGGTTCACATAAAATCAAGTATATTATTTATCTGTGAAATGCTAACAGTAGGACCCCTGCCTCTCTAAGCCTACCTTCTATCCATTATCCTGCCAACGCTTTTTTCCAAACTGCGACTAAAAATGGAATATCATTTTTCTTGTTGAAGAAGTGTCATGGGAGCATGCCTTTCTTTCTCTCTTCTACTCCTATAGCTTAATTAGCGTACTGTAATTACCGGCAGTGTAATTTTCTGGGCAGCAGGAGAAGGGGGACGCCTGGCGAGGGCTTGCAGAGGGAGTCCTCAGAGCTTTTCAAGCAGGGCATGCATACTAGATGCCTCCTCGATCCGATCTTAACCACTTAAGACATTGTGGTGTCTTCCTGGTAAATCACCACCCAACAAGCAAGCGCCCCTCTGGAGAGACTGAGGGACAGAGAGCTACGTGGAGAAGTCACAGCCTGGGGCAGGTCCTGGAAGGGAAATGCGTACCTCGTCACCTATTGGACCAGCTGGAATTCACCACACCTGCACTCGTCGGCACAGGTATGCTCATCAGTATAAAAGGAAGAACTCTCTGTCTCGCATACAGATCCACTCTCCAGAGGCGAGGCGAGGCTGTGTTGTACGTGTTGGGCGGTAAGACAGACAACCACTATTTCACATTTCATTCTATGCAATACTGTGAAATCATACTTACTTGAGCGCTCTCTCTCTGTATTATATTCTAGGCAACATACCGGGCATGTGCCTATTAGCCGAAGGGCACGCATAAAAGTGACCAATCGGCTTGGAAAATGGGAGGAAATCGACCTGAGTACACATATATGGGAAAGGAGTAGAAATACGGCCCCCGGAACACAGCCTACGGTGGAGGAGTACAAGTACTCAAGTACAGGCTGAGTAGAAATAGTTACCGCTCAGAATCCTATTCTCAGCACATTTGTTGACTGTTAAACCTATACTTACCTCAGTTGAACCGTTGATATTCCACCTGTGAAAAGAAGAACTATACCTATACCATACTCACCTCTGGAATCCTTTGCAGAATACCTACCAAAGTCCTCTGTGAAAGTAATCCCTTGGTGGTGCAATGCGAGGTGCGATGCGTGATGCGAGGCGAGCAGTGACTCACAATGAATTTGGCTTAAACAACGATATAGCAGAGAGAAACGCATGCTTGGATTGGTCTCATTTATTTTAAACGATAAGCAACAACTGTTGCTTTCACCCAATTGTAGCAGCGTTCATGAAAGCAGTGACGCACAAATAATTAGGCTTTACAATAAAACATCCGACCGTAACAAGTCAACATTAAATAAAACTGCCTGAGACAGGCATTACCTCTCAAATAAAAAAATGTATAATCCAGACATTGTAAACAAAAGGCATTTTGCTTCTCTTCAGATTGAAACTGAAGATGTGAAAACACCAAAAAAACACCACCCGATCATAACTCTTAAATCAATCAAACCCTCTAGGCTCTCTATGGAACAAAAAACAAAAAAAACGTAATAAAAGTAACAGTTTGGCTACCATTCAAAACAACACACGCTGTCAAGTGTAAACGAAGTAACTAACGGATTTCTTTTCTTCTCTTGCCGTAACATTAACTGAAATAAAGCGTCATTTAATCGAGGCTTTATGACAGCAGCGAGACGAGTGCTTGTTGCGAGGCGCACGCATGGCTCGCAATCATAGCTGCCTGGGAGAAATGCGAGGCCCTGTGCTTTAATAATACATTTGTTAATATCCAAAGGACAAACCTTATTAGAAAAAATATTAATAGCATATGAAAGCCTTTTGAAATGTGTATAGGTTACTGAATTGCAGGTGCTGCCAAATAAGTATAATTACTAGGCTACCTCATGCCAGTCAGTTGCGCAAATATATATACAGTAGGTCAGATCAATTAGCAGAGCGGAGCAGCTTCTCACTCTGCAGCACAATGACCAGCTCTTTACTTACTTTAATAATATGACATAGTGTTGGATCTCCATTCTCCAGACAAACAAACCTTGGATTATATTTATTGGATTTATTTAATTCTTCTTTTTTCAAACCAGCACGAGCCACGAGGTAAGAAACTATATAATTATTCACTGTTCACACAGCACCCATGCAGGCAGGTGTTCTTAATCGCTTTGCATTCCCATCAAAGTAGCCTATAGCCTATACCACACTAACTTTGTGATCAACCTTCTTAATGTGCATATTTTATTTGTAAAAAGGAACACTGTATTAAGACATGGCAGTATAATATTGGTGCAAAATGGAAATATGTAATTAAATACCGGTAGTTGAGAGAGAGAGAGAGAGAGAGAGAGAGAGAGAGAGAGAGAGAGAAAGAGAAATGCTTTGAGAGAGGGAGAGAGAGACAATTGCTATTGCTTAGAGAGAGAGAGAGAGAGAGAGAGAGAGAGAGAGAGATGTAAAGCCGTTCCATTTCAAAGTATACAAAAATGCCGTCTCGCAGGCGCGTTCGCACAACCAAAAAAGCGTCTCTGTCTCTGAGAGTGCAATATTATAGTCAGTTACTTATATTAGTGCAGAAAAGAGACAATAAATCCCGCTTTGGAGAAGATGCGCTCCGAAGGGGTTGTAGTGGCAGGGAATCAGGGATGGATAGAATCCTCTCCTCTTCGCTATATAGGTGCCAACTTTGCATAACGTGGCACATTATTTTGACATCACAGTGGTCGTGGACTTCTTTGCATATTTTAAAATGCAAACATGTCACTTTTGACTTATTTTTCCTGCGTGGACCGCTGGACAGCATGACTGTAACTGCTTGACTTCCTTGTTAACACGTGAGGACGGAGGAGGCTCTGCGAAAATGGACCGTCTCGCAGACCAAAAGGGGCCGCTTTTTTTTAATGACTATTCGATTCAAAATTTCAAAATCGATTCCCGTGCGTATCGATTGAACGTCGATTAATCGGGTTTTTTTGGGTCAGCCCTAGTTGCAAGGTTATACATCTACTATGTATTTATCGTAGGCTTTTACTATTTTTTGTAATTTCACATTTTGCCAAAGGTCATGACCAAAAGTGGGATGCCAGGATGAAAGTGGCTAAGTGCTTCAATTATCTAGTTCTTGCCGTCCAATTTTCTTTTCTCCAACAACATTATGATTGGATAAATTAGCACAGACATAATTTAACATTTACTTTTGAGGAGCTAGCTAACCAGAAAGGAGTAGGCCACATTCATGAAAGTAAGCCGGCTATGTAATTCGCTGTGGGGCTTTTCATGACGCAATCCCAGACAGCGAACTTCTCTCCCCTGTGTAATTTTCCCCCAAGCACCTGTTTCTAAATGGGGGGTTGATCCTGTAAAGCTGAGCCACACTGTAACCTTGAGCTGTTTTATTCCTTCCTCTGCACTATACAGTAGCCAGAGGGGCTGCCAGGATTCTCTTCATTCTTCAATGCCGGTAATTACCGCTACAATAAGCTCAACTCATTACTAACTCTGGCCTCAATACAGACAGACGGGCAATCCATACAGCAATACAGAAGACTTTTTTTCCTCTTCTTCAAAATGGCCAATATGGCTACAAATATAATTGTTTATATTTTGACTGGTTAATATGTATCCAAATGTGTCTTACTGTAAACATGTACTTTATCTTCAACTTGCTGTCTGAAACGCTCTTTATTTCCACTCAGGCAAACTTTGGAAGCCAATTTTAGCTCATTTTGGACATCAACATGAAAGTAATTGTAACAGTCTCCAGAAGACCTTACTAAAAGTCCTAAGAAATCCTAGTTGTTTAATTGCCATCAATCCAAAATGGCAAAATTATTATTACTAGAAAACGTGCTCCTCAGAGCACAGGTCTCCGCCATATCAGGTACTGTATAGGTTATTGACATGTGGACCAGCAATGTTCAGAATTCGCCAATCAGGATGGAATATGAAAAATCTGACAGATCCGTCTTGATGACTTGACTGTACGGATTTGTACTACAAAGGCGACAGGTGAGTAGGAGAAAAGCAAGCGATGGTCCGACACACTGTCTTCAAATGGCATACAAAATGTCCTCACATTCCCTGCTTTCCTGCGTGTCTTTTACCTGCCCACTGTCCATTTAAAACAAATTAAGCACAGACAGGTGTAGTGTTTTTTGGGATTCTTTGCTGTGAATGGTTAGTTATGGAAAGAGACCGAGGGAGGGATCTGTGTGAATTTACTGTGATCTCCACTTGACCCACAGTCATTATATCTGAAGCCAGTGATAGTCTCCATTAATAAGCTCTGGTCTGACAGATTCAGTTCAAAGTTCCATTTGGGACAGGGACAAGACGGACTTATATCATGTATGTCATTTTAACAAAAAAAGAACGATGACAAGGCATCTGTCTATTCATCCATGCATACACCCATCCCTTTGACTATCACAATTTTGGATATTTCAGCAAAGCCAGGCAGTGCTGTCCTCCTGGAATGTGCCACATGACAATTGTGTGTGATATCAGGTAGGAAAAGTCAGATTCGGTACACAGAAGTTCTGCAGGAACACCTACTAAGTGGCAAAAAAACAACATTATACATACAGTACATGCAGACAGAAATGCCGCCATGTTTAAACAAAATTATATGACGTTAAACTCACATTGCCACTCAATTTTCCACTCACTTTATGCACTTTATTCAGTAATCTGTTCCCTGCCATTGTAGTGGACAAAGTTATGATTAGTAGGAGGAAACAATGTGAAATGTCTCCACTTTTCTTCTGTGTTCAGAAAACAGGTACTTAACAAAGCCCTGTGTATCCGATCTGATGCTGCTCACTCACTATACGGAGAGTATACATCCTTCTCCCATCCGGCCTTCGCTTGCGAGCCCCCTGTGCCACAAAAAACAGGCACAAACATTCCTTTGTCCCGGTCTCTATTCACACACTGAATGCTGCTGTGGGTAGATCGAGGATATAACCTTATGATGAGCACTTTCACTTTTTACTGTATTATCTTGTGCCTATGTCTATGCACATGCACTTCTATGACCTATCGCATAGCACTTTAACGCCTGCACTTTAATGGTTGTGTGCACCTTTGTACTTGCAACCCAATTTGCCCTTCGGGGACACTAAATAAACTTGAACCTTGAACCTTGAACCTTCTTTTACCTCAATCTCACTCTCCCCCTCTGTCTATGTGTTTGTTACATACACATTAGGGTTGGGTGACGATATGAATACATCGTCAATCGCGAATATACGAATCCAATCGCCGAATATTTTTATTAGGCGATTTTTCGGGACGATTTAGCCCAATTAACCTGTAAAGTGTGAGCAACATGTGAATCAATTTGGGCCAGCAAGCGGCCGGGTGGAAATCCCCTCCTCCCGTTATAATGGTATGCTCCCACAGTCCCTCAGCAGTCAGCAGCATCGGGGAACGGCACTAACGGCAGCCGTAAGAGCCGAGGGAGGCTGTAGCCTACATGTTGTTTAAGCTCCGGAGTCCAGACCCATGCAGTTTAATAATATACAGTCACAACAGAATGCACACTGCTGTCTCGTGTCTCATCACAATCCCAATGCGCCACCCGTGAAGTCGTGGGGAAAAAATAAAAAACAGGCTGGTAGTGTTAGTATAGATGAAGTTAGTTCAGTGTGTTGAATCAGTAGCTACACGCTAAGCTAAGCTAACGATCCCCGAGCCTATACTGTATAGGCTCGGGCAACGTTAGCTTAGCGCTTAGCTTAGAGTTAGCGCCCCTCTGAGCCTCCGACGCCGGTGCGGGGAGGCAAGACTTGTCCACTGTATAGGCTCGGGGATCATCAACGTGAACGAACCCCGACACCAGCGCTGCAAAAATGGACAGATCTACAAGCTCTCAACGCGTAGCGAACGGCACTGCAAAAACAGGCAGGACGCGATGCCTTGAGAGCCTGTGGATCAGCCCGGCCGCAGGAGCTTGTGGGCTCCGCTCCGAGCCTCCGACGGACCGGTGCGGGGAGGCAAGGGAGCAAGTTACCCTGGCTGCGCAGCAGAAACAGACTGATCTACAAGCTCTCAACGCCTAGCAAACAGAGCTGCAAAAACAGGCAGGACCCGGCACCTTAAGAGCTTGTAGATCTGAGCTGTTCTCACTTTACTTTTATGACACGAATACATCGTCAATCGCCGATTCTTGGTCAGACGATGGGTGGTTGAAAAAAATTGGCATATCGCCCAACCTTAATACACATACATTCAAGTTGTTTCTCAGCAACCACCCAGGCACCCACCCCTTTATTGGTCATCATCTGTCCACCATTCCCTTTTTCTCACTCATCTTTGTTCTCCTCGGCCTATAGCTACAATTTACAATTTAGGCATTTAGCAGATGCTCTTAATCCAGAGCGATCTACAGTAAGCCAAAACAAAAAACATAATAATACATCATATACATAAAAAAGTAATCATGAATCATATGTAAGCTAAAGCCCAAACCACACCAAAGGATCGGGTTGGGACAAAATAGTTTTTAAGGTAAACCACACCAATGCAACTCATTGAACCTACCGTAACAGTGGAATATCTATAATGAAACTATGCATACCTGTATATACTATACAGCGCTATGTCTACATAAATTACTATCTAAGTTACATAAGTTTAGCCTTTGCATACGCCTCGGTCGTCGGAGGAGGGAGTATGAAAGGAAAGTGGAGATAAGAGGAGAGATAAAACCACGTACACAAAAGACATGATTCTGTCGCTCCCATCTGTTCATACGGTACTACTGGTCTGTGTCACACTACACAGAATCCCTCAGGTCCACTTTGAACAGTATGTTAAATGAAGACTCAGGATTTTACTGTGTAGTGTACTTTCAGAGGATATGGCTCCAGGCTGGCTTTGTGTATTTACATATTTGTTCTATTTACATAATTACCACCCTATAACACCCTTCACTGTCAGCGACTTGTCCCCGGTGAACCTGCCATGAACCCATAGTTACCCAACAGGAGTAGAATGTTTTCCTTTATGCCTATCTCTTCTGCACGCACACACACACACACACACACACACACACACACACACACACACACACCCTGTCTGTAGATCACTCTCTCATTCTGGACCTCTTTCCTACTGCGTTATTGCATTCTGATTGTCTGTACTTCTCGGCCCTCCAACCACAGACAAGACCTGCAGCCTGCAGGCTGACTTTAGGTTATAATAATCCACCTGTGCGTGCGTTGTGTATGTGGCTGTGCATGCGCTTGAGAGAGAAGAGATCCAGTGGTGGGTTTTTTTTGCTCACAGTCTCTCTTTTTCTGTTACACGTGTCCTCCACGCGCGCGCTCGCACACACACACACACACACACACACACACACACACACACACACACACACACACACACACACACACACACACACACACACACACACACACACACACACACACTCACACACACACACACACACACACACACACACACACACACACACAGAGAGAGAGAGCGCCAGCTCCTGGACTCCAGAGCTTGTTAGAGAGGCGACTGACAGACCACACAGTGTGACTGTGGCATCAGTCACCCAGCTGGAAGAGGTGATGATGAGGAGCGGGTCAGAGGTCACGTTCCCTGTACTACTTATTTTCCATGCACTGATCTCTGTGACGGTTACTATATGGACATGATGGTCACTTTCAAATGTGTTGGGCGGACAAAAGCTACAATACCACCACAACCTGGCATCCCTATAGAGCATAGCAGTGGGCATGGTTTTCTGGACCCGCTGAAAGATCTGCCATTCATTTGCCCCATTAGAGATTTACAAAAGTAGTCAAATCAATTATTTTAAGCCTAGAATCCAGTCATCCAGGATCCTGGTGATTCTGTGATTCAAAGGTGTTTGAATGCTATACACTGCTCTTAAACGTTTTTGATATAACATATCACCCCTCTCTCTGTGGTTTTCCTGCTGCACGGTGGCAGAAAGAAAGTCACTTCAGAGGGTCATAAACACGGCCCAGAGGATCATGGCATGTACTCTTCCATCTCTGGAGGACCTCTACAAGAGACACTGTAGCAGGAGAGCCAACAGCATCCTTAAGGATTGCTGCAACTTATGCCCTCAGGGAGGCGTTATAAGGTCAACCAACGCGGAATGCACAGGTGCTATAGCTGACCCAGGAAAATTCTAACATTCGTCCCCCCGGGGTGAGCACTTTATATTTGAAATCTTAACGTTTATTTACACGTTTGCTCTGAAAATGTAGCAGTCCCAAAAACATGCTGAAGTTGAACCATGACAATCCCCTCACTAACACGACTACCGAGGGGACCCCGATGCAACCGATCTGCATTGTGGTTATTCTGAGAATACTGAAAATAATGACCTCTGTGAAGGAGCAATTCATGTACTTTCTTTTTTTTGCACTTGTGACTGCTGAAGACAGCTAATAGATCAATTATTAAACGTGTCAATTATCCACGTCTGACACACTGCAGGTGAAAAGAGAACAGGCAGTATAGAGCAAATGGGAGAATCATCTAAGTGTTCCAAATTAAAAAGGTCTCAAGGGATATGAAAGCTATATCCCTTGACATTCAACAGGTATATGTCTGTGCCACTCCCCCCCCCCCCCCCACTCTCTCTCTCTCTCTCTCTCTCTCTCTCTCTCTCTCTCTCTCTCCTACATCCCTCTGTTCCGTCTGTTTCAAGGACACCATCCCTGCTGATGTTACCATGGAGACAAGTCCAGAAGGGCTGTGGGTGAGACATGCGAGGGACTGTGGGTAGCCTCGGTACCAGGCTTTCATTTTTGTTGGTGCAAAAATTGAAAGCCTGGAGGAACGCATTGGCCACTCTGGTCTAAAAGTGGGAGTCAACCCTTCCGGGTGGGCGTCGCTCCAAATGATGTGACGTAGCGCTGCACTAGGGGGGAGAGGAGGGGCCGGGGGTGACGGACAGATCGATGAGATCCAATCAGGGCATGCGCAAATCTCAGCTGCGTTAGCTCAGGCTAGACTGTGGGTGACTCTGTACTGTGTGTGTGTGTGTGTGTGTGTGTGTGTGTGTGTGTGATTTAGTTTGTGCTTTTTCCCCCTTTTTATATTTGAGAACATGATGGTCAATCTGCTGTGAATTCTATGTCCTGGTCAATGTCTTTGCCACTCCCCCTTTTCCCAGTGTCATGTTCCTGAGATCATTCACCTGGACTCGAGGCTCTCCAGAACTCCAGAGGCCCATATATGGGCCCGATCCACTTCAAACTCAAAATGTGTATTGTCGAGGACCCTAAAGATGGAGTGACGTGATTTTTTTCCACCCTAAAATATGATCATCAGGTATTATTATAAGATTTTCTTTTCAAAAAGTGTACAGTAGGAACGCCCGCTGGCCAAGTGGTCCAGGTGCATGCCACATAATGTATATAGGCTTTTTTGCTTTGCCCACATAAAAACGCTTTTTCGTTTGTATGTGGACACGCCCACCAGTTCATTAAGTATGCCTGGTTTGCCTGGGGCATGACGGGTGGTGATCCACCTTAACTGAAGCCGCACCCACAGCTGTTGCATGATAGGGGGAGGGGTTAGGGGAAGGGGTGATATTGTGATGTCACTATATCATCGTTTTTTGCATTGGCATGGGAAGACATCATTGCACACAACAACCACAACAAGAGGTCTAATGTAGTACTGTCAACTCATAAACACATGAAAAAACTTGAATAATGCAAGAATCATGGCACTCCATCTTTAAGGGCGTGAGTGCCGAGTTGGAAGTAGCTTAGATCAGACGATCTATTGAAAAAACCACAAATAATGTCATCAATATGACATAATAGTATACTGCCGTCAATGACTGGCCTGGACTCCATATTTGAGCACGCCTGCGGCCTTACACAGAACTCAATATCTGGCCATAAATATTGAGTACCCTGATCAATACAGGGCAGCATAGACTGGTCTGGACTCCTTATTTGGGCACAGACCGGAGCCAACAGTACACTCGGTACAGGCCGGTCTAGTTGAATAAAAATATGTCCGCAGAATGTTGCAGATTATTAACTTTTAAGTTACAATAAGAGTTTCCTCTGCGGGGGTCAATAAAGTCCTGAGATGTGGTGTGCTAAGTCCTGCTATATTGAGTGCAAAATGTGTGTGTGTTTTTTCTTGCTGTTGTTTTTAGTGCTGTGAAATCATCTGATGCCAGGTTGTTAAAAGTCTTTCTCCAGCTGGGTGTTTGCCCTTGCCAATCTCCTCCTCCGTAGAGATACTTCACGCTACACTGTTACTCTTTACACTGGGTAGATTTGTCCCTGTGCGTCCTTCACAAACAACACAAGCAGCCGAGTGTAATGGTCTGCCTCACTACAGTACTGGTGTGTGTCAGTGCGTGCGTGCGTGCGTGCGCATGTGCATGCGTACGTGTGTTGTTGGCTTGTGTTTACTGTATGAGCCTTGGCGGCTATAATTCGTCCCATTTAGCGAATGAAGAACAAACAGGAAAATGCCACCTTGCCTCGTTACAGTTCCCGCTAAGAAACCAAACTGTGTGTAGAATAGACTCCTTCCATCTCCATTCTCTGAAAATAGCTAGCTTAATGACTCAGCATCAAAATCCACTTTTTCCTATGCTGGAATGTGAAAGCCTGCCGCAGTTTACATGTATCATGTAAGACAAAGTGTGCAGCGCATTATTTCGAGACTGTGCGTTTGATGAAGCCTATTCCTCTGATAGATTTATGGAACTGGCTGCAATGCACCACTTATTAATTTGCATTATATCTCCCATGTTTTGATTTAAAGCTCCTCTTTGGAGGCAGGCAATCTAGGGCTGCACGGGCTGGTTGCTCATGGATTTAGAGAGAGTCGGATAGAGAGAGAGAGAGAGAGGGGGGGGGGGGGGTTACAGAAAGAGATTGATAGGCAGAGAGGCACAGACAGAGAGAGAGACAGACAGACTGATAAGTATAGAAAATTGACAATTTCCCTCTAAGTTCTCTTCAAGGTTTGTGCAAAAGCATGAAATCCCCTGCCCTCAACGGTCTGACTGATCTTCTTTTTTTACTCTCTCTATCTCTTTACGCTCACTCTTTGTCTCCCTGCTCTCGGATGAATAGGTGTGATGGTAGAAAGCCAAGAGCAGGCTCTCTGAGAGTGAGATTCATTTAGTGGGGGGTGTCAGTCCAGGGGCGCAACCATGGAACTGGGCCCAGCCCAGCCCAGCCCCCCAGTAGCAGTAGCGTTATCAGTACATAACATAATGTGGATGCAATCACTGCATTCAATTTAGCAAAATATGGCAGTGGGTGTATTATTATTAATAATCTTTTCCTATTTGGATCCGAAGCCTATGATAGCCACTGGCACCTAGTTTGTCTATCTGTACCTGCATAGATTTATTGGTCATGCCTGCCTGATGTCTGTCATCATGTGCTTGTTTCTAGAATGCGGCAGATTTGTTTTTCTTCACCCTGGAAACTTGTCTCTTTGTTTATGATTAAATATAAAGGAGAATCCTCTCTGAGAGTATAGCCTAAACGTTAGCCTCACGATGTCAAACGTCTATTGCAAAGATTTTGGAAAGAAAGGAAGTCAGCAGTCTATAGAGGAGCTACTGTACAACAGTTGTATCCTGAGGACTTCACCTTTACTTGGCAAAACAGCGTCCGCCCTTGATTATGGATTACTACGTGATCGAAGACATCAAAGGTCATAATTGTAATTTTTGCCGAATGGATTTTCATTGATTGTGCCCATGTTGTCTGCTGCTATGCTATGGGGTGCTATCTTGCTAATTAACTTGAGGGGCACTAGCTGTGAGGGTTTGTGTAAATACAAACATTGCATGAACACAAACATTGAAGACAAAGGTGATGACACAAATTGTGATTGGCCGGAATGTTGTATGATCATAAGAGCGCCCCTCACTTGATTTTTGGATGAAGTGATGAAGTGGGATGAAGTGTCTTGTAGTGTCTAATGACTTAATATTTGTAGGAAATTGAAGGCAAAAAATGAGTATTAATGAATAAAAAAATAGGATTAATGAATTAATTAATGAATGCAAAAGAATATGCACGCACGTTAGTGTGCCCACACATATTGACCCAGGCCCAGCTAATAATTAATTCCTGCCTGCGCCACTGTGTCAGTCAAATGTCGAGCTGTAGCCTACACACACGCGCGTGCACAATGATACCAACCTGGAGATAACATAACATAGACAAACGCCATTAGCCATGCACAACACCAACATTACCAGGGACACACCTTGTGCTACCGATCATTACCCAAAAATGTTCTGTATGAAAAAACATGGATACATTACTTCTAGGACCTAGATTATAGTAGATCTACAATTTAGGCATTAGCAGACGCTCTTAATCCAGAGTGATTTACAGTAAGCAAGAACAAGTCATGGTATACATCAAATACATTAAAAAAATACAGTGGAATATCTATATAATAAAACTATGCGTATATACAGTACACTATAGAGTGCTATGTCTAAAAATGCTATCTAAATTACATAAGTTGAGCCTTTGCATACGCCTGTAAGGTCGTCGAGGATAGGGCAAGTGCTATACGGGCTAAGATGGAGTCTGAAGAGTTGGGTTTTCAGACTACTTATAGTAGATCACTACAATGCTCCTAATTCCATATTACGGATCAAATCAGGATATTTTACTTCAAGACATACAGTCACATCCACCCAGCAGAGCTAATATTTATTATGCTACAGACAGAGAGGGCAGTGCTGTAATGCAGTTACGTATGCATCATTGGGTGGTATTCTGTACACACAGGCGGAGAGGGGCGAAGATATGAATGTCCAGCCTTCGGCAGTCCGGCAAATCAATCAAGAAGTGACCTCACCCTGAAAGGGCGAGATTGCGCTAAAACAACAGAGCATCTTAATATGGCACAGTTCTGATTTATTGCGGTTAGAGGATAGAGAAGGGTCTTCTGCCAATCATGATCGAGCGGGCCTTGGTGTGCACTGTTGGCCTGCCGCGTGTCCCCCCACTGTAGTGCGTGCATGTCGTTGCACATGTTGTTACCGGGGCAGACCGGGGGGTTTTCCAAATCACCCAAATCACTGAATGCTCCTTTAAGTGAACTACCCTGAACTGATTGCAACACTAGAGGGGCACACGGTGCTTGACACAGTGGCTCCAAGCGTAAGCACCACGCCATGACTCTGAGACATTATTATTTGATCAATCAAATTAAAGTGAATTGGATTTACCTAAACTATAATGAATCGAATAATTGACCTTCCTGTTCCTTTTGGACCAGACGTGACGTTGATTCTCGGCATCCGTCTCACCGCAATCCCTCTTCTCACGAGTAATGAATTACTTCATTACACACCTCTAACTCATTCTCCTATTCCTCACATAGCTTTTTAAAGCCTCTCATATTTGCTTGCACGTGACAATAAAGGCAGAGTGGCTGGTTGTGAGAGTAAGTGAGAGACTAATATACAATGGTTAATTATCGTCATTATGCATGCATATATTCAGAGAGAGCATTGAGTGTCCTGAAAGGCGCCTTATAAATAAAATGTATCATTATTATTATTAGCATTATTATTATTGTAACATGGTGGGCAAAATGTGTGCGGCTGTGAATGTGGATGTGGATGTGCATGTGCGTGTGTGTGTGTGTGTGCTCCTCTATATTGCCTCAGCCCGAGCCCTCTGGCATTGATGGAGCATCATCATTATCACCTGGGCTCAGGGTAAAGTGTGTTCTTGGCCAGGGCCGGTATAGACAGCCGCTGTTTGGTGTTGGAGAGAAGGAGAAAGAAACGCAGTTAAGTGGAGTCCGTATGAGTTATGTGACTGTGACAATGCTGTGCATCTGCTTACATACCATACCATGCATCTGTGCGTGTGTGTGTGTGTGTGCGCATGTGTGCGTGCGTTTGTGTGCGTGCGTGCGTGTCTTCCCTTTTTTCTATTGCAACTTCAAAAAACTGGCCACAGTGACATGGGCTTTACTGGCAGGTCCCAATATGCAAACAAATGACCTTCTCTGGCAGGTTCAGCCAAGGGTGATGTTTATATCTGGTTGCATCAGGCCATGGATTGATGGCCGCAAGCAGATAGGATTTAGCACCATGGTAATTCTGTGCTGGCACCCCACAAGCGATGTTGGACTTCTTTGAATGACGAATCCGACAAAAACTGTGTATTTTAAACAAAACATTCATTGTTTCACCACCCTACTTTATTGTACATCAACAGGAGAAAAAAAAAACATTTGCTATTTTTGCGGAATCTTTGCTAGGGGTTGTGTGCATGGTAAATTAAAAAAGGGGAAAAAGGGGGAATGTGGCAAAAACTGGCAAAAATGTCAAATAACATAGGGTACAGTATTTGCCAGAAATCAATGTATTTCCTTCTCTCTCATACTCTGCTTGTGCACATGATTAAAACCTCTAAATTGTTGAGGACTGTTTCAAGGCCCATTATTTATAAATGTAAATGAAACCAAATGGACCCGGATCTAGAAGGGTCCATTTGGTTACCAACATCATTTAGCTGGGTGGAACCACCTGGAACCACTGGTTGAAAACCACTGAAATAAAGCATTTCTTACATCGTTGTACTCCACTGTGCAACGATGTAAGAAATATAAATGCTTACCAGGTCACAAGAACACACAATCGCTGTGCCTCAGGAGTGCCTTCATATCTAACCCACCTCAACTGCCAGAGCACCATGATCTTAGTTAGGCACAGAGGGACCTCTTTGCAACATAAGGTCCAGTTATGTACTTTGAACTGGACATAACTTCTTATTTGCTTTTCCCCCCAGATGTCCACCCTCCATTGCTCCAGATGTACAGTACATCTGAATTAATCCCCTGGTATGGATGTTGTTGGAGGAAGTAGAGAATAGTAAAGAATATGGCCAATGACCAAACTGCTGTGGAGTTCAATAACTACTGACTGCATCCCTTCAAGTGAATGGCTGAGGATTCCGTTCACCGAATGTAGGAGCCGGTTTCTCACTGAGTGATTATAAGCCTGGCAAACGATCAACTATTTCATTCGGTGCACAAATTCTGATCTTGTAGGCGGTCTCTCACTCAGTCCTCGCTAATGAATTAATTGTAACAGCACGCAGTGGACGAACTCGGATTGCTGAGGGAATTACACATTAGCAGTACAAAGTAACACACCACGATTAGCATATAGAAACAAGTTACGATAAAACAACATGAGTCAGTGATTTATGGCTGAACAAAAAAGAAAATAGTGAGTGGCAGAACAAAATAAATGTGAATGACAAAAAGTATATGCTTGTCAGCAAAATATATGCAAGGCAAGAAATATGACTGGCAGAATAATATGAAAAGCAGAGCAAAATGGCCAAAACTAAAATAATATCAATCAAGTCCATTCTTGTTTTGACTTCACCACAATAACGACCCCACTATTTATATTTTACTATGAAATAAGATAACAGGGCCTACAAAACACATCCTTCTACCCTAATAGAAAGGGGGTACACAAGCACATGGCCGTTTATCCGGTCTCCTTCTCCTAGCAAACCACTCCACTCCGTTAGCACACATCTCTCCATGCACGCCACCCGAATCCATATGCACTACATCGCTTCCCCACAACTGCAAATTACATCACAACTTCCTCATTCCCCGGCACCTCCCCTTTTCACTGCACACACACACATACACACACGCATGTGCGCACACACACACATACACAGGGCACAGCAGCATGGTACAGCACAGTACAGTACAGTACAGTACAGTACAGTACAGTACAGTACAGTACAGTACAGTACAGTACAGTACAGTACAGTACAGTACAGTACAGTAAGGCACAGCATAGCACAGTACAGTATGGAACAGTACAGTAGTGTACAGTACGGTGCAGTATGGGACAGTATTGTACAGTACCGTACAATATGGCACAGTTCAGTATGATACAGTACGGTCCAGTATGCTACAATACGGTACAGTATGGTACGTTATGGTAACGAACCATGCAGTACAGTACAGTACAGTACAGTACAGTACAGTACAGTACAGTACAGTACAGTACAGTACAGTACAGAGGACTACAGTACAGTACAGAGGAGTACAGTATACTATTCCCACTAGGTTGCCACATTTACGACATCCAAGCAACTTGGTATATAGAAACATTGCCACTTGCCATGCTTGTTTTTAGACGGAAATAAAAAACAAGCAAACCAAACAATAGGGCTACTCAGCCATGTTGCCAAGTTCGCACTTTCCAAGCAACTGGATATATGAAAACATCATGGGGTGCCATGTTTGCTTTTCCAAGTAAAAAAAACAAACAAAAAAACAGTATTGAGTAACGCCGTCCCGCTATTGCCTTCTTCCCATTTGGGATGCGTGGCGCTAGGATGAGCGGGCCGAAGACCCGCAAAATTCTAGTATATCATAATCAAGTGCAGATGAGGGATTAGAACACCATAGGGCTTATAAGACTACAGTACCTCATATGTAGTTGCAATACATACAGCGCCCTAACAACCTTTTGTAGACTACAATGAGTGGTGGTGAAAAATGGTGAAAATAAATATGAAACTAGAAAAGTGTGCTCCTCGGAGCACAGATCTCCACCTGGCTGGGATGCCTACGCATGGGTCAATGATGGGGTGCAGCCGTCAGGCTCCAGGGGGGCTACAGGGGCTTTAGCCCCCTCTGGTGGAGGCTTAGCACCCCCCCTAAACCCAAATGACTGACTTCTATGTAAACCAAAATTCATTAGCCCCTAAATAGCCCAGTCACACTTTTCTGGAGCCGTCGCTGAACACAAGAAAGCTGCAGGGAGAAATAGAGTTTGTATGACAGACAGACCCCATGTGTGGGGTCTGTCTGGAAGTTAATAGCCAATAGGAATTGAACATGCAAATCCTGACTGATCCACCTTTCGCATGCACACACACACACACACACACACACACACACACACACACACACACACACACACACACACACAAGCCTACCTCTTTCTGGCTCTGTATCCAGGCAACACTTTCTGCATTGATGAAAGAGCTACAGTAGGAGGTACTTCATGAGGAGTCATACAGAGAGAGAGAGAGAGAGAGAGAATCTAAAACATTGTATTAATATTATTATTATTATTATTACAATTGTCCAGTATGTATCCATAATGCTATTCTTTATCACAGAACATAATTATCACTCATGCATGATTTATTTATTTCTCGTCTTGCCGCACTAATTGAAAGCCGTGCGCCGTGCGTTTATACATGCACCTTTGTTCGCCTTCTCCTACCAAACCATACTGTTTGCACAAATCTCTCCATGCACAACACATACTGCATGCTTGTCCAGACATAACCACCCCATTCGACCGTTATCATACCATTAAATCGCCGTTATCATCCGTTATCATCACCATCGAATGGGGCCAGTATGGCCATACTGGCATACTCACTGTCTCAGTATGTCATTATCACCGATTGTGACGGGTGATAATGTCACTGATGTCCTGACGGAGGCGCGCCGTGTCTGGTGGCCTTGAGCCACGTGAGGCACCGCCGAGCGAGGCGCCGTGCCGAGCAGAGAGATAGGCAGAGAATAGTATATATTAGTAGCCCCTAGTTTCCATGCGCCGACAAGAGTTGGAAATTCCAGTATGCCAGTATGGCCATACTGGCCCCATTCGATGGTGATGATAACGGATGATAACGCCGATTTAATGGTATGATAACGGTCGAATCCGCTGACATAACGCACTGAATTGCATACCGTGTTATTGCGCAACATTTCACGGTAATGGTAAATGGTGCATTTCTTTATATAACGCCTTTATCCAAGACGCTTAACATAGATTGTGCATCAATTCACCCATTCACACACACATTCATACACCGATGGCGGCGGAAACCATGCAAGGCACCAACCAGCACATCAGGAGCAATTAGGGGTTCAGAGTCTTGCTCAAGAACACTTCAACACTAACTCTGGGGGAGCCCGGGTTCGAACTGGCAACCTTGCGGTTACCATCCGGCCACTCTACCGCTGGAGTGAGACCGGCCGAAGGACAGTCGAATTCTA
Source organism: Protomyctophum parallelum (assembly GCF_964188405.1). NCBI lineage: Eukaryota > Metazoa > Chordata > Actinopteri > Myctophiformes > Myctophidae > Protomyctophum > Protomyctophum parallelum. The sequence continues at coordinate 16,228,158 of NC_139700.1, read as the reverse complement.
GTAATATTAATATTCAGAATAAAATAGGCCTTTATATGAAACCTCTCTGAGAGCTTTCAGCCTCCCTGAGAGCTGTCAGCCTCTAGAGCTGTCAGCCTCTCTGAGAGCTGTCAGCCTCTCTGAGAGCTTTCAGCCTCCCTGAGAGCTGTCAGCCTCTAGAGCTGTCAGCCTCTCTGAGAGCTGTCAGCCTCTCTGAGAGCTGTCAGCCTCTAGAGCTGTCAGCTTCTCTGAGAGCTGTCAGCCTCTCTGAGAGCTGTCAGCCTCTCTCAGAGCTGTCAGCCTATCTCAGAGCTTTCAGCCTCTCTCAGGTTGCATGAAAGAAGATATTGTCATAATCACAGAGCTAAGAAAAACACATGGCGATAGTGTAATGGCGAGCCGTTTATTATTGTTATTTGTTGGTGTTGTTATTTTCTGATTATGGTTTGTTAAATATATATATATGTATTATCTATCATATATATATTTACGCTAGCCATTAGTTCGCTCCTTACAAAGATCTACCTGTGTGATGCCTGTCAGAGAGAGGAGGGGGGGGGTAAAGAAAGGGAAAGGGAGTGTGTTTGTACACACATAGACTTGCCTATTGTATCCCTTATGCCAATGTGTAAAACTAATTTTAATCGCTTGCTAATTTCACAGTACAAAATACTGCATCATTTTACTAGCATGTACCGAATGATAATTTCACTGATTTCTCTAGATAGTGAGCACCTTGCTAAATAGCTAGCTAGCTAGCTAATACCCAACACTGTCTCAAAACATATATCACAGACACAACTATAACAGATACAGATATATTAGCATATACTGTATGTATATATTGTATGACTAGCATGTTCCTTAACCAGAATGAGCAATAGGTGCATGTGCAGCTTGTTGAAAACTGAAAAGCCGTGCCTCTCCACTTGGAAAGTGAGTAGGTGTTTGTGATTCTGAGGATTAGTGGAGAGTGAATTCATGCCAACACATTAGCTCTCATGCAGCCAAAACACGCCATGCCAGATTTGTCAGCATCTCTGGGGAGGTGAGCAACTTGTCACCTCCACCCACCCGCCATAGTAATTTGCTGAATAACACCCAAACACAGACTCACCTCGCATGTGGCAGTGTTGACATCACGGATGAAAAACATGCACATTCATACAAGCAGTGTTGGGGCTCTTTGGCATGTTTAATTCTTGGATGGCTTAAATGCACTTGGGCAGCTATCACTCTCTGACAGTGTGACACCCCCCCCCCCCTTTATTTTTATAAATAAATAAATAAATAAATAAAACAAAGATAATGTCTGACTGACTTCATTAACCCAAGACCTGAGGCTGATTCTACAAATGCCCTCTAAAATTATATGTATTTGGCTGCGGACCCCCATCTCACAATATTTTGGGACAGGGACCCCCAGAAGCAAAGCTTTGATTAAAAAATATTCACTTAAAAATGATTATATAGGCTATTCAAAGATTATTTTGCACACATTTTAAAGGTTAAAGAAAAAGTTGCAGATCTACAAGTTCAGAAGACCCTGCAGAAACAGCTGGAGGCGGGACTCAGGGGAAAAAAGATGATATTGGAAGGAAGCAGAGAATGACCTCATGAATGACCTACAGTATGCTCCCCAAAAAGCAAAAGGGTTTAAGTCAACTTGCAATACTACACAATATACTTAAAGTAGACCTTCAACTTCAACTTCAAAGTACTCTATTTTTCCTTTCGGAAACCTCTTTTGTGCAGTGGTTAAAAGAACACAGATGCCATAAAACTATAAAAGCTATTTTTTTAATCTAGTACGTAAAAGCATGATATATTAAATCCATAAAATTGGACCTTGGAGTGTTGGCCAGTATTCGTTATTATTTTGACAGGTAGTAATAATTTAGTAATAATAGGCATTTTGGAACTGAAAAAGGAAGAATAAAATGAAGGTGCAACTCCGTGTGGGGGTCCCGGGAGGGGGGGGGGGGTTCCAGACCCACAGGAACGCCCGCACCCAGGGTGCCGGCCCGATTCCGGCGAGCCGCCCTGCGTCCGAAACGGTTGAGAAATGACAGAGTTACCGTGTGGGGGTCCCTCTACTGTACCCTCCACTGTACTGTACTGTACTGTCACTGTACTGGCACACCCGAAATCACCATATATACAGTTAATATGTGCGTGTGTGTTTGTGTGTGTGTTAGGTTGCGGACAGGTGGTGAAAAACAACCATGCTGTTTTCGTGCTCATACCCAGCCACCCACCCACACACATAGTCACTTAAGCAAGTGGTTGCACCACTTAAAAACCAGAACATCTGATTAAATGGAATGGATATTAATAATAAATGCAGTGCCTGTTTGGGCTCAGGCGTCCAGACTGTGGGCTGTTCCAAATGGGCACACACACTGTCGGCCCCCGATTATTCAGAGTGTGTGGCCATTCGGAATATGTGCCCTTTCAGAGCAAGGTTGCTTGGCGCCTGGAACTGCTGCTTGTTCATCCATTTGACGTGTGAAGTTGACCAGATTATTATTTTCTTAGTTAATGCCAAGGACACATACATAATTACGTATACAGTATATACGCATGCACGCACGTATGCACGTACGTAGCTGTGTAGTTTCTTGGGATTGGTGAAATGAGAAGAACCACTGCTGTGGAGCTGTCCCTTCAGCACCACCTTCCCCCCATGCCTGCCACTGTTCAGTACCGTGGACAGTCACCGTTTCAAGCTATATAGTAACTAATGCACATGCTGTCACGTCACGCTCACCGTGACAGAGCAGGTCCACACAGTGCTCATCCCTGGCTATAGCGGCCAGCCGGCCACGGCATCACTTCATACGTGCACAGCTCAATAGCTGTGCACGTATAATGCATGTTCCCCCCGTTGTGTATGCGCCATGCAGTGAGAGAAGGGGAGGAACGGGGGGAGAGAGACAGGCAGATACGTAGACCACGACAGCCCCGGGGAGTTGAATGCGCGAAGGAGAAAAGTTGATTATAAAGCTCTTAACGACTTCGCTAATTAGCTTTGGCACTAATTAGATGGAGCTCCAAGTTAACTGCACGGATGGTAATCAGTGTCTTGCAATGAGACAAGAAGTTAGAGGCAAACTATCATCTCTCAACACTTCACGGGGCACAGTGAGATGTTGAACAATGTGCACTTGGCTGGAATTGGTTTTATATTGTCATGTTAATGCGATCTGATAGGCCATGCTTGAAGTTAATAGCATGGTAGAAAAATAAATAATAGACGTCTAAATGATGTGCTTATTATAATGTACTGCATGTCACGGTGCGAGTCAGGGGTTACTGTAGGACCCACTTGCAGGACAGATAAGCAGTCAGGGCAGAAGGAATACAATAAGTTAATTTGCAAATAATCAGCTAACCTGACCTGCAGACACACCGTTAGGAAACACTAGGGAAAGCACTAGGAATAGCCATTTTTTTTGGAAAACACAGCGAGGGGGCATGGGCCCTCGGCATGGGCCCTCTGCAGCGCGAGTCCGCGAGAGCCGATCTACAAGCTCACAACCGTTGCACTTCGAGTAGAAGGCTGCCGAGTGAGCAGCCCCAATCGCGCATGATAGAAATATCCTAATGCATGCATTTAGGCATACAAGTGCACTCGGCTTTTATATATATATATATATATATATATATATATATATATATATATATATATATATATATATATATATATATAGGCTATCATTTTTATGTGCTGATCGACCAATATGTTGGGGACACATGCCTACATATTTTATCTGAGATTTGGGAACAATTTATTGATTCAGCATGAAGACTAAAGCCTTCTAAATAAATCTATACGCAAGTGTATGCTTGCGTAGATTTCTCCGCCACCTAAAGAGGTCCCGTAGGATTTGGCGGAGTTTCCGACAAACCTACGTGAGCGTCAAGTTCACGGCCATTTCCATGAATTCCAAATTAATGTGGGAAATCCACGTAAATACCTTTCCGCTAGCGTCACGTCATTATATCAGCGGAAACGCGTTGAAGAATCAGGACCTTGGAGATTATAATTTATACAAGGAAAACGCTAGAAGCCAAGACAGAACAGAACAGAAAACACAGGCAAGTATAAATAAATAGACACAAAAACTGACAGGACACAGGTTAACACGATGAACATACAGTAACACACAATTTGATGCGTCGCTATCTCATACAGGCACAAGAAGTGAACTCCAATGATAATGCAGTTGGGTCTTAGCAAACAGCTTCGGTAGAGACGTGTCTGCCCTTGAGTCTCTGTTTGGCATATAGTCAACAAGAACACACAACAGGGAGACAGATCGTGACTTTACTTACATTTGACCTTGTCTAGAGGTGTCCATAACCCCATTGGACACCAATTGTCCAATGGACAATCACACAGATCGAGGCATGTAAACATGCATACTTCTGTGTGCACAAACACACACACACACAAACACAAACAGATACACACAGACACACGCATATGCATGTACGCACACACAGATGCGCACACAGACGCGTGTATTTGCACAAACACACGTCTCACACACACACACACACACACACACACCCCCCACCCCCCCACCCCACGCGGACAACATAATAACCTGTCTGTGACAGCACACATTGAACAGCCTCAAAACACAGTCGTACACACCAACACAGACACATGCACACGTGCCTGCGCTTGGTTGGAAGTGTTATTTTGTCCTGTAAATCCAGGTTTCTCCTGATGCTGTGGAGATACCAGCTTAATCTTCTCTCTCTGTGTGTGTGTGTGTGTGTGTGGGGGGGGGGGGGGGGGGGGGGGGGGGTTACCACCAACCATCAGAAGGCTGATTTACTGTGGTCAACTTCAATTACCAGTCCCTGCAGAGCCAGAGGTATTTCTCAGGGACTGGACAGCCATACGTTTCAAGGACAATTATTTTTAATGAGTTGCCCCTGCCGATCCATCTGCATCTGCATGTAGGTCGAGGGACGCTGGCTTGACGAATCCGTCCTTCAGAGGACCCCCCCCCCACCGCCCCCACCCCGTTTCTCCTTGCTCTGATCTCCAGTTCTGCTTCATTGCCCCTGCCTGTCATCATCCGGTGTTTCTGTGGACCTGCTATCAGGACATTCCATATGGTACAACGGTCTCACCAGGGGCGAGAGACGTGGCTGATTTGCCTGACGTGTCCGTGTGGTGTTTGTGGTTCCAATGTGTGATCCTTTCTCTGACACAGGGCATGTGAACTATAGGGGGGGAGTCAAACATGTTAAATGCTGTTTTGCATGTGTTTATGAGGTGACAGTACTTCTTTATGCCCCTTGGTGTGGTTATGTGCAATGATGTCTTCCCTTTGTATTTAGGGTTTCTTCCTGGAGGCTGAAACCTTGACAATCAAACGTGCCAATGAAAAAACTGTGATATATTGACATCACAATATCATCCCCTCCCCTAACCACTCCCCCTACAACCACAGCTTCAGTTCAGGTGTAGCACCACCCATCACACCCACCAGGCAAACCAGACACACTTAATTAACTGGTTGGTGTGTCCACATAAAAACGTCATTTTAACAAAATACTTAAAATAGTGTACATTACATTAAAATAGTGTATCATTATATAATATAATAATAATAATACCTGATGATCATAGGGTGAAAAAAAATCACGGCACTCCATCTTTAAATGACTGCTGACACTGTGTGTATAGTTTCATGTGGAGAACAGAGCAGCCTGTACATACGGAACTGTCTGCACCTATACCATACTGTAGGTGGCACAAACACTATAGGGTTTATAGAAAGGAATACCAGCACTCACTTATTATCCATTTAAGATTATTTGTTTATTCACAGTCTCCCCCCCAGCACTGGCCAGCAGCACCAACAAACACAGCCTAGGGTTTTCAGCTCTGAGACCATGCAGTTTTATTGGCACCAGGATCAAAAGATATTTTCCACCAAAACTATTGTTATTTTTGTAACAATTGGCATACTGTAGGTTCGCTGTGCATGAGCACTCTTTTTAACACCCTGCTTCACAAAGCACAGTTGGACACAGTCACACCTGGCAGCTGCCCAGAACCACAATCTTCCTATCCAATCCAAATGTAATTAAAAACTGCATTTTAAAACAACAATGTACAAAAATGTACATTCCTGAATATGAAGCATAAATAAACAAACTAAAAACACAAGGTTAAAAGACGAAAAATGGAAATTAATGGTTTACACATAGTACACATAGTGCATGCATATACTTTCCGTAATGATTATATCTGGTTCCAGTATTCATTTATGATATATTTTCTCTATTATTAAGGTTATTTTTGCAGTCAGTTTGTATCGGGGGCGGTGCAGGGGTCGCCAGACATAGCCAAAGCATTTCCGGGGGTCCGCAGCCAAAAACGTTGAGAACCCCTGCCTTAGAGTAGTGTCAGTGACATCAACAAGATGTACTCTGCAAGCCAAAAACTCCATCTTTTAACACATTTAGACCTGAGGACGATTCTACAAATGTCTTCGAAATCCTGACAGTTTTCTGAAAAACCTATGTTTCTATGTCAGTGGTTCTCAAACATTTTCATGTCAAGGACCCCCACACATATATGTAATTGGTCACCAACCCCCATCTGAGAATATGTTGTTCCAGGGAACCCCCAGAAGCAAAGATTTGAGTTAAAAGCGTTCGCTCTGAAAGAATATATATTCAAAGATTTGCGCCACATTTTCATGATTTAAAAAAAATAGCAGATCTACAAGCTCGTAGCGCTGTACTCTGTGCCACGCTATGAGTTTGTAGATCTGCTATTTTTCAATAGCTAAAGTATAACATAATGCTTGAAAACACCAAAAGGGATTCCCGCCTTAACCTTATTGGAAACCCTAAATGATACGTAGCTTGCGGAGTTAGTCCAGTCAGATATACTCATTCAGTGTTATGCAAGACCCACATGTCATTCGCTGACGTGGCAAACATCTGACCAATTGGGCGGGGACAAGGCTGTCCCCGAACCTTCGGGGGTTCGAACGTTCGCTCGTTAGGTTTGGCACTCGAATCTTAATTAATGGGCTTGAACCATTTTTTATATATTTTTTTAACTCGAAAATATATCTCGACGAGAATGCGATATGCATAATAATAGTACTATGTTCATGTTGTGTTATTATTAATACTATTTTGGATTTATATAGGCTCTTATAAGATTTAGATAATGTTAAGCACCATTATTAATCCTTCCCGGGGACGCGTTGTGAACTTAACCCTTATTTCACTATGCAGTGTCCCCCCATATGATCTATTTATGAATTGCAGGCTGGTTAAAAGCACTCAGAGGTTCGGAGCTCGAAGGTTATTTTTTTAATTAATTCGAAACTAATGCTTCAGATGTTCGCTCGAAAATTCCTGCCGAAGTTCGAGTCCTAAAAACAGGGCTAGGGTACAGCCTGGGGTATAAGCTCACCTAATTCTGGATTCTAAAAACAGGGCTAGGGTACAGCCTGGGGTATAAGCTCACCTAATTCTGGATTCTAAAAACAGGGCTAGGGTACAGCCTGGGGTATAAGCTCACCTAAGTCTGGATTCTAAAAACAAGGCTAGGGTACAGCCTGGGGTATAAGCTCACATAAGTCTGGATTCTAAAAACAAGGCTAGGGTACAGCCTGGGGTATAAGCTCACCTAAGTCTGGATTCTAAAAACAAGGCTAGGGTACAGCCTGGGGTATAAGCTCACATAAGTCTGGATTCTTCCTGCGTTCCTCCCTCTGCATATACGTGCGTTCCTGGTGTTGTTATGCACTGTTTACTCCCACCACCGCCCCAGCACCACCAGTGGGCTCTGCTATTCCTGTTTGACCTCCTCCCACGGGGAAACCCAATCCGGGTCACGGCACCAATGTAACGCCCGGGATTCGAACTCGGGTCTCACGTGTGAAAGTCCAACATCTTAACCACTAGACCAAAGGGATATCCCTCTGGACTGGGGGAGATATTAGACTTTTGAGGCCATCAGGCAGAGGCTCTGAGCCACTCTGCTACACATTAGAGCTGGGATCGGGCCGACTTTTTCCAGCCCGACCCGAGCCCGACAGCTTTGTGTTTTCCGACCCGAAACGAGCCCGGCCTTAATTATTAATACATGCGTTCGCCCCGGGCCCCACACTTTCCACCCCCCCTTCATTTTTCTTTGAGGAAGGCACTGACAGCAAGTATGTTATTGTTATAATGTACAGCTTGCCTTTCCTAAATGTTACGTTCAGACATTATACCACACTGTCACTGTGTCTTGTAAATTACCATAAAATGGGACCATTTTAAATCTATAGCCTACTACTACGCTGATAGTATAACACAGCATACCGCGCGCGCTCACAACAAACAAACACACACACACACATACACAACACACACAAACACTCGTGCAGTCTTACCAGCATTGATGATTGGCAATTCTGCATTGGCAATATTTAATCCACACAGCGTGGAGCGGGCAGCTGTAGGCTACTTTGGGACTGTTCGTGCAAAGTTGCAAAGTCTTAATAAAGTGCTATTCAATCAAACAATCAGCGCCAGGCTATTATTGGTAGCCTATTTGCAATGGTCCAGGGACACGGATTACTCATACTCAACTGTTCACTGTTTAACAGCTAATAAATCAAACTATTTATATTAATCCAACCATCGCGGTTTAAATGTTGTCATGGAGAAAGAGGATCACATCCACCGTGGGTGAGTTCAAACTAGGCCAACGCTGTCCTCCTCTCTTCAGTGGTTCTTCCAGCTGCGCCCCATACCTTAGTCACTAGGCTCATTCTGTAGCTCCTGACCTACAGAATTAAGGCTCATTCATAGTCTGGATTTACTACAACATGACGTCACGAGCCGCGGTGAAGAGCAAACCACCGCCACCGCTCCAGCCCTTCTCTCTGTTTTTACTCACCACCGCTCAACGTTATTTCAGCTCCGGTGGTCAGTTCACCACCGGAGCGGTGGTCACCTCACCACCGAAAATCCAGACTATGAATAGGCCTTTAGTGTACGGACTGAGGTTCACATGCGGCTACTTTCGCTGCTGCTGCTGCTTGCAGCACGTTGCAAGCTTGCAACAACAAGCGGTCCTGCTGCTTGCAGTGCGTTGTCACGCTGCACCACACGTCCTGGTTAACCAGGAAACACAAAGAGAGACAGACTAGTCTGATCGTTTTTATTCATATTTACACTTTATATATATATTTTTTTTTATATATTTTTTATCCCACGATTTTGTAACCCATTTTTCACCCCTGTGTCAATCATCTAATGTGATCCTGGGCTCTACACACCCTCCGCCAACCTGGGGAGAGCAACGGACTTAACTCATGCTTCCTTCATGCTTAAGTGTCCAAGTTGCTCCTTTACACCTGACAGGGGGGAGTTTCCCTGGTTGGACGTAGCGCGTGGAAGGAACACGTTATTCCAACCAGTTCCTTTCCCCTCCATCAGGCACCCCGGCTGGCCAGGGGGAGGCAGTTTAGAGACCAGGATTACTGCATGTTTTTGTGAGGGTACCTACCCTAGGGGACACGGGGAGAACATGCAAACTCCACACAGAAAAGCCCTTTCGCCAACCCCGCCTTCGGGTATGGGCACTGATGACGCGGAGGAGGAAACACACCGCCAGCACCCACAGCTCCCCGAGCGGGAATCGAACACAGGACCTTCTAGCTGTGAGGCGACAGCACTACCAACTGTGCCACCGTGCCCCACACTTTATATTTGTATAACGAGGTCGGCCTTGTAACCAGGTCTGTGCCAAATCCGCTATTTCTTTTAAATTATTAAAAAACAGCAAATTAAACACATAAAACAAATAGCGAGTTTAGCGTATTACGCAGGGGAAGACAATGGATTAAATGTCGTGGAACGCAGGTTATGCAGTCAAACTGTTACGATCACAGCACCCTTTATTAGCCTATATCCTCCTTTATTCCCCCATTGTATACTGTCCCTTTTCATACACGTTCATGCGTGCACAACACCAAGACGTAACAATGGACGGAAGTAGATCTGAAGTGAACTACATCTACTGTAGATACACAGAGATACGCCCAGCAGAATAAAACATGCCTGGTCTGTCTATTAAAATATTTGTCATTGCTGGAAGCCAAAAGGAGGATGTACAAAGCTGTCTTTTGCTAGATGCTCAACACATTAGATATATGCCACAAGTAGGATTGGAAGTATATAGGAGAAATGAGTTCTTTGACATTTCTCTTTAAATGGTGAGGATTTTTTTATTTCCAAGGGCCCCATTAGGATAATAGGATTTCCTTCTTGTCAAATCAATGCGTTCTACTGCACTTGTCTTGTTAGTGGCTGCGTTATATTGAAGGGAAAAAAGGTAACTGTAATACTGTGCATTACAGAATCAGTTGAGTACTAGCAGATACAATCATGTTGTTCCCTAGGCTCTCTTCTCATCCCTGTCTCTCTGAAGTGACTGAACAGCTTGCCTTCATTAGTCTAAAGTATTTTCTATACCAGGCTCTTGATCCTGCGATGCTGAGTGGGATGCCTCTAGAGGGGCTGGAGCCCAAGGGGGGAGTCCCCTGCAGTGCTCACCCAGCAGAGAGGCCTGGTCGTGGGGCTGCTGGAGCAGCGTGGGCTGGGTGTCACGCTGGTTCTCCCAGCCTTTCATTTCCCATGTGGGGGAGCTGCGGTGTCCGCTGTGGTGGCTGTTTGATTCACCAGCGTGACCTTGTGACTGTGGGCTGTAATCACAGTGTGGAGTGTTCTTAAGTTAAAAGTGCGTGGGTGTGTATGTGTTGGTGGCTGGATGTGTGCGACTGTGCGTGCATGCATTGAATGAACAGCCCCAGGATATGCTGTTCTTGAGGTATAAGTGCTCCTAAACCTGCAGAATTCAAGAGCCATAATATATGAATAGAATACAGTATGTATGCATGTTTATGCAATTGGATGTGCACATGGGTGTTTGCAGTTTAGAATAAAATAATTAAAATGAGCGTGTGTGTGTGTGTGTGTGCGCGCAGTCTGCGCACACGCATGCTTCTACCTGTGTAATCCTGCAAGTACTGTAATTCAATACATTGGATGTGTCACGGTTGGTTTTGTCTGCTGTTAAAACCTGTGACCAGAGAACGATTGAACTCCCTCCTCGCTTCTCCTATTAAGACTTTCCCCCCTGTGGGTCTTGCCTTTAATGGCCTTAATTCGCTTTGGTAGAGAGCTTGTTCCGTTTGTCTTCACAGGAGCCACGTACACCAACACACACCGTTGGCTTCATGGGATTCAACATCAGCCGCAACACAAATAGCCAAGACGCAGAGAACAAGACATGACATGAATTGCAATACGCTCAACAATCCATGTAACAACATGAGAGTGCATCACACTGACCTTTCACAGCCTGCCCTTTAATCTGGTACAATAATCGGAGCACTGGAGTTTGAGGTGACACCAGAACGCGTGCATAACAACCTCCAGCCAATGCAGTGTGTGTGTGTGTGTGTGTGTGTGTGTGTGTGTGTGTGTGTGTGTGTGTGTATGTGCGTGTGTGACTTAACAACACTGGACAGGCACACAAGACCCAGAGCGTTCGGGACAGCATGCCTGCAAGAAAAGCGTGGAAAAAAACAAGTGTCTGGAAGGCATCTGCTGCGCCCCACATGCATCTGGGCCCGCTGCCGGTGCGCCCCCGGGGTGCTGACGTACGCGCTATATATGCAGTCACAAATACAGCACATGCAATCCATAACACACAGTCGTGGACTGCTGCTGAGACCTGGAAACACAACATGCACTGACTACAGCCTGAATAATGCCAGTTGTGTGTCATGGAGTGGTTCTCCATTGCAAATCCATGCAATGACTGCTTCAGGGGACGATCGAGGTCTCTCCAGCTCAAAGCATATGGTACGTTTTGTTGCCTCTCTCTTTTTCTGTTCTTTTTTTTGTGTGAATACTGCATGAGCCACGATCTCCGCTCTCTCTCTCTCTCTCCCCCTCACACACACAAACACCACACCGTGCGTGCCGATGCACAGTGAGCTCCACTTCCTCAACTGCCGCACAATTACATAATCATGATATTACATAATCACAGCATGATGGGAGGAAACAGTTTTTCTGTACGCCTCCTTGAGCACTGCAGGGAAATCCCTTTCAGCTGCCCCCCCCCCCCTCCCCCTCAGCCAGGCCCCCCGTCAGCCCACTCTACTCTACTCTACTCTGATTGCCTAGAAACCCATACTCCATCATGCTGACCTCACATCACACCCACGCCTTGTACTGTCCAACAACATACTGTAGCTGTTCAAGTTTGATCTACATCAGAGCTTTCTCTTTCTTTCTTTCTTCCTTTCTTTTTATTTCTATCTAAACATTTGAGGGTCACTGCTCACTAGCCCTTCCAACGCCTGGCTTTGTGTGTTCCCCCTGTGACATTATTTTGCCTTATTCATGCCTTCATTTGTCCTTATGCTCCATCTCAGGTACTCTGTCCTCACTTGAGCCGGAAGTCGAAATCGATCCACCATTGTGCTGTTATAATGATTAAGAGGCATCACTGATGAGCTACAGTGTAGGAGGAAGTAAGCCAAATTGCCAGGAAGATACCAGGAAAATACCAGGAAGACTTTCCAAGCTGAACAGCATGACGCGTGATTACCCCTCCCTTCCAGCTGGCAATCTAATGCCCCTACAAGCATGTCAGCTGTTTAAGTTGACATCAGAAGTGGATGTCCGTTAGTATGGCGCTTCAGAGAGAGGAATTTACATCCCACTTCTCTTGTCGTCGTTTCCTCTCTCCTCGTCTTGTTTCCTCCATTCATCCTCTGGGGGAGGGACTAAGACGTTAAGGAAGGTCTGAGGGAAACAAGGAATTTCATTTAACAACCTAAGACTCACCTTTGGATATCCCACACTAAGGATGTGACGGTTTGAAAATTACAAAACCGGGTCGATATTGAATAAAAAATCGACCGAAACGGTAAAACCGACTTTGGCCACTGGAGGGCGCACTTGAGTAATTTTCGTTTTTTTCCATAGCGGTGTAAAGACCATAATTTGAACAACAAAGTGACAGATTTAACACATTTGTCTTTATTTCTCAATGCTCACACAAATGGAAACAAGCCATAGTGTTTTCTTGCCTACTTGGAATCAATTATTTAAGCATTGTATTTGTATTAAACAATTAACGCATCGTGATGCATCTGCACCAGGCCAGCTATATAGGGTCCATGAGAGTCCAAAACATATCGCTGTCGTGTCCAGTGTCCAGTCCAAATGTGAGCAACTGTACCTACTGTTTAAAGCCACTGGCCGCTTAGCCTGACCTAAGCAGAGACATTTCTGGTCTAGAGGGGCGGGTCGCGCCTCAGAAATGCGCGCACCCTGATTGGATCTCATCGATCTGTCCGTCACCCCCGGCCCCTCCTCTCCCCCCTAGTGCAGCGCTACGTCACATCATTTAGAGCGACGCCCACCCGGAAGGGTTGACTCCCACTTTTAGACTGGTTCAGCCCACGGCTTTTTCCAGGCTTTCATCTTTCGCGCAGACGAAATGAAAGCCTGGGTATCGAGGCTACTGGCCGCTTGACTTTTCGCTGACGAGAAACCCCTCTCCCCTGTCGCAGGGTAAACAAAACGTCATATATAGCACATGGCTAATGTGCCAGGGAGGAGGAGGAGGAGGCAGCGCGGCGGCTGTAACTTTCTCCAGGCCAATAATGGTTTTAATCGTTCCAAATAGGTCTCTCCATTCATTGCTACGGTCGACATGCTCGTCTCGCTGTCTGTTTAGTTTTGACTAACGCAAAGCTACTGCTGCGCTGTGCAGAAGAGCCATTGAAGTTTAAGACTCCCAGATTTGCGACATTGAGGGGGCAAACTGAGCGCTCGAGCACTGTTCATGCAGCCTGGAGTTAAGCGGAGTGGGACTAGCTGGAGTTTAACTCTTTGAGGGTTTAAAGTCAAATCCCATGTCAAATCCCCTTTTCCCAATGGGAGAAATGCGTTTTTGAATGATTTATTGAAAATTCTCTGTTGTGACTCTGCGACAATAAAAGACCTTCAGAGAAAGCTTGACGAGTTTTCTTCCAGGAAAAAAATGAATTGAGTTGATACAATGTTTAGTTTTTGTGTTGGAAGCCATTTAAAAAAGCCTGCGCTTAGACAATGTAGTGTTTTTAGCACATGGAAAAAAGATACAGCCGTTTTAAGGTTTATCTTGGTAACAACTTTTTGTCTACAGGGAGCACATACCTATGACATATCTCATTTTAAAGGGTGAGTTTTCTAGTTCAATAATAAAAAAATAAAAAGTTTGCCACATGTACCACTGTAGATATTTTGCCATCTATAAATAGCATAGTCACTCATGGCGAAACTGCACCAACCCAGATAAAACTGCCTACTGCCCCTTACTGGAACAAGATAGAAACTCATTGTTATTTTCTCCTTAAACTAGGCTACATTACGCATATTTTGATATATAATATGTTTACATTGTCTTACCAGTACCCTAGTCTATTCATTCATGCATCTCAAAAACCTGTTATGAAGAAACACAGTTTTGATAAAAAACACATCCAATGACAGAGTTTTGAGGACTTTTTGAGGACTTGAGGCCTATGACATATATAATAATGTAGACTTGAATGTATAATGTATTATATAAAAAAAGAATTGGGTTCTTACCATCTACCGTTACAGAGTAAATCACAGTTGAAACTCGCTTAGTCAGAACATAAACCTCAGAATAGTGTAAAAATAGACATGAGATGTATCTCGGATTTGAAAAGTGCAAGTTTTATTTCTTTTTTTCCTTACAAACATAAAATTATAATAAATATAGAAAATAAATAATGCAATAAGACATAAAAAAGAAAAAAAAGAAAGGAGAACAGTTATTCAAAGTGGTGTGCGATATTCTTGTCTTTGTGGTAGACAAAGTAGCATGGGTATAAGCACAAGGGCACCTCACAGTCAGGGCAGACATAATAGGTGCAATGCCTTATTGGTTTGCCTGTGGGACCGTTGCTGAGCAAGTGGAGCCTGCAGTCTCTCTTTTTTTCCACTCTCACCATTGAATGGCCACCAAAACGCACTGTCAGTCTCCCATTGTCATCACCTGGCCTTGCCCTGCCTGGAGCATCACCCGCCGCCGCCGCCCCCCCCGCAGCCCCCCCCTCCTCCTCCTCCTCCTCCTCCTCCTCCCTCAGTGATATCCACTTCTCCACCACCAACATCAGATAGTCCAGGAGATTTTTTGTCCTGCCCTGCTTTTGTTTGTGCAACAAGAACGCATTATACATGGCCATTTGGAACAGGTAGAACACAAACTTTACAGGCCACTTATATGACTTTCGAGCAAACGGGTAATATGAGATGTGTTGGTCTAGTTTGTCCACACCATTCATATACTTGTTGTACTGGTCAACACAACGTGGCTTGATTTTGTCATCCCTGACTGGCTGGCCTGGCGTCACTTTTCCTTTCTTACGCCTCTCAGTGACTTTGACCATCGTGTGTGGGTGGATGGTGGTGCACATCTTCACCACCTTCTTGTCCCGCCAAGCCAACAGCATCACCCCGTCATTGTTGTGGCGCATGAGAGTCTCGCCCGGCTTCATGTCATTTGGTTTGCTAAGCCGCTTCATCTCCGGTGGTCCCCCCCTGTTCTTCCTCATGGTCCCACACACATGGGTTCCCAAAGAAAGCAGCAACTTACACCTGTCCACCGAGTTGTACAGATTGTCCATGTATAAATGGTAGCCTTGGTTGGCCAACGGACCGAGAAGCTCCGTCACGATCTTGTCAAGCCCACAGCCTACTCCTGTGTATGGTATCATGTTCCAGAGGTAGCCTGTTGCTGAATCAGCGAGACAGTAACTCTTCAGGCCCCATTTAACTGGTTTAAGAGGATTATAACATTTCCAACTAAGCCGTCCTTTCCAGAGCATAATGCCCTCGTCTATCGAGATGTTCTTCTCTGGCGTGTAGCAAGACTGAAACCGGGCCAGTAGATAGTTCAGAAGATGTCTGACCTTGTACATTCGGTCCCCTGTGTCTGGAGACAAGGAGTCACTGAAGTGAAGAAACCGCTTGAGCAGCAGAAACCGGGCCAGTTTCATGGTTCTCCTGAACTGCGGTGTCTCATTAGCCTTACGCCTAGACCAGTAGGACACGAGGGTTGGCTTCTTCACTAGGCCGGTAAGGAAATAGAGGCCGAAGAAGTTTTTCAGCTCCATCACAGACACATCCGTCCATTGCTTCACTCTGGAGTGCGGGAGTGGATCCTGGATCTAGATAGATAGATAGATAAGTTAGATTTATTTGCAGAAATTACAACAAAGTAATCAATTTGGGAAAACTCAAATCAATGTGGAATATACACAATACACACCTTTGCAATGGACTGCGCTGCATATCTGTTAGTCTCATCGCAGATGTACTGGAGCAGCTCCTCCGTCAGCAGCAGCTCAAAGAAAGCAACAGGATCACTGTCTGCAGTGAGGTCAGAATGGACACCAGGCTCTCCAGTAAATGGGATGTCATGTGGCTCCCACCCAGCAGAAGACCACCCTGCCGAAGCCGTTGTGTCGGCATCACCTAAATTACAGAAATACACAATTATTAGCATAAGAAAATACATTGTTTTTATTCATGTAGAATACATCTGGTGGCGCTGTAACATGTGATGAGACTATAAAATGATATACATGACTTTGTTAGTGCATTGTATTTATACCTGCTGTCATGGGCACAGGGGGAGCAGATAAGAGGACAGGCTGTTGTTCATCCTCTACAGGGGCAGCACCTGCAGATGCGATGACGGGCTGTTCATCTGTAAAACAACAACAATTTCAATCAATGAGAGGTGTAGTACCTACAAGGATTGTGTTTGACATTACCTGTGTATCATACCTGTTGAAGTCACATAGGTGTTTACATCCATAGTTTCCACCACCTGCCAATAGGTGGCAGTGTTAGTTCACTAGCTGTGAACTAACACTGCCACCTATTGGCAGGTGGTGGAAACTATGGATGTAAACGCCTATGTGACTTCAACAGGTATGATACACAGGTAATGTCAAACACAATCCTTGTAGGTACTACATTGGCATGGTGTAGCGTTCTCCATAGTGCCAAATGCAGACAGACTTTAGCCACATCCACAAGTTATTTAGCTCTCTAGATAAAAAGTACATTTCTCACCTCCATCCACATCACTGTCGACCTCACTGTCGACCTCACTGTTCACCTCATCTCCGGCGTCAAGCCACTCCTCATCACCTGGTTCTAAATATGTACAAATAAATAATCATTTAGCTGGAGTGCACGCTACAATTACATTCCTTCATACAAAAATGTAGCCAATCACATAGGAATTGTGGCCAACACATCCATCTATTCAGTGTGGAATCCACACTGAATAGATGGATGTGTTGGCCACAATTCCTATGTGATTGGCTACATTTTTGTATGAAGGAATGTAATTGTAGCGTGCACTCCAGCTAAATGTGTGTTTGGCTACAATGTGTTGGCTGAAATGGATCCACACTGTGGATCCATTTCAGCCAACACATTGTAGCCAAACACACATTTAGCTGGAGTGCACGCTACAATTACATTCCTTCATACAAAAATGTAGCCAATCACATAGGAATTGTGGCCAACACATCCATCTATTCAGTGTTGATCCATTTCAGCCAACACATTGTAGCCATCACACATCAGTGTTGATCATCCATCATTGTTTTCTTTACTTTGCCGCTGGGGAAAGAGTGGTACTGTAATGCAGGCCTCTATCGATTTAGTAGTATAATAAATTAGCTTATAGTATTGCGCTTGCATGATGATCAAATTAACGTATTGTACCGTGGTTTATAAGCTATATATTATGAGAAATGTTCCATTACTTCCCCCCTCCTCCCATACATCCAGATCGCTGGCAGCCTGTAATGCTAGCTGCTAGCTGTAAGCTCAATACAGATCTATTTGAAAGCCCCATTGGTTCGCTTAGGGCTCCACCGCCGTAAGGGGGGGGGGATACAACGACGGACATTTCTCGTAACAATGTTTCAGATAATAAGATTCTTACCATGGAGCTCATCAGGGGACTGCTCGTCCTCGTCGTGATAGCCGTGCCTGAACGGCTCAAACTCCTCTTCAGAGGAAGATAAGGTGGGAGGGGGGGGGGGGGCAAATCCCCCGGAGAACCTAGTCGCCCGTCCAGAACGGCGGAGTACGGCGGTGTCCTCGCTCACGCCAGGCCGGGAAGAGGGATCCCCGCTACAACCGGGGCTGGGATCAGCCGCTGAGTCCTTGGTCTTCTTCTTGACCGGGGACA
Organism: Protomyctophum parallelum; assembly: GCF_964188405.1. Taxonomy (NCBI): domain Eukaryota; kingdom Metazoa; phylum Chordata; class Actinopteri; order Myctophiformes; family Myctophidae; genus Protomyctophum; species Protomyctophum parallelum. Next base: position 16,209,824 of record NC_139700.1, on the reverse strand, counting down.
AGAGCGGCTTCCCGACAGCGGGGACAAGGGGCTTGCCACCAGGCATGTCTCCGTCGCTACCAGAGATCTCATCCTCGGTCAGGGTTTGAAGAGGAACCGGACGGGGCTTGTCCTTCTTTGATACGAAGAATGCACAGAGGTGTTCCTCCATGGTTGTCTGGCGGACACCACCAGTAGATGTAGACGGAAGGGGAGATGGCCTCTTTTTGGCGCATTTCTTTGGCGCCATGCCGAACTACGCTACTACTCAACGCTCACAAAGCACTAACAGTCTAGAACAGTCTAGAACAGTCTAACACACTATATAAACGAACAGGACGTACAAAACAAACCAACACTCAACCAACAGACGGACACACACTAAACAGATAATAAAATAACACACTAAACACTATACTATATCTAAACACTGATCTAAAGCTATACTAAACACTGATCTAAAGCTATACTTATTACTAAACACTGATCTAAAGCTATACAAAACAGATAAGACGCGGACACTTTTTTTGGGGTTTTTTTTTTTTTTTTCACAGACAGACAAGACAAGACAACAGAAAACTAACTAATAAACTAACTAACTAACTAACTAACTAACTAACTAATAAATCTAAACTAAATATATACTACTACTACCACTACTACTACTACTACTACTACTACTACTATTACTACTATTACTAAATCGCTAAATCGCTAAATATATACTCACACGCTTTCAACACGGCACCATAGACTTACACCAAACTGTCTCCCCACAAAGATCCACCGGGCGCGGGCACCTTTTATAGCCAAGGACGCGCGCGTGTTACGTGACACGGGATTTCTGGGTAATGTAGTTGGAATTTCAACAAAGGGACTTCACACAGCGATGCGGAGGTTGTTAATCTACCGATATTCATTAAAAAAAAAAAAAACGAAGAAATTCGTTTTCCCCCACACTCAGAACGTTATTGAATAACGCATTTATTAGTTATTGCCCTTCTAAGGGTTAAGAGTTGAGATTGTAGAGCTTGTAGATCTGTCTGTTTTTGCAGCGCCTGTGTCAGGGTAACAAAATAAGAAATTACAGGCAGAGATGAAGGAACTGCCAAGCAGCAGCAAGCTACGCTAAGCTATTAGCTAAGTTAGCTAACATCACCACCACCATGGCTGGTGTTGTGTTAGCTTAGCAGCTAAGCCTTAGCTTCTTGCTTTCCTCTCTGTGCGGTCTCATGGTGCGGGAACTGTGGGCTGCTGCTTGGGGAGATGAGGGGTTTCTACAGGCGGCTGCTATGACCAAATTGATTGTGTGCAACATGACAACTGTTTTAAATTATTGTACAGTGACTATTGAAACTTTATTGTAAACAAAAAACACTGCGTGGTCCACCCAGCTCCACCCCCCTGCCCCCATTCACTTGAAACCTGACACCTGGTGTGTGTGTGCTGGGCTGCTGGCCGCTCTGCAGGCTACAACAGGCAGCCAGCAGTGAGCCTGAGCACCGCGGCGAGCGTTGCGACCGCTTCCGTCGGCAAACATAAAAATACGGTTCGGTCGGTTTAAATAAATTAATCCGGTTTACTAGATGAAACCGGATCGTTCCGGTTGAACCGGAAACCGTCACATCCTTATCCCACACACACTATTCTCGAGGCAAACAGGGTCAAATTCACACTTCACCTTGCTGTGGTACAAGCGTGAAGCATGTACTGCACAGCAGCGCACTGATTTATTGACGACTACCTGAGGCTCAGTGTCAGTGTCATCTGGGCCATAGAGCGAAGAGGAGCACAGGCTCTCCCAGACTTAGTGCAACTGCCATAATTAATGGCGTATAACTTGTTGGCATGCAGTGTTGCTGTTACTGCATTAGTTTAAATTCAGAAAATATGAACAGGATATAAACGCAACAGTGCAGTTCAAACACGGAAAGACAAAATAAACCATGTTGAATTGGGAATATGTATGTTAATTTGGGCATTTTCTTTTGGAGTTTCTGAACCAATCAGAGTGTCGCATCCCTTCAAGCTTTGGGACGGTAACTCTGCTGCACGCTCTGCTGCACGAGTTTCTTTTTTTACAAGTCAGACAGTCAGCCAGCTCTACCAGTTTACTGCCATGTGGCGTATTTCTAACCCATAATGTTTTCAGAATTTAATCAAGATTCATTAATATGCATGTAAGCCTCTACACGTCATCACGCAGCATGTTTTTGTTCAAATGAAGTAATTAAATTACTATATATTTTTAATTTTACTAGGTCTTTAATAACAGTAGGCTATACGTTTCCTTCGCCAATGCAAGCCTATATACCCCAGCACGTTCAATCTCCAAATTACAACAAATTAAAAAACTCAATGGATAGTCAAGTGGATAAACAGGATACTGTCGATTGACCATGTTATCAACTGGAAATGATAATGATAATGGAACTGTTTGGAGGAAAGTGACTGTCATGGTGAGTAGGCCTATCCTATAATCTCTATGATTAACAACTAACAGGCCTTTGTTATAATCATTAATTATACCTTAGATATAGTGTGTGCATGCTTGCAGAAGAGCCGCACTGCAGTATGGTGTTGAAATTGCATGACATCTGGGATCAGTAGCCTGCAGGGATCAGTAGCCTGGGATCAGTAGCCTGGGTCCAGTAGCCTGGGATCAGTAGCATGGGATCAGTAGCCTGGCATCAGTAGCCTGGCATCAGTAGCCTGGGTTCAGTAGCCTGGGATCAGTAGCATGGGATCAGTAGCCTGGCATCAGTAGCCTGGCATCAGTAGCCTGGGATCAGTAGCCTGGCATCAGTAGCATGGGATCAGTAGCCTGGGATCAGTAGCCTGGCATCAGTAGCATGGGATCAGTAGCCTGGCATCAGTAGCATGGGATCAGTAGCCTGCAGGGATTAGTAGCCTGGGATCAGTAGCATGGGATCAGTAGCCTGGGATCAGTAGCCTGGGATCAGTAGCCTGCAATGATCAGTAGCCTGCAATGATCAGTAGCCTGCAGGGATTAGTAGCCTGGGATCAGTAGCCTGGGTTCAGTAGCCTGGGATCAGTAGCCTGCAATGATCAGTAGCCTGCAGGGATTAGTAGCCTGGGATCAGTAGCCTGCAATGATCAGTAGCCTGCAGGGATTAGTAGCCTGGGATCAGTAGCCTGCAAGGGTTCAGTAGCCTGGGTTCAGTAGCCTGCAAGGGTTCAGTAGCCTGGGTTCAGTAGCCTGGGGATCAATGCCATTTAAAATTGGTTTAAATTGTAATAATCGTTTCGTTTGGTATATCGTTTGCTATGTTAATCTTGTATTCTAACTCATAGCACGACTAGCGAGAATTAATTAACTTGCACTTTGATGAGGAGGCAGAGCACACCGTTCTAGTTAAGGCCATCAAGACTTATATGCACATACGCCATTTTGGAAATAACTCTTTCTACTTCCAGGCCTCTTCTGACTTCCTTCACAGGTGTTGTGGTTCTCATTTTGTATTTATTTCAAGGACCCCCATAACTCTCACAGTGTACAAATGGAACCAAATGGACCCATAAGGGCCTTCATTTCTCATACATCGCAGCCAACACACTTCTGCTCAAATACATCGGCTTCGGCTTGGCACTTTGTAACGTGGTCCTAGAACGCTATTTGAATATTTAAATCCGGCGTTCTCCACCACTGAAAAGGCGAGTCGCATGTCACCCCGACGTATATGCGTGTGGAAGAAAGATGTCTAATATATGAATGGATGTGCATGTGCATGCAAACGCATTCTCTCTGTGAATGACAACAAAGAGTGTGTGTGTGTGTGTGTGTGTGTGTGTGTGTGTGTGTGTGTGTGTGTGTGTGTGTGTGTGTGTGTGTGTGTGGCTGCCGTCTTATTGTCAACACATCCACCTGCAATACAGATAGGGAACCAGCAACAAACACATGCAGAAAACCTTTTTTTCCCCCTCTGTTTTGTAACACACTTCTATATGCATTGATTATTTAACCTGTAAAGATATCACATTGTTCCATCAGGGCTGTGTGTACATGTTGGGGTTCCAGCAGTCATCCAGCGCTGGATTAGCCCATGGAGACCGGGAACGCATCTGTGTGACATTAGCGTTTAACCACATTATCCATTATTTTAAACTTTAGCCATTGAAAGATAGCACAGCTTTTTTTGAGAAAAAAAAACGTGAAAATGTCCATGGCGCAATATATATTATTTCACAGTGGATGTTTTAAACTCATATATTTGCTTCTGCATGTTGGGGGGGTACCTGGAACAACATATTTTCAGATGGGGGTCTGCGGGCCAATTAGATATAATTGTTGGGGGTCCTTGAGAAGAAATTGTTTGAGATCCACTGACATAGAATTAGAAACATAGGTTTTTTCAGAAAACTGTTGTGATTTAGAAGATAGAAGACATTTGTATAGAATCTGGTGTCAGGTCAAAATGGGTTAGCAGGTAAATATGTAAGTCATTATACGTCTGGAGATTAGGGCGAGGCGTTGGGAGTCTATGGAGAGACGAGCAGTGTGTCGCCTGCCACTGATAACGGCGCATTGAAATGCATGGATACAGTTTCAGTCATGAATATCTTTATGACACATGAGCGGCGTTGAGACGTGAGTACATAAACGTGCATGTCCACACACACACACACACACACACACACACACACACACACACACACACACACACACACACACACACACACACACACACACACACACACACACACACACACACACACACACACACACACACACACACACGCACACACTCCATCACTTGTATCACTAAACTTGTGAGGACATCAACATTTCATACCATACACCTTAAAACAACCATTTGTCTTGTGAGGACTGGGAAAATGTTCCTCACAATGTCTATTTTAAGCACGGCCGCACGCACGCACGCACACACACTCACACAGATCAAGGCAGGTGGCTGATTAACACGTAGGCGAGAAATAAGAAACGGTTGGAACCCCACACACACGCACACACTCACCTAATTGTGCACCCAAACACACACGTGCACAGCAGCACAACTAAATGTACACACACACACACACACACACACAATTATACGTGCAGCACAGGCACACACAGCAGTGCAAACACCTACTTGTCTCCCAGTGGTAGGATGTAAATGCATTACGGGGCTCAGTGTGTGACGCCAGGCTAGACTGAGAGGAGGTGCCAACTGACACGCGGGTGGCACAGAGAGCAGACACAGCTTATCCCATTCAGGACGGGAGCGCGTCTGTGTCGCCTCAGATAGCTTTAAACCCATTTAGGCCTGACGTCAAAAATAAAATAAAAAATCTTCTAAATCCTCCAGTTTTCTGAAATAAATATTTTCACGATTTTTCAAAAATAGCAGACCTACAAGCTCGTAAGTGGGGCACTTACAAGCTTGTAGCGCGGCACTGATCGAGTGCCGCGCTACGAGCTTGTTGGAGGGGTCCCTGGAACAACATATTTTGACTTGTTGGAGGGGTCCCTGGAACAACATATTTTGACTTGTTGGAGGGGTCCCTGGAACAACATATTTTGACTTGTTGGAGGGGTCCCTGGAACAACATATTTTGACTTGTTGGAGGGGTCCCTGCCCCTGGAACAACATATTTTGACACAACATGTCATTCTGTGGGTCCTTCACATGAAAAGGTTTGAGAACCACATAGAAATATAGGGGGGTTTTTTTAAGACATTTTTGTAGAATCTGGTCTCAGTCCTAAATCGGTTATTATTACAGCCAATACAACCCCACCCCCCGAGCAGACACCATACGCGCAGTAAAAAATCCTCAGACGTTACTTTAAAGTATCAGGGCCCCTACGGCACCATTTGGGCTCATTGCTAACACCCTGGGAGTTAACTTTATACTGCGTGAGACGTGACAAACCAGCTGCCGCAGGGAAGGGAGGCAGGAAAAGATGGCAGGGCTTGGGGGAGAGAGGAAGGAAGGAAGGAAGGAAGGAAGGAAGGAAGGAAGGATCAGGAAGGAAGGAAGGAAGGAAGGAAATGAGAGTGTGGGGTGGTTCAACCTGCAGGAAAGACAGACAGAAGGAAAGTAGGGGGGGAGAAACAAGACAGGATACGATGAGAGAGATAAGAGGATGCAAGCGAGAGGAAATACAGCTTTAGTGTGGGCAGAGCCGAGGGGAGGGATGATGGATGGATAGATGGATCAAAGACAAACAGACAACAAAGGACGGGAGATGAAAAGCATGCAGGTGAGGTGAGGGGAGGACGTGAGGTGAAGACACAAGGGAAAGTGAGGGGAGGAAGTGAGGTGAAGATACAAGGGAAAGTGAGAGGAGGAAGTGAGGTGAAGACGCATGGGAAAGTGAGAGGAGGAAGTGAGGTGAAGATACATGGGAAAGTGAGGAGAGGAAGTGAGGTGAAGATACATGGGAAAGTGAGGAGAGGAAGTGAGGTGAAGATACATGGGAAAGTGAGGAGAGGAAGTGAGGTGAAGATACATGGGAAAGTGAGGAGAGGAAGTGAGGTGAAGATACATGGGAAAGTGAGGAGAGGAAGTGAGGTGAAGATACATGGGAAAGTGAGGAGAGGAAGTGAGGTGAAGATACATGGGAAAGTGAGAGGAGGAAGTGAGGTGAAGACGCATGGGAAAGTGAGAGGAGGAAGTGAGGTGAAGATACATGGGAAAGTGAGGAGAGGAAGTGAGGTGAAGATACATGGGAAAGTGAGGAGAGGAAGTGAGGTGAAGATACATGGGAAAGTGAGGAGAGGAAGTGAGGTGAAGATACATGGGAAAGTGAGGAGAGGAAGTGAGGTGAAGATACATGGGAAAGTGAGAGGAGGAAGTGAGGTGAAGATACATGGGAAAGTGAGGAGAGGAAGTGAGGTGAAGATACATGGGAAAGTGAGGAGAGGAAGTGAGGTGAAGATACATAGGAAAGTGAGGAGAGGAAGTGAGGTGAAGATACATGGGAAAGTGAGGAGAGGAATCAGGTGAAGATACATGGGAAAGTGAGAGGAGGAAGTGAGGTGAAGATACATGGGAAAGTGAGGGGAGGAAGTGAGGTGAAAATACATAGGAAAGTGAGAGGAGGAAGTGAGGTGAAGATACATAGGAAAGTGAGAGGAGGAAGTGAGGTGAAGATACATGGGAAAGTGAGAGGAGGAAGTGAGGTGAAGATACATGGGAAAGTGAGGAGAGGAAGTGAGGTGAAGATACATGGGAAAGTGAGAGGAGGAAGTGAGGTGAAGATACATGGGAAAGTGAGAGGAGGAAGTGAGGTGAAGATACATGGGAAAGTGAGGAGAGGAAGTGAGGTGAAGATACATGGGAAAGTGAGGAGAGGAAGTGAGGTGAAGATACATGGGAAAGTGAGGAGAGGAAGTGAGGTGAAGATACATAGGAAAGTGAGGAGAGGAAGTGAGGTGAAGATACATGGGAAAGTGAGGAGAGGAATCAGGTGAAGATACATGGGAAAGTGAGAGGAGGAAGTGAGGTGAAGATACATGGGAAAGTGAGGGGAGGAAGTGAGGTGAAAATACATAGGAAAGTGAGAGGAGGAAGTGAGGTGAAGATACATAGGAAAGTGAGAGGAGGAAGTGAGGTGAAGATACATGGGAAAGTGAGGAGAGGAAGTGAGGTGAAGATACATGGGAAAGTGAGAGGAGGAAGTGAGGTGAAGACGCATGGGAAAGTGAGAGGAGGAAGTGAGGTGAAGACGCATGGGAAAATGAGGACAAGGACTATTTAAAGAGGACTGAAGCGAAGACCGTACGGTGGACTCCATGTTGCTCCCTGGAAGGAAAGAAACATGCGCAGTTGAGACCAGGAAGTTGTACATGACAAATCATAGATATGGCACAAATGGCCCAGCAGATGGCGTGATGCCACTGAAAGGAGAGATGCTTGTACATATTTCCGACCAACATTACCACCTGTGTGATGATCCATGCTGAGACTTACTTATCCACTTGCTGTTAAAACGTTAATATAAAAGTAAAAATAAAATCCTCTGTGCGTGCGTGCACTTGCGTATATGTGTGTGCATGCAAGCAAGATAATTATTGTGCTGTCCAGGATGTGTGGCAGGTTCCCAGCGTTCCGAGGTGAATATACAGTCTGTTCTTTTAGGCTGGCCTGCAATCTGATCACTGTTTATGAGAGAGAGAGAGAGAGAGAGAGAGAGAGAGAGAGAGAGAGAGAGAGAGAGAGAGAGAGAGTCTGCGATAAGAGAGAGAGAGGGAGAGAGATGAGAGAGAGCAGTGGGGGAGGTGGGGGGCGGGTGGGGGGCGGGAGGGGTTGGGGAGAGGATGGATGGAGAAATGTGGGGCAGATGATTTGTAACATGACTACCTTCTATTAATCTCTGCTAATGCCGCTCGCTGCTCTCTGTGCTGCGAGGATGCGAAGGACGGATGGAAGAGGCCAGAGAACAAGAAGAGAGAAGAAGGGGAGAGAGAGAGAGAAGGATCAGTCAAGGCGCGGGCACATGTACGCAACAACAAGCGGCAAGAAATCCAGCCCAGGCATCTCTTCCGGGTTTTTAAACAGCTAGTGGATGGAAGCGACGCTCTTGCGCGGCTGCAAGACGCGTCTGCAAAGCGTTTACGTTTATTTTGCCGAGACGCCAAGTTGCAGCCGCACACAAGCGTTATTTCCATCCACCAGCTGTTTAAAAACCCAGACAGCTAGGATATTATTGAGGCTTAAGTGTGCTTACACGCTCAGCGCACAACTACGCAGACATTATACTATGCACCACCTCGACCGCTGAGACTCCAAATGGTCAACTCAGCAAACCCAGTTTCTCATCTGGTTTCCTTTCATGTTGTGCATTGTTAATCTTATCATGAACCTCATGTCGCCAAGCTGCAAATCTTTCCCACACGGCCGGCACAACAAATGGGATCTAATAGGGCAGTGTAAGATCTTATGGAACCATAATTCCCAATTTATTAACTGCAATATTGTGATGCAGGTCCATCTCTCCTTCCTGCTTCAACTTGTGTTCTAAAGATCAAATAGTAGCCATTGTTAATCTGCTCAGACTGTCTCCTTTTGAGGGGGCGAGCCAAACCCACTAATTATTCATGTAAAAGTATACTGTCATTGTAACTATGATAAAGGGTTAGTCTAGCTGGCTTGTCACTACGGTGCAGTCAGGGGTCAGAGCCTCCAAGCTCACGGGCCGGAGTGCTCGGCTGCTGTACTTTGTACTTTGAAATAAATGATCACCACCTGAGGAACATCAACTCTGACAGCTGCCTGCTCCATTTCTCAGTTTTTAGCTTAAGATATGAACTCTGATGTGAGCTTCAGTCCAGATAATCTCCAAATCCTGACTCTCGACTTTTCTCTCCATATAATTACAAAATGATAGACACTTTACCATTGCTCTGGCGACTTGGCAAGTCCTGCACAGAAAATAATAGCAGAGTCAGACCTATAGAAGTGTCGCGTCCACAACCAGGTGTGAGCTTGTAGAGTGGCTATATTTTCCAGGTGTACAGTTATATGCCATTCATAATGTCTCATTTATTTTAGACTGCGAGTCTATTTTACGCATTGGCCGTGAGTTCAAACCTCAGAGCATGCAATGATTTTTCGCGATTTTTGCGGAAAGTTTTTCTCACATCACTTAAAAACGCTACCAGATTAAAGTTAGGAATAAATAATAATGAGGTAAATGTGATGTTAATTAATAGGGGAGGGTGATTCCTTTTTGTTTAATCACCTTCCTAGGGATTTGATTCACATATTCACATTCATATTGGTATTTTATATCAGGGCACACACTATATGTCCATCATATCCCCTTAAACTTTTATAGGCTATATAACTTATATAACTATATAATTTAAAAATAGTGTATCGTGCAGATAAACTATAGCCTACATGCTTTATGCGATGTACAAGAGCTGTCAGCCTGCAGATCAGCTCTTGCTTACACAATTATCAATAGCTTGATCTGTTAGGTGTTAGACTGCGAGTCCATTACATTTCGACCTATCCCTCAATACTTCCTATACTATATACTGTAGGATAATTTGAGCATAAATACTTTTTATTAGCACATGCAATCCATTAGTGCAGGGTTCAGGCCAATTATAAAAACATACTCAACTGCTCCACCTGCTGGTTGATTTCAGTACTACATTTTCCTATATTCGCAGAACCAAAAGGGTTTAAAGAGGATTTCAGACAGTATGAATGGCATATAACTGTATAATAAATGTCACGTTATAATGTAGACTAATAAAAGTTCACGCGCGCACATTGTCGGCATGCAGGCGCAGTGACAACGGAATGCAGTCAAGGCCCTTTATTACCAAAACAGGTGAGAGATGTGCCATATGCGCACGGCGACCCACTGTATAGGCATACTTTCTTCTCACCAACCACGCTATTTGTAAAGTTCTTTCCTAGTTCACTCCAAAGGACACAACTCAGTTTCCCAACTCAATCCACTTTTATTTATCCAACTCTCTTTTATGCTGTTGGTCACACAAGTCCTTCACTCCTGGTTGCTCTTCATATTCTTTGAGTCTGGTCCTGGCCTGGCTCTCCTCTTGAGCCTGGTTCTCTTCTTCAGTCTGATCCTTTCCTTCAGTCTGATCCTTTCCTTCAGTCTCGCTCTTTTTTTCCTGAGTCTGATCCTTTTCTTGAGTCTCGCTCTTTTCTTCTTGATCTCACCCTTTGCTTCAAAAGGACTGAACAGGTCCATGGTGGTCCATGGCGCAGCTTGACCCGTTTGCTCTAGAGCCAAGTCAGCCACGATTTGTTGACAGTGCTTTGCTGTCTTCTTCCTGCAAATCAAACTCCTGTCAACCGGTTGCTTGTGTGATGTTGCCTCCCACTTTGACTGCTTTGGGGCCTCCCACTTCGACTGCTTTGGTGGCCTCCCACTTTGACTGCTTTGGTGGCCTCCCACTTCGACTGCTTTGGGGCCTCCCACTTCGACTGCTTTGGGGCCTCCCACTTTGACTGCTTTGGGGCCTCCCACTTTGACTGCTTTGGGGCCTCCCACTTTGACTGCTTTGGGGCCTTCCACTTTGACTGCTTTGGGGCCTCCCACTTCGACTGCTTTGGGGCCTCCCACTTCGACTGCTTTGGGGCCTCCCACTTCGACTGCTTTGGGGCCTCCCACTTCGACTGCTTTGGGGCCTCCCACTTCGACTGCTTTGGGGCCTCCCACTTTGACTGCTTTGGTGGCCTCCCACTTCGACTGCTTTGGGGCCTCCCACTTCGACTGCTTTGGGGCCTCCCACTTTGACTGCTTTGGGGCCTCCCACTTTGACTGCTTTGGGGCCTTCCACTTTGACTGCTTTGGGGCCTCCCACTTTGACTGCTTTGGGGCCTCCCACTTCGACTGCTTTGGGGCCTCCCACTTCGACTGCTTTGGGGCCTCCCACTTCGACTGCTTTGGGGCCTCCCACTTCGACTGCTTTGGGGCCTCCCACTTCGACTGCTTTGGGGCCTCCCACTTCGACTGCTTTGGGGCCTTCCACTTTGACCGGTTTGGGGCCTCCCACTTCGACCGCTTTGGGGCCTCCCACTTCGACTGCTTTGGGGCCTCCCATTTTGACCGGTTTGGGGTCTTCCACTTTGACCGGTTTGGGGCCTTCCACTTTGACCGGTTTGGGGCCTCCCACTTTGACTGGTTTGGGGCCTCCCACTTTGACCGGTTTGGGGCCAGGCACTTCCTCCTCAGCCTCTGCTTGGAAGCTCGACCCCAGGCGGTGCCTCTCACCGGTGTGAACAGGCTTCTCATTCCCCGCTTTGGGGCCTCCCACTTCGACTGCTTTGGGGCCTTCCACTTCGACTGCTTTGGGGCCTTCCACTTTGACTGCTTTGGGGCCTCCCACCCTGCTTCCTGCTCCTCGTACAGTGAGGACGCTTCGCTTCGCCGCGCTCGCCTATGCTTGCATTCCTCAACTGATATCCTTGCTTTATTTTATTTTTTTATCTCTACAAGTGGATCCTAGATACTTGTAAACCGATGGGACTGTTTTTGTTCTTTAGATAGAAGTTTTTGCCTACTTCAAAATACCCTTTTTTTTTCTTCTGTGACTGGGTACGTGGCACATAGCTAGCTATATAGCTAACTAGCTCTGGATACTTGGCAAATAGCCAGCCATGCCCCCAACTATCACCTCAGAGGACTTTCAGAAGCTGCTTCAAAAGATTGCTTTGCTGGAACACACGCAGAATAACTCATTCGTCTGGAGTACTCTCGGCGCAAAGCCAAAGGACATGAAAGGTCGAAAAACTGTGAGTAGCGAGCCTGCTATTATTTCAACAATCTCCACAGTGATTACTAACAGAGATAACATGAAAGGACGGCTAAGTGGGAGGACTCTGAGCCCTGATAAGACCAGCTGGCCTACGCTCCCAGCCCGACCCAAAACCACTAATAGATTTGACTAATAGATTTAACCAATTGCTGAATGCTGCCGAGTCTAGTGGCCCATCAGATAACCGTGTTAACGCCACTCCGAGCAGGGTAGCTAATGGAGAGCAAATGATTGAATGTCTGATTGTCGGCGATCAGGCTGTAAAATATGTTAAAAGCAACAAAAAGAGAAAAGCTAAAGTAATATGCTTTCCCAATGACACTGTCTCTGATATGGATGACAGAATTGAAGAGATTGTTGATGCACACCCCATGGTAAAAACGCTGATACTGCACATCGGTACATGTGATGCGGAAAAACGAGAATCAGAAATCGTAAAAAAGGATTTCAAAGCCCTACTGTCCACCCTGAGCTCTCTTGTTGATGTTGACATTTGGATAAGTGGCCCACTTCCTCCGATGACAGGGAGTGAGCGTTTTAGCAGATTGTTTGCATTCAATGAATGGCTCTCAACGGCATGCACAGAAGAATCGCCCGGGCAAAAATCATTCAATTGTATTGACAATTTCATTTTTTTCTGGGACAGAAGGCATCTTTTTGTAGACGCACCTAAACAAGTTGGGTGTTAAATTATTCTTCACCAACATATTCCATAACATGAATCATCCCTGTCAACTCTCCAAACTGGCCAGAAACGTGTTGCCCCACAACATAAATTCCAAGGACAGAGCAGAATCAAGAGATAGCGCCCTAGCCACAGATAAACAGATAATATGGTGGCAATGGTCGCCAAGCAGCCAAAAACAGGGAATGTCACAGATGGTGAACCCACAACTCCCCCTGGTGGAGACACAGCGCCTCCTGGTGGAGAAAAACTCACAGAGCGTGAAGTCACAGCGCCCCCTGGCGGAAGAAAACTCACAGAGTGTGAAGTCACAGCGCCCCCTGGTGGAGGAAAACGCACAGAGCGTGGGGTCACAGCGCCCCCTGGGGGAGAAAACACAGCGCCCCCTGGAGGAGGAAAAGGCACAGAGCGTGAAGTCACAGCGCCCCCTGGTGGAGAAAAGATCACAGAGCATGAAGCCACAGCGTCCCCTGGTGGAGAAGAAATCTCAGAGCATGAAGTCACAGCGTCCCCTGGTGGAGAAAAAACCACAGAGCATGAAGCCACAGCGTCCCCTGGTGGAGAAGAAATCTCAGAGCATGAAGTCACAACGTCCCCTGGTGGAGAAAAAAACACAGAGCATGAAGCCACAGCGTCCCCTGGTGGAGAAGAAATTACAGAGCATGAAGTCACAGCGTCCCCTGGTGGAGAAGATACTGAGGCCGCCGAGAGCATGAAGCCACAGTGTCCCCGGCTGGAGAAGAAATCTCAGAGCATGAAGTTCCTCAAGGACATGACATTGGAAGAACTGGAAAAATTGGAAGAAAGATTGTTACTCAATGACGATGATGAAGACTATGATGAAGACTATGATGAAGACGTTGATGAAGAATTTCTAACTCCCTCACCAATACATCTCCTCTCTTTCACCCCGGGCATGGTGGACCTGATAAACATTGGAAGAAAGTCGACCCCCCTTACCAGACGATGTCACCAACTGACGGCGTCCCATAATGTTAAGCCCAGCTCCAGATAGCCTAGAAAATACATTTGATAACTGATATGAACAGGGTCCATTATGCGCAGCAACAAACATGTATGGACCCCATGCTTCTAGAAGGCCTGGTGTTTCAATCACTGCACAGGTTGAGGTCCACAACATTTCTACTGTTATTTCAAATAGAGTGTCCAACACAAGTGGTCTGGAGAGAGAATGCTGTTTGGTTACTGTACCTCACAGGCATCACAGCCCCCAAAAATGTGATAACAAGCTTGACCTTGCCTTGTTTAACATCAGGTCACTAACAAATAAGTCCTCCTCTGTAAATGATATAATCTGTAAAGAGAAGCTAGATATAATCTTTCTAACAGAGACATGGCTTGGCTCAGATGGAGCTGTTCTCCTAGCGCCAGCCTGTCCCGCAAACTACAGTTTCATTCACTCTGTTCGCGAGGCTAAGAAAGGAGGTGGACTGGCAATTATGTTTTCAGACACGTTAAAATTCAAGGCTCTGACCCTTGGCAGCTTTACATCCTTTGAATACCAGGCCACTATACTACATGGTCAAGCCTCTATGCCAATGATTAGCATTTATCGCCCGCCAAAATGCAGTAAAGCAATATTTAGAACAGAAATATCAGAAATTTTATCTATCTGCTCGACTAACTATGACAGAACTCTTATCTCAGGTGATCTTAATCTTCACCTGGATGATGCTAATTTATCCAACATGTTGTTGGGCCTACACATAAACATGGGCACACTCTGGACCTGGTGATTTCTAGAGGGCTGAACATCACTGTGGAAAGGACTATTGAAAGGCCTGAGCTATCAGACCACTATCTGCTGTGTTTTAATATGACTGTCTCTGATCTAGAGAAAAACATCACTGAATATACCATAAAAAAGCGTTTGTTTAGCTCTTCTGAAGCCGACGAGTTCTCTCGTCACCTGGGCCCCCTCCCTGCCCGATCCCCCCCCCCCCCCCCCCAGTGAATGATATGGTTCAATTTTTTTATCTTAAACTAGAGTCAGCTCTTGATATAGTGGCTCCTTTGAAAACAAAAAAGAAACATAACACCAGAGTAACACCCTGGATAAATGAGCATTCACGCTCACTGAAGCAAGAATGTCGTAGAGCTGAGCGAGCTTGGAGAAAAAACAAACTCACCATCCACCTAGAGATTCTTAAAAAGTCAACAGTCGCCTATAACAAAGCCTTGCGTCTAGCAAGGCAGGCATATTTCTCTGGCATTATTAATGAGAACAAGAAAAATGTCCTATTCTCTACCATTGAACGACTTTTAAACCCCCCCCAGTCCTACAAGCAGTCATTCCCGGCCTCTAAAGCTAAGTGTAATGAGTTTGCATGCTTTTTTGACAACAACATCTTTAACATTAGAGCTGATATTATGAATGGTGCTGCTGCTAGCGCAAACCTTCAAACAGCAGCTAATGGTCCCAGGGTAGATCTCTCCAGGGGGAGCCTATTATCGTTCTGCGCAATTGATGAAGACGAACTCCGCAAAACCATATCACAAATGACATCATCCTCCTGTTCATTGGATACAATTCCCACCACCTTTCTCAAAGAGGTCTTAGACAGTGTGATTGGAGATATCCTAAAAATTGTAAACAGCTCGCTACAATCAGGCGTCTTCCCAGACTCACTGAAGACTGCTATAGTTAAGCCCCTTCTCAAGAAACACAATCTTGATCCCTCTGTTTTGGGTAACTATCGACCCATTTCAAATCTACCCTTTCTGGGCAAGGTTTTAGAAAAATGCATCTTTCATCAATTGGATGTGTTTCTACAGAACAATAATGTGCACAACAAATTCCAATTTGGCTTTAGGAAAGGTCACAGTACAGAAACAGCACTTGTAAAAGTAATGAATGATCTTAGGGTGTCTGCTGACAAGAAACATGTATACGTTCTCTTACTTCTAGATCTAACGGCTGCATTTGACACGATTGATCATTCAATTTTAATACAGCGTCTGGAGCACTGGATAGGCCTGTCTGGTACGGCCCTGTCCTGGTTTTCCTCCTACCTATCAAATAGAAGTTACTTTGTCACTCTAGCCGAGTTTGACTCAGACAAACACGACATCAGTTCTGGTATTCCACAGGGCTCGATTCTTGGCCCTCTGCTTTTCTCCTTGTACATACTGCCATTGGGCGAACTCATTGCCAATCACGGAGTCAATTTTCATTGCTATGCTGATGATACCCAACTATATCTTTCTGTGGCTCCAGATGATCCCTGTGCTTTAGACCCGCTGGTTACCTGTCTGTCTAGCATCAAATGTTGGATGAATGAGAACTTTCTCAAGCTAAATGAGGATAAGACAGAAGTTCTTATAATCGGTTCTAGTGAACAGAAAGAATCAATATTAAGCAGACTTGGCAACCTGACTGTAGAAAGTAACAGTACAGTGAAGAACCTGGGGGTTATTATTGATTCTGAATTGAATTTTAATTCACACATTAATCATGTTACCAAGATTGCCTTTTTTCACCTTAGAAATATTGCACGAATCAGAGCCTATGTGTCCTTGGACGATGCAAAAACAACTGGTTTCTGTAGGAGGCCAAACGTGACAAGCATTCTTAATATTTATTCTACACATTTTTACAAAATTGGAAAACTTAACTAAACTAAAATCTGCGTCATAGCATGCAACACACTCAGTGCCGTGCCAGCCAGGTGTCTATTATAAACAAACCGGTGGGTGTGTGAGGCTGCTGCCTGCTACGCTATGGCTTCTACAGGGAGAGAAATAAAGACAGCCGACGAAAAACAGAGGATTTAACAGTTCGTGGACAGAGGCTTTTGCCTTCACAGCCAATGCAGATTGACTGCCTGTATGTTTAATCTGCAATGAGAAGCTATCAAACAACAAAAAAGGTAACGTTGAAAGACATTTCCAGGGAAAGCATGCTAAATTCTGCTAGTTTCGTTGTAACCCGGGAGATAATAAAGCTTGGCAAGCTGCATTATAATGCGTAATTTTGGCACTGCACTGGCTTCCGGTTGTTTTTAGGATTGATTTTAAAATTATTTTACTTACTCAATGGTCTCGCACCTTCCTACCTACATGACTGCCTGCCTAAATATGTCCCAAACCGCCCCCCTAAGGTCTTCCACTGCTGGCCTGCTCGCTTTGCCTAAAAAAATGGCAACTAAAAAATACGGGGAAGCAGCTTTTTGCTTCTACGGGCCGTCGGCATGGAACAAGCTCCCTAATTTTTTGGTGGCGTCAATTTTGGAAATATGCTAATTAGGGGTCCAGGCACACCCAATCATAAAGATAAGTATTCCAAGTTTCTCATGCTCATAAATTATGAAATAGTTACCAAGTTTGCATTTCTATCCCATCTGGTTCAAAAGTTATCACCAAAGGTACTTTCTGATAGGGGCCAATATTGAGGCGGCCATATTGGATTTCCAGCAGCAAGATGACCGATTGACCGGGTTGTCCATATAGGTTGTGTTCATAGATATTATTTCTGGTGGCCAACCTTTTATATCAGGGCAAATGAAGAAATCTAAAAAACGGGGATCCCCAATGTGGGAAATTAGCATTTTTATGTGATTTATCATGTAAAAATGTGAAATAACCACCCATACATGCCTCATATAGAATGTAATCGGCTCCATTGGATGACTTTCCCCCAAAAATGTAGATTTAACCACTGCAATCTTGATTTTAGGTCATCTAGGAGACGAGATTGAGAAATTCGTTTTTGAAAGTAGCCATTTTTAAAGCTCGAAGATGGCTGCTTTACCGACCTCGAAAAAAATGGCTTTTTCTCATATGGCTGACCATAGGGAACTGGACTATAAAAGAGAGTTGGATAAATAAAAGTGGATTGAGTTGGGAAACTGAGTTGTGGCCTTGTCCTTTGGAGTGAACTAGGAAAGAACTTTACAACAAGCAAAAGCTCCACTACTGAGTTTTGACCGCACACTATTTGATGCGATTCCATTCTCACCTCTCTCTCTCTCTCTCCTCGCATGACCATGACCATGAAATGGAGAGCAAAATACAGCATGATATAGTTTCACATGCGGCTATGCACATAAAACGTCGGCCACTAAAATAAATAAAGTGTTCGTATCAGACATTCTATCTTTGAAACGCATGCAATCTTTGGTCCCTGTGGGCTCAGTATAAGCTATTTGACATGCAGCATAGATTGCCTAGAAAAGAGAGTATAGCAGTTGATGTACAGTATATGGGAGAGGGGGGGTTATGCTGTCGTCAGAGCTTTGATGGGGGTCCATGCGGCATTTCCCAGGAGACCCTGTTCCCAGGCCTGATACACATTCCTGATTAAGACACTGATCCGCGATATCGACGTGGCTATAAAACACAAGACGCCTCAACGGACATCGACCCGGGTCCTAACCTAACACACACATGACAGCACGCATGACTTGAAAACAGCCAGCATAATAATGTGCATAAGTAAACAAACATAGATGCAAGTGAAAAAAATACTCACTATGTATGAATCGACCTTTGGCCACTAAAGTACGATAAATTATTCAAAGTAGATCATTGAACTTCAGGGGCTGCAGACACATATAAGTACGCACGCACGCACAACACACACAGTACTACCTGAGACCTAACCAGCAGCATGATTCTGAATCTGTCGATTGATGACACATGTGATTGAGGGCCTGAAGGCTGCAAACACACACATGCGGCATGTGTATTAGTTTCTGACCACATACACATGGTTTCAGAGCACACATGCGTACATAACTTGTAGGTTAAGCGTTGAAAGCATTGAACAGTTCATGTTTTAATCATGCCTGCGAGGTCCCTGTCCCCCACCCCATCCTTTGATCCTGTGATTCTGTAATTAGTTGATTGACCTCTGCTGTCAGGGCCCTAATTAAACATGGTAATTAAGGATTATATGGGTCAGAAGGGAAGTTTGTGTGTGTGTGTGTGCGTGCGTGTCTGTCTGTGCTATGAGTGTGTGCTATGAGTGTGTGTGTGTGTGTGTGTGTGTGTGTGTGTGTGTGTGCGTGCGTGCGTGCGTGCGTGCGTGCGTGCGTGCGTGCGTGCGTGAGTGAGTGTAGACCGGGTTGATAAGGGTGGTTGAAGGTCGATAATGCTGCATGTAGCTTTTAGGGGACTGGGAATTGGGCCCTCTCCCTGCTTCCAGCAGCCTTGCTTGAAAAGCAACGTATGCAGTGCCAGAGCAAAATCCACCCCCCCATCTTCTGACATCCGCCAGTTGACTGATGCAATGTATTATACAATATGGCATGTGTTATTTCCGAGCGGTAAAATCTGCTGTAATAGAGGTACTCAGAGGCCAATTGGAGAGGAATGAATGGAGATTGCATTCCATGGCCTTAAGTACAGGTTGATAAATGCTTTTTTCTTGACGACACCAGTTCTTTTGGGAGTGGGAAGTGATAGAAAAAACAACAATTTGACTGGTCGCCAGGCCCTTGTAAAACTAACATGAATCACTAACTTGCTAGCCTGGAACTCACCTATGCTTTTTATGGCATAGGCAGCTCCCGGCAGGATCCGCCGGGAGAAACTATGCGCAGCTGCGCGACATGAGACTAATTACTTAGAGCGACAGAGAGAGAGAGAGGAGCGTGTGTGTGTGTACATGTGTGCGTGTGTATGTCAATTTTACAAAGGTGCAGACGATCAGAAATCAGCAGAGAGTGAGCAATGTTTGCGCTACTCTATGCCGAATTGAAGTGGACTCAGACCCAGACTTTTCTTTCCTCCCTGGAAATAAAAACGTCTGGGTTTCCGAGGCTACTAACTTGCTGGTAGCGCAGAATTCCCATACATTTTGAACCTTTACTTACACTATCAAATGCAGGGGTCATCAATATGTCCGTACGTGGCAAAGACTTGGGCTACGTCCGAATGCATATGGCCGTTCCCTACTCCCTACTCCCCATATGGGGATCCAGACTTAGTGGACTATAATAGTGCTGATTTCGGACAGTAGGCCTACACCCTATATATGGGGACTATAGTAGTGACAATTTCAGACACTACTCTCTATATGGTGATCCAATAAAAACTCCCCAATGAATACATAATTATGTTTTTATTATAACATATTATATAATTATATTTGTCGCAATTATTATTTTTTAATTCATGGATGAATCAAGGAAGGAATGAATGAATAGGTTATGAACATAAAGTATTTTTTGCAGGCATTTACTCATTTAGGCCTATGCTTATAATTTATTCTCTAATAACATAGGCCTAATGATTATCAAAAATATCAAAAAATGTGTTTACATAAGTCGGCCTCCTCGGCGCATGTATGCAGAATGCAGAAGCGGTGCACATGCGCATACGTATGCATGTGCGCTGAAGAGCGAGCCTGCGCAATGAATTATGGGGTCGTCGAGTGACCATCGGATGCTCCCTACAATCCCCAATGCATTGTAGGATACTACATTGGGGTGCAAAAATGCTCACTATACAGTACATTCAGACACTAATACAAAAAGGCGGACCCCCGAAGTAGTGCACTATATGGGGCATAGGGAATGAATGTCAAGTCTCCAGGTTTTCTTTAGAATATGTATAACACTTTACTTTACTGCAGGGGTTCCCAACCTTTTTTGGACCAGGTACCCCTTTTGCGGTAGATATTTTTCCAGGTACCCCCTCATCCTCGCAACACAGATAACAATATATTTACAACCACAAGCAGTGTTTCCTGCAGGAAAAAGCTTTGGCATGGTGCTGGGCGCAGGCCGCAGGGGGGCCTTCTTGCGTCGAACATTTTGATTAATTAATTAATTTGATTCAATAATTAATGAATAAGTTAAGATTGATTTGTATTATTGCTCTTGTATTGCTATTGGAGACACTGGGGGGACACTGGGCAGGCACTGGGGAGGCACTGGGGAGACACTGGGGAGACACTCGGGAGGCACTCAGGGAGGCACTGGGGAGGCACTCGGGGGGGACACTGGGGAGGCACTCAGGGGGACACTGGGGAGGCACTGAGTGGACACTGGGGAGGCACTGGGAAGGCACTGAGGGGACACTGGGGAGGCACTGGGAAGGCACTGAGGGGACACTGGGGAGGCACTGGGAAGGCACTGGGGAAACACTGGGGAGACACTGGGGAGCATGGGGAGGCACTCAGGGGGACACTGGGTAGGCACTGAGGAGGCACTCGGCTGGTCACTGGGGAGGCACTCAGGGGGACACTGGGGAGGCACTGGGAAGGCACTGGGGAGACACTGGGGAGGCACTGGGGAGACACTGGGGAGCATGGGGAGGCACTCAGGGGGACACTGGGGAGCATGGGGAGGCACTCAGGGGGACACTGGGGAGGCACTGAGGGGACACTGGGGAGACACTGGGGAGACACTGGGGAGGCACTGGGGAGGCACTGGGGAGACACTGGGGAGACACTGGGGAGGCACTCAGGGGGATACTGGGGAGGCACTGGGGGGACACTGGGGAGGCACTCAGGGGGACACTGGGGAGGCACTGGGGAGGCACTGGGGAAGCACTGAGGGGACACTGCAGGAGGCACTGGGAAGGCACTGGGGAGGCACTGGGGAGAAACTGCAGCCACTGGGGAGACATTGGGGAGCCACTGGGCAGACACTGGGGAGGCACTGGGCAGACACTGCAGGGAAGACACTGGGGTGGCACTTGGGGAGGCACTGGGGAGGTACTGGACATTCCATATCACACACACACACCATGATTCACAAGCCCCCTCAAAAAAAAAAAAAAAAAAAAAAACTTTATTATTATTTTTTATTTTTTTTAGGGGGCTTGGGTACCCCCTGGCTATGCGTCGCGTACCCCTAGGGGTCCGCGGACCCCACGTTGGGAACCGCTGCTTTACTGTATGGCATATTGGGAGTCCACTAGCAGTAGTGGTTATCAAATGTTTTATTTGCAAATACCCCTTAACTCTGAGTGTGTTCCATTTGAACACTCAGAGTTACAGACCTGTTATGGTCATCTTAAAATGGAATTTTGCCAAAAATGTCCAGCCAGTCGATGTGCCATGCGTCACACCTAACGTTTCCCTGGGACAAAATGCAGGCCACAAATGTTATGGTGTTATTATTCTGGGAAGAGATGGGGCAGTGAGACAAAAAATGTCACTGGTAGAGGAACATTCAGCTGTCCTCCCACTGTGAGGCAGTGACATTAAGACTCCACACGGTGGGCAGTGGGCACTGACGGCTCTGCAGCTTGAGAGAGAGGGGAAGAGAGAGAGAGAGACAGAGAGGGTGTGCGTATGTGATTGACAGGCCACCCCAGAACCTTGCTCTGAGGGGTACCCATCACCCAGTGCTGCTCAGTAAAGGTCTCTCTCTCTCTCTCTCTCTCTCTCTCTCTCTCTCTCTCTCTCTCTCTCTCTCTCTCTCTCTCACACACACACACACACAGCTGGCTCACAGGTATATTATTTATTATGCAAACGGGGGTAGTTTGAAAGAGAGAGGAGAGGAAGTGAAAGAGTGCATGGGGAAAGAGAACGTGCAGGCTTCCTTCCAGGCAGATAAGACAAAAAAAAAAGATAAGACAAACAGTGTTGGACACGCTCTTGATCAATGGGGGTTTAGTCAAATGTGAGAGGGGGGGGGGGGGAGTAAAGACCATGGCGAGTGGGGGGGGGGGGGGGGTTGCATTGCACATGAGATTGAGATAAGTTTGAATGGAAGAGAGAGTGAGGGAAGGAAGGAGATCCTAAGATAAACAGTGGACAAGGGTGGAGTTGGAGGCGAAGCGATAGAGAGAGAGTGATTTGTATGCTGGGGAATAGCATCACATCCCTCAGTTACTCTGTCAGAGCCACACACCGACAATAACAACTACGGTATTCTCCCACATGAAGCAAACCGCTGTCGCAGAACAACAACAACTACAATGACAACAAATACACCTCACAGTGGATGTGTTCAGCCATGAAATACTAATGAAAAGTTCTTCACACACACTAACGGAAAAAGAGCTACATGGGGATGTGGAGAGAGAGAGATAGGTGTGCATTACTGCTTTGGCATTTTCTGTCGTGAAGTGAGAACAGGGTTGACCTAGTTAGGAAAAGAAGTGAGGCAGGAAACCACGGGTGCGCCAGGGAGGTTATAAAAGATATTCGGAGAACCAAAACAGAGTGATAGCAGGTACGCATACTGTAAGTCTGTCAAACAGATGCACCAAACAATATGACAGATATCACAATTCATGCATTAGAAATGCATGAAGTATTGTGGGTCGTAATAGATGCATCATTGTCATGTCATGTCATGTAAAATTATGTAGTTGTAAACTTTATACACATACTAAGTTCCGTTACTGCTCAGTGTGTGGTGGAGGGGACTGAAGACAGAATGCTAAGACTATAAATCCATCCACCTTCAACCGCTTACCCGGAGTCGGGTCGCGAGGGCAACAGTTCAATCACAGAGCTCCAGACTTCCCTCTCCAGAGAAACATTAGCAACTTCCTCCCGGGGGGTCTCGAGGCCTTCCGACCTTGGAGATATAATCCCCCCCATCTGGTTCTTGGTCTGCCTGGGGGTCTCCTCCCAGTGGGACGTGCAGTGAAGACCTCCCTAAATGGTAAATGGTAAATGGTGCATTTATATAGCGCCTTTATCCAAGGCGCTTTACAGAGATTGTGCATTACATTCACCCATTCACACACACATTCATACACCGATGGCAGCGGAAACCATGCAAGGCACCAACTAGCACATCGGGAGCAATTAGGGGTTCAGTGTCTTGCTCAAGGACACTTTGACAGTAACTCTGGGGGAGCCCGGGTTCGAACTGGCAACCTTACGGTTGCACATCCAGGCACTCTTCCCCTGAGCCACCGCCGCCCCACATGACTCACATGACTGAACTTCTGAACTATCTGTAAGGGAGATGTCAGCCACCCATCGGAGAAAACTCATTTCGGCCGCTTGTATCTGGCCGAAATGTGCGGTACAGCGACTGCAATTCCGCCCCTGCCATTCCGATTCACCGGAATTCTCTGTCCTTCGCTCACTCGTGAACAAGACTCTGGGATATACTTAAACTTCTTCACCTGGGGAAAAGTCTCATTCCCGGTCTGGACTGCACAATCCATTGGTTTCCTGCTGACCACCATGGGATTCTGATCCCAGCCGCAGTACACTCGACTGCGAACCGTTCCAGCGAGAGCTGAAGGTCTCGGATCGATGGTGTCATCAGGATCATATCATCTGCAAAAAGCAATGAAGTAACCCTTAGCTCACTGAACCTTATACCCTCTCCACCACGACTTCACCTCAAAATCCTGTCCATGAAAATCACAAACAGGATAGGTGACAATGTGCAGCCATGGCGGAGGCCAACCCCCACCGGAAACTAATCCGACTTATTGCCCAGCACACGGACACAGCTCTCGCTTTGGGTAATAATTCAGTAATCAGTAATAATTGAAACTGGCCTAAGTGTTTTCAGGTTACAAAAACCAAACCAGAACCAAACTCAGCACAACCCGGGCCATAAACCATTAATGTGCAGCATTAAATCACTGCTTGGTACTTTAAATGTGAGTAGTCATTTGAGTAAAGTAAAAGCAAATGCACATCTATTTGGCAACAAAATATAGAGAGCTATGATAAAGTAACCTTGAGAAAAGGACAGATGGAGATGGAACCGGTCCTTGTGTTAGTGACAGCATGTGTGACTAAATCTCCCTTTGTGCTGCTTGTCTTTGCCTGATGCTGACAATGAGCGACAGCCCAACTCCAGAGAATAAAGCCTGATTTATGCTTTGGCGGAAAAGTGTTGTGCAATGTAACGCTCCAACATAACTGTATAAGTGATGCAACACTTAAACTGTTTTTTTTCCCAGTGGAAAACAAGAAGTGTCTGGTGCTGGGACTCTGATGCAACGCACAGGTCCTGGACCTGGTGAGAGCAGGAATTGGACCTGGTGAGACGTAGGAGGGGCCCAGACAGGAGTAAAACCACAGAGCCTACATAGTCCTTCCACGCGCCAGAAACGTAACTTCCAGTCCCAGCAGAGTAGTTCCGGAGTAGTTCCAACGGATTGTGTGGCCTTGGTCTTTCCCGAATAGACTGATCGAGGGTACGTCGGGACTTGATCAACCCTGGCTGTGTCGCCTGAGTGAGGGGTATGATGTCCTGAGTGAGGGGTATGATGTCCGACAGACCCGAAACCCCCATGACCTTGGGATACATCACTGAGGATACGTCCCAAATGCATCCATGCAATGTTTTTATTTTTTTAGTTCTGGTGCTTCTTACATTTTGGTGGGTGCTCCTAAAACAATTCTGGTGCTCCTACATTTTTTAAAGTGCTACAATGTAAAAAAGTTAGTTTCGAGCCCTGCAGGTCAGCTCCATATATTAGGGTGTGAGTGAGGTCAGATGTAGCGTTGCTGGCCAATATTGATGACATCAGGGATCTCCATCCCTGATGATGTCACGTGATGTCACGAGGCATGACCATATATGGTCAGGCATGGCTCAGGGGTCGGTGGTCGGCAGAGGTGACTCAGGGGAAGAGTGGCTGGATGGCAACCGCAATGTTGCCAGTTCGAACCCGGGCTCCCGAAGAGTTAGTGTCGAAGTGTCCTTGAGCAAGACACTGAACCCTTAATTTCTCATTATGTGCTGCATGGTGCCTTGCATGGCTTCCGCCGCCATCGGTGTATGTGTATGACTAGCTCTAAATGATGACGTAAGAAATATGGTCATTTCGTCATCATTGGTCCAGCAAAACAGGCACAGATTTCATGTTCTTCTGCGTAAGCCTCGAATGGCGGAACGGCTGTCACGGTTTTTGGCGCAAAGTAACCACAGTATACCGCTAATCAACTTACAACTACACACTTTATACAGTATAGAGTATAGAGTATATATGTATACATATATAGTATATGCCTATATACTATATATATACTATATATATTTCTTACGTCATCATTTAGACCTAGTCATACGTATACTATATACATAATCAGTAAAAAATAAAATAGCAAATTGTGCCTGATCTGCTGTGACCAGAGTACGTGGTGTGTATGTGTATGACTAGCTCTAAATGATGACGTAAGAAATATGGTCATTTCGTCATCATTGGTCCAGCAAAACAGGCACAGATTTCATGTTTTTCTGCGTAAGCCTCGAATGGCGGAACGGCTGTCACGGTCTTTGGCACAAAGTAACCACAGTATACCGCTAATCAACTTACAACTACACACTTTATACAGTATAGAGTATAGAGTATATATGTATACATATATAGTATATGCCTATATACTATATATATACTATATATATTTCTTACGTCATCATTTAGACCTAGTCATACGTATACTATATACATAATCAGTAAAAAATAAAATAGCAAATTGTGCCTGATCTGCTGGGACCAGAGTACGTGGTGTGTATGTGTATGACTAGCTCTAAATGATGACGTAAGAAATATGGTCATTTCGTCATCATTGGTCCAGCAAAACAGGCACAGATTTCATGTTTTTCTGCGTAAGCCTCGAATGGCGGAACGGCTGTCACGGTTTTTGGCGCAAAGTAACCACAGTATACCGCTAATCAACTTACAACTACACACTTTATACAGTATAGAGTATAGAGTATATATGTATACATATATAGTATATGCCTATATACTATATATATACTATATATATTTCTTACGTCATCATTTAGAGCTAGTCATACGTATACTATATACATAATCAGTAAAAAATAAAATACCAAATTGTGCCTGATCTGCTGTGACCAGAGTACGTGGTGTGTATGTGTATGACTAGCTCTAAATGATGACGTAAGAAATATGGTCATTTCGTCATCATTGGTCCAGCAAAACAGGCACAGATTTCATGTTTTTCTGCGTAAGCCTCGAATGGCGGAACGGCTGTCACGGTCTTTGGCACAAAGTAACCACAGTATACCGCTAATCAACTTACAACTACACACTTTATACAGTATAGAGTATAAAGTATATATGTATACATATATAGTATATGCCTATATACTATATATATACTATATATATTTCTTACGTCATCATTTAGAGCTAGTCATACGTATACTATATACATAATCAGTAAAAAATAAAATAGCAAATTGTGCCTGATCTGCTGGAACCAGAGTACGCGGTGTGTATGTGTATGACTAGCTCTAAATGATGACGTAAGAAATATGGTCATTTCGTCATCATTGGTCCAGCAACACAGGCACAGATTTGATGTTTTTCTGCGTAAGCCTCAAATGGTGGAACAGCTGTCACGGTTTTTGGCGCAAAGTAACCACAGTATACCGCTAATCAACTTACAACTACACACTACACATACACACCACGTATACACACTTTATACAGTATAGAGTATAGAGTGTAGCAAATTGTGCCTGATCTGCTGAGGCCAGCTAGTCATACATATACACAACACGTACTCTGGTCCCAGAGTTATTATATAACTGCTCTCAATGATGACGTAAGTAATACAACATTATGTTTCTGGAATGTATAAAAGTCACAAAGTGTAACGATAAATCTTAACGTTAAGTGTAGTGTGCAAAATTAAGTATATATCTAAGTATATAATTATATATGCAAAAACTAAGATTTCTAGAGAGTCTCAACCATTGAAGATTGAAGACGCGAAAGAGTAGTCAACATAGTCTCAACCATATCAACACGCAGTAGAGTGAAAAGGATAAAAGATCTATATATACTTGACTTTGATCCTAAGAAGATCAAAATAGATAAGAATGTAGAGAGAGAAATGATACGATTACGACAATCACCTCTTGAAAAACCTAATATACGTAAGATAACGATATAATGAAATAGATTTAAAATGATTGACAATTTACAATAAATAATACTTTAATACAATAATTATACTGTATAATATATTTTAATTCAGTTTATATACTTTTTTTTCTAGGTGTTTACATGCATAAAGTAGATAGGTAGTAAATAGTTACACCTAATAATTAGACATTACAAATGTTCCTTCACAGAGATATTGAGATTCCACCGTTTACAGTTTACAGTTTATATACCTTTTTTTTCAACACATATAAATGATTTATTTGTCTCTGAAAAACTAAAAAGGGATCCAGAATATATCTATAACGATAAAACAGTATTTCTTATATAGATAGAAACTTGAATCATACTTAATAATACTAGATGTTTATATGTATAAAGTAGGTAGCAAATAGTTACATCTAATCATTAATCATTTCAAACGTTCCTTCACAGAGATACTGAGATTTGACAGTTTACAGCGGTCGAAAGGACTTGCGCGCTCTGCTTGCGCACTAGTTGGCCATTTATGGCCTACTAGTGTGCAACAAGCAAGTATGCACTCGACAGAGTGCAGTTCTAGTTTTTTGTTGTTGTGATAAAACAATAATCCACAGACACGATCATTTTGCATGACCGCATCCGACCTCATCCTACGCTATAAAAAACTAAAATCCACGTAGGAATCGTTGTAGAACCACGATAGCAGTTTGATCATAACAACACAGGGTGCCGCCATCTTGCTCAGCTCTCAGAGACCAGAGCTGTTTAGAGAGAGAGAGTGCCGACAACAGAGCAGTCAGTGACTTATGCAGCCCCATGAATGAACAGTTAACAGAGTTGTCACAACTCTCTCATCTAAACGGCGCTGCCTCCGACACACCAAAGATTTAGGGGAACATTTTGAGTATGACAAGCAGACCCGATTGAATGGGAAACACACATCGTGAAACACACGCCGATATTGTTGTATATTGCTGTTGCGTGCGTTGTGGTGCCACCACACACATTCAAAAGCCCCCCAAAAAAGTGCCAAAGCCAACTGCAGTATTTTCTAAACCTAAATCTAAACCCAAGTAAACTGCTAGTGAATTGAAATTGCGTTTATGTATTTCAGATACAGTTCTACATGAATATAACCACATTATAACCATAAAAACACATGAGGCTGATTTGAAAAATGTGGGGTGGAGGTATTTCCTTGGCCTGCTGGGACTGAGCATGCAAAGTTGTTTCTGTTTTGCTAATGTCTGATGCAAAGGAGTCCCATCGTGTCAAACGGGTGTTTTATGGATAAATCCTGCCCCAACTCATCATCAACCATTTGATGGGTGTGAGCATGCTTGTCTTGCACATCAACTCATCGTTATACTATGATTTCCTTTACGTCATTACAAACCAAGTCAGTTTTCCTTGTTATAAAATTGACACTAAGAAGATCTGCCATAGCCTATGCAGACAGAGACAGATGCAGTATTGCAACACTTGTAGCCTATCTTTATATCCAAATACAAGCTGACCGATTGGCTAAGACTGTAGGTGTAGTTTGCTTTAGAGTGATTGGACTTTTATTTTAATATGCATTACTATTGTGATGTTTTGCACATTTGAAAAACGGCTAAGTCACAGTCATAAGAACACAACAGCACTGTCCTAGACAGGAACAGTGCAAGTGCACAACACAGAAACTCACTTTTTTTTTATTGCATTTTTGCATCTTTTGTGGGCGAGGGAGGGCCCATGCAGAGCAGCAGTTTGAAATGGGTCTAAATATCGTCTAAATCCACCCTTGGGTGATGCAAATGACAGAATCATTTCAGACTTTGCTTTCGCCACACTACCTTCCTCAGAATGAGCTGTTTCTTTGTTCTATCTAAAGAGATAAGCAGAATCCTAATGCATGCAAATGGTGAGTGTGTGTGTGTGAGAGCATGACTTCACCTGCTTTATACCACATCCACTCAACACTGGGAGCACACTCACACACACACACAAAATTATTTTGATGATGGAGCTGGCTGACAAAGATGGAAGAGGACCAGCCAGCATCACTCTGCTCCGTCTGAATAATGCCAGAAACCACTTGCACTTAATTACTGCATGCTCAAAGAAGCTGTGTGTGCGTGCGTGTGCGTGCGTGTGAGCGTGAGCGTGTGACGTGTGTGTCTGCATGCGTCTGTGTGTGTCTGCGTGCGTGTGTGTGTCTGCGTGCGTGTGTGCGTCCGTGCGTGCGTGTGGGTGGGTGGGTTGCACTTGTCAGCAGCACTATGATGAATGCAAAATACGCAATAGCGGCTTGTTGTGTGCTTGTTGTTGTGTGCTTGTTGTTGTGCGCTTTGTGTGCGCTAGCGGCTGGTTGTTGAGTGTGAGCTGTGTTAAAAAGCATGAGCTCTTAATTACGGTCATGTTAACAAGCACGCTGCCCCTGCTGGTGAGTGAATCGTCCCCGGACACTCATTTTCTCTCAGGAAGCCAAACGCAAATATGTGTCTGCTCGTGTACTGTGACACTGTTGTCATTAGTCACATTTATTCAGTGTGACACCGAAAGCCCTGTTACATC
Source organism: Protomyctophum parallelum (assembly GCF_964188405.1). Classification (NCBI taxonomy): domain Eukaryota; kingdom Metazoa; phylum Chordata; class Actinopteri; order Myctophiformes; family Myctophidae; genus Protomyctophum; species Protomyctophum parallelum. Next base: position 16,179,522 of record NC_139700.1, on the reverse strand, counting down.
AGCTGTTACGGCCCTCAGACCCAGGGGTAATGAGTAATTCCACTAATGATGACAGAGAGATACTGACACAGTTAAGCTAATGTGTCCAACACCTTGAATGCAAACTAAGCTAGCTGGCATTTTCAATGTGTTGCTCTATTACCTCCACTGGAGAAAGAATGTGTATGCATGTCGTCGCTGTTTGGGGCAGAAGACTTGTATCTCCATCTCTATGTAACTCGTTATTTTTTAGAAATCTTTAGAAAAAACCTATAATGACATGCCCAAAATAGACAAAAAGTCTGTTTACAGGTTTTATGAATATTTAAGTTTTAGGACTTACACTCGCTTAACGCCCAACAGCAAAGATGTGCAGTCACGCTCATGCACAGCTATTTGTTTTTTAGCTGAACTTTATTTCCTAGCCAAAGTGCTGCTATAATCTGAGAACAGTGACACTGGAATCAAAGGGCAGCAAGTCAATCTAGAGGTGTACAGAGCTGAGCCATATCAGCACCCTCTGGTGGTCAAATTTACATGCAGACTGTACTGTACATACAGTCAAATACACAGGCACTTTCATTAGAATAATGTTCAATTTGCAGCTCAACTAATCAAAGCCATTTCTGCACCAGGGAATCCTGATTTGTATGTGAATGAACAGTTTAATATTTGATAGAGTAGACATTTAGAGGTACAGTAATGTTATTTGTGATGCTTAAAAGTTAATTTGTGTTACTTTTATTTTTTAAATAAATTATGAACTCGGTTCACTCTGTATGTAGCTGTAAGTATTCATGACTTTTGTGCATGCTTTAGTTTAAAGTTGCCAAAGAATCTCAACTTCCCTCCATATACTTAATTTATATATGATCAGCACTTTTTTTGACCAAATCTAAAGGAGCTAATCACAGTTTGTGATTAATTACAAATTAAACATCTCTAGATTATTTTTTTCCTCAAGTTAAACTTGCCTAGCTTGGCTAAAGTGACTGTACCACAAAGTCTAGAATGCCTCTTTAGATCTTCTCTGCATATTACTGTGTGTAGATAACGAAGGGGCTGAGCCTTCTGGGTTCTACTCTATTTGGATATCATCTTGAATCTATAAATCATGATCTCGCCTAATACAGCCACAGTGCTCACTAATGCTGTGCATTGTCTGTGCAGTCGGTGTTAGCCAGATTAAAACTTTGCCCATGCTTCAAGTCAAGTGTGGTACCCTAGCTATCTGCAAACATAATCTGCCTTGTGGGAGCCCTCAAAGTCAAAGAAATAAATATGCCTGCTATAGAGAAGCAAATAGCTAAATAACAGATAAGAATAATTCCCATTACTCACTCATGTCACTTTATTGATAGATTTGAATGCTGTGGGTGCCAATAAGCGCTGTGTGCACTTGCGCTTTGGACATGATATCCAATACACTCCTCCACAATAAATAAACAAAAATAAAGATAAAGTATTTCCGTGGACACAGCCCTAAGGCAGTGGCGAATGAGCATGTAAGGGGGTTACATGCAGATCAATCTTGGGCTTTCCCATAACCAATCATTCGCCCCAATTACATATCAACATTGTTTACCCACGGATATAAAACTATGGAAATAGCTTTGGTGATACAATGTTCTAGTTGACACAGGAGATAGATTTTAACAGTTTTTTATATATAGTAGTTTATTTATAGTTATTTATCGGCATGAGGAGATGCATATGTGTATCGAAGTTCCATTGCTGACGGTCAAACGGTTCATGAACTATGCACGTTTAAAGTTTGCATTTTCAATTGAGTGCTATAGCGCCACCCTTTGGCCAATGGTCGTGGGCATTGCATCATGGTAACATTGCATCATGGTAACATTGCATCATGGCAACATGGTAGAGGGCATGGCCCTGGCCTCTACCATGTTGCATACAAACTGCAGATTCAGCGTTCAATTCCAGAGCCACAAACAGTTACTGCAAAAAACAAAGTTCCTACCTTGAGCCGTCTTCTACTTGACTCTATCAGTTGTGTAAGTGATGCCATGGTCAAACTTTGGAACCCATGGATAGTTCATGATGAGCCATCCAGCAGCGTCTCCAATGCAGTCATCTCCATCCTACATCTGGCTAGCTGGCCAGTACTTTGCTCCCATACCAGTATCAATGGCACCGACCAGCCTCATTCTCCTGCCATCTTCTCACTCAGCCTTGAATGTTTAGCATTCTGGTGTAGTGCAGTGATCAGGGATTTAGGTCCAGCATTCACAGCATGTCACAGGAGTAAGGACTCAGGGCTGAGAAGAAGCTGAGCTTGGGGGTCTGGGGTCATCACCTTCTGTGGAGCAGGTTGAGAGAGACACCATAAGGTTTGAGTATAAGTAAGTACTGTGAAAGAAAGAAAGAAGAAAGAAAGAAAGAAAGAAAGAAAGAAAGAAAGAAAGAAAGAAAGAAAGCAAGCTGACCAAGAGCCACATACTGTACACTAGTACCCTGTCACAACTCACTAGCAACAGCAGACAAACATACACAGCCTGTATATATCCTTACGCTTACAACATATACAATACAGCATAGGCTAGTAGTATACATACAGTACATTTAGCCTACAGTATATTATATCCTGTCACAACACAGCCTAGTATACGTAGGTGTACATAAATACGTAATGTTAGTTTTATATCGGATAAATTATACATTTTAAGAAGGAAGCTGTGGGAACTGGACATGACTAGCGCATGCCTTGAAATAAATTGATAGAAATCTAGACGTGATTCAGGTTGTAACTCTTGGTTCAATATTAGCCGCAATTTGCAACTCTAGATGTTTTTTTTAAATGGGATGAATCTACCCTCCATTGATACCCCCTCACGAACATTGCAGCTGTAGGGAAAGCTTGAATTGTCCCCTTTCAATCTGCAAAGCGTTTGTTTCATAAAAATACACCGTAGACATGGATTCATGGACATGGACATGGACATGGAACAGACTTATACCATCATACACTCCATCCAGAACACTAAGATCCTCCACAGCAGGTTTACTAGACACAAAAGGAAAAAATAAACCACAAAAGAAAATAGGAGAGGCTGCATTCTCTTTTTATGCACCAACATTATGGAATACAATTCCTCAGGAAATCAGAGAGGCCAACTCCATGCACCAACATTTTCAAACTAAAACTAAAAACATAGCTTTAGATTGGCCTTCGATCTCCACTCTACCACTATTGAGGCTTCCCCAGCATTTATTTTATTACTATTTTTCAACAAATATCTTATGCCTATTTTGTCCTATCTGTGATTTTATGCATATTCATTGTCTTGTATTGTGTCTGATATGTTAACCTATGACCTAACTGTAAAGCACTTGATGCAGGGTTTCCTGCACAATGTTGTTGGCATGGCGCTGCGCCATGCTTGAAATAAATTGCGCCATGCCAAGCTTCTTTTTTTTTGGGGGGGGGGGGGGGATAGTGAGGGGGATAGTGAATCATAGTGTGTGTGATATGAAATGTCCAGTACCTCCCCAGTGCCTCCCCCAGTGCCACCCCAGTGTCTGCCCAGTGTCTGCCCAGTTTCCGCCAAGTGCCTCCCCAGTGGCTCCCCAGTGTCCCCCTGAGTGCCTCCCCACTGCCTCCCCAATGTCTCCCCAGTGGCTGCAGTTTCTCCCCAGTGCCTCCCCAGTGTCTGCCCAGTGCCTCCCCAGTCTCCCCAGTGCCTCCCCAGTGTCTCCCCAGTGCCTCCCCAGTGTCTTCCCAATGCCTCCCCAGTGTCTGCCCAGTGCCTCCCCAGTCTCCCCAGTGCCTCCCCAGTGTCTCCCCAGTGCCTCCCCAGTGTCTTCCCAATGCCTCCCCAGTGCCTCCCCAGTGTCTCCCCAGTGCCTCCCCAGTATCTTCCCAGTGCCCCCCCAGTGTCCCCCCAGTGTCCCCCCAGTGCCTCCCCATGTCTCCCCAGTGCCCCCCCCAGTGCCTCCCCAGTGTCTTCCCAGTGTCTTCCCAGTGCCTTCCCAGTGCCTCCCCAGTGCCTTCCCAGTGTCTTCCCAGTGCCTTCCCAGTGCCTCCCCAGTGCCTTCCCAGTGTCTTCCCAGTGCCTCCCCAGTGCCTCCCCAGTGTCCCCCTGAGTGCCTCCCCACTGCCTCCCCAATGTCTCCCCAGTGGCTGCAGTTTCTCCCCAGTGCCTCCCCAGTGTCTGCCCAGTGCCTCCCCAGTCTCCCCAGTGCCTCCCCAGTGTCTCCCCAGTGCCTCCCCAGTGTATTCCCAATGCCTCCCCAGTGTCTGCCCAGTGCCTCCCCAGTCTCCCCAGTGCCTCCCCAGTGCCTCCCCAGTGTCTTCCCAATGCCTCCCCACTGTCCCCAGTGCCTCCCCAGTGTCTCCCCAGTGCCTCCCCAGTGCCCCCCAGTGCCTCCCCAGTGTCTCCCCAGTGCCTCCCCAGTGTCTTCCCAATGCCTCCCCAGTGTCCCCCCAGTGCCTCCCCATGTCTCCCCAGTGCCTCCCCAGTGCCTCCCCAGTGCCCCCCCAGTGCCTTCCCAGTGCCTCCCCAGTGCCTCCCCAGTGCCTCCCCACCCCATGTCTCCCCAGTGCCTCCCCAGTGTCTCCCCAGTGTCTCCCCAGTGCCTGCCCAGTGTCTCCCCAGTGTCCCCCCAGTGCCTCCCCATGTCTCCCCAGTGCCTCCCCAGTGTCCCCCCAGTGCCTCCCCAGTGTCTCCCCAGTGCCTCCCCAGTGTTCCCCAGTGTCCCCCCAGTGTCTCCAATAGCAATACAAGAGCAATAATACAAATCAATCTTAATTTATTAATCAAATTAATTCATTAATTAATCAAAATTTTCCGCGCACCAGAAGGTCCCCCCGCGCCCAGCACCATGCCAAGGCCTTTTCCTGCAGGATATCCTGCCTGTGAAGAAACTGCAACCCTGTATGAAAGGTGCTATATAAATAAAGTTTATTATTATAATTATCGATGATGTCACTGGTGGACGGGTTTCTGAACTGAACAGTTAACTGAGCTGGTTAAAAAGATGGTGGGTGGGTGGGGAGGACTGGGAAGGGAGTTGTGGGAGAAAATAACGAAGAGTCGTATTCTCTTTCTGTGAAAACTGCACATGATCTAACTCTTTGAATAAAATTTACTTAAAAAAAAAAAACTGAGCTGGTTAAAGCTGAAACAAAATGGACCCATGCATGAGGGTAAGGGTTTCATGTTACGCTCTCAAGAAAGAGTTAAAGATCTATAACAGGGTGTGTGTGTGCGTGTGTGTGTGTGAGAGAGAGATAGAACTACAGCAGCTGGCAGCTTGCGGTTGACAGAGAGTCGAATGATTAAAATGCATATGGCTTTAAATCATTTCATTATCACATTCCCACTCTGACGCTGCTCTGTGGTGAATGAGAAAGAGGAGTTGCATTATAGGAGTGGTGCCAAACCTCACTATCAGACACCTCATAGCTCATTCCCTCGATTGACATCATCTCACGCCAACCTTCTCATCACTCGGAGAGCTCCTGTATTGGCTGGGTTGTCTTTGCATGTACGTTTGTCTCCTGTTTCTTCCTGCTTTCTTACAGTGCAGTCAATTCACTGCTTAATCTTGCCTATACGTTTACATCCTACATGATATTCTCATTTCATTTGTTCTTTGATAAACTATAGAGCTGCTCATTCGTAGACTGATGCCTGTCACAGCCCTGTGATATTGACCATGATACTGACCATGATACTAACATGATACTTATCATGATATGATACTGACCATGATACTGACCATGATACAGACCATGATACTAACATGATACTGACCATGATACTTACCATGATGCTGACCAGTGACCATGATACTGACATGATACTGGAAGAGAAAGAACATCCGCAGTTCCGCACACTACTTTCTAAAGCTCCATGATACTTACTTTGTTAGTTAATTAGTTTCATTTATTGTCCACGTGTGGAAATTTGTCTGCGGTCTCAAACAACAGTAAAAACAAACAGCAACAACAACAACAGCAACAACACTTACACTACAATTATCTTCATGGCAAAAATGCAGGACAACAGTGACAAATACATTAAAAACATATTGAGGATTATTAGGCCATATAATTTGCCTGATGAAGACCTATTGTAGATAGCCAGAATATTGTTTTATTTTATTACTTGGTTCTTGACTTTTACCTCTCCTGTACCTCTCCTGTGTCATTTTACTGCTGTTGCTGTTATGACTGCACTTGAATTTCCCTCCGGTTATCAGTAAAGGTTTGGTTATCTTATCTTAAAGGGACATTTCACCACTGGAGGAAACTGCAGTCACTCAATGTTAATAGTATTTGTAGTAGATAACAGTAGTAATTTGAAGCTTGCACCCTATGGCCAGAAAAATAATGAAGTCTGTGTGTTTGACGGGATTTCTGAATTCCTATACAATGACCATAATGCTTTGGTGCACTACCCCTCGTTGTGGAGAGGGGGGAGGCTGGTGTATATCTAGTGTGCGGCTGAGCATAGACATGGTAATGCGCGCCTGCCTCCGATTGGCCTACCGACACTGCCTGTCTTGACTGTCCACTGAGGTGGATATATAGCTCTGCCACTGTATGCTGGATAGTCTGATCTCTGCTGCGAGGTGGTGGCTTGTAGAAGAGGCAAACTAATATTGTTTATGCCGTTTGCTTTGATGGAATAATTGATTGAACATGTACACCGTATTATGATTTGATTTGAGTGTGTGTGTCTAAATAAAGTGTTTGTGTTGAATATTGTGTAATTTATGTGTAAACGTGAAACATTATTGTACTGTAAAAAGGTCTCTTATCCCTTTATAGTATAATCCTTTTTAGTATAATAGTATTAGTTTACTATAATTAGATTAATACCTGATAATCAACAAACAAGTTAGTTACAAGGCTGCATTCTGTCGCGCATGCCAAGCTGTCATTCTCTTGTATTATTTTCCCACCACGGAGTAACCTCGCATCTCGGATGACAGTCGAGACAGGCAGTGTCTCAGGTCAGGTTTTATGATGAATTCCTGTTCTGTTCTTTAGCTACATAGAAATGTCTATTTGTATGTCTCTAAATGTTTGTATGTCTCTAAATGTTTTGATGAATTGAACAATGTGGACCCTGTTGTAAACAAGTGTAATGCTTAATTGGGTCGTCCACTCACAGTTAACAGTCTTTGTATTGAGTTTGTGCTTAAAATGTACTGTAAATTCTACAAACTGTTAATAAATATTTCAATCAATCAATCAATGTCGGTATACAGGCCAATCAGATGCAGGCAGGGCATTACCATGTCTATATGCTCAGGGACGCTGTGTGGAGGTATGACATCCTTCCAGGAAGGAAGTGAGACCATTTTCATGACAAATTTTGGTCATGAACATGGCGCCATTAATAAAATATCTATGAACACATTACACACATAAAAACCCCAGGACAGTGTTTATTGTGTCCATTAAAATCAGAACTTGTTGCAAAAGGGGTGAAGTGGCCCTTGAATGAGTTTTAATGAGGATTCCCATCAAAACATAAAAACAAATCTTCCCATGTCTCACCAATCACATTCCATTCCTATACAGATACTGTAACATGATGCATTCAAATGTGCGTTACATAAAGTTCAGCTTTCGTCTGTTTCTCTGAGCTTTGGTATATGGATTTATTTGTGGGAAATATACCACAAAGCACTTTGAAGCCCTCTGCCTCGAGGCTTAAAACATTGATATGGAAAGAATATGGACTGGAAAAAGCAGCACTCCTTCATTAAACTTTGTGTGTGTGTGTGTGTGTGTGTGTGTGTGTGTGTGTGTGTGTGTGTGTGTGTGTGTGTGTGTGTGTGTGTGTGTGTGTGTGTGTGTGTGTGTTAAGGCTGTACCATAGCCCTGTTTTTAGGACTCGAACTTCGGCAGGAATTTTTTAACGAACCATTCGTTTGTAATTAATTTAAAAAACATAACCTGGGGGGGTGCATACGGAGTTTACGGACGTTTCTAGGCTACTCTGCCACAATGTTATATGCTTCACACACAAGGGCAGATGCAAAAGATAAATGCAGCTCAACCCCACCAAGCAGCTCAACCACTGAAACCAAAACAAACGATAGATAAATGTAATTACTCACCTACTGCTGCAGGTAGACTACCATAAATAATCCCAGTGTTGTTTAAGATGCATGGTTTTTATATTGTAAATAAGTATCGTCGCGTGGTTTAGCTACTACCACTGAGAGGACTAGGAGCACAACTTTGGGACTTTTGGGAGTCATAGTAGCTTGTTTACAACTGAAACGGACTTTCTGCATGTGCAGTGTGCACTAACTTCCTCTTCAAAATAAGAGCCAAATGTAATGATTAGTCAACACTAGATTTATTTCTAAGTCTACTTACAGGAGGTTAACACTGTGACGCACGCGACGGAGACGCAACGCGCCCGGTGGAGCCCTGGCGTTAGGCTGCTCTACAGACTACAGTGACACTTGGTGGTCAACCAACGCTATTACCGTATACTGATTTGGACATAATACACGGGATGTACATGGAGACATACAGACACACGTATTGCTGTTCCATATTGTGGTTAGCGCCACAAAAAAAAATCAAGCTTTCTTTGCAGTCAACAATAATCACAGTATTCCAATAACCCAAATAGGTTTTCCTCTTAAGATTTGACTTCATAAAGCAACAGCAAGGATCCTAAAATGGGAAATTTTGTTGGACAGGTAGGTAACAGACTATAGGCACAACACCTAGCTAGCTCCCATCCTATTTGCTACATTCATCGTGGAGTCGTATTATCTTTTCAATAACATTTGCTATGCATTCCATCATGAATAATGACTTATAATGTATCATAAAGTATCATAATATTTAATAAATACTGGACACCCAGACATTCGTTTTTGCATGTGTCGTTTGTGTATTAATAATTACCATAGTTGTAATACATTATACAATAATGCTATTGCTAATTGTATTATTTATAAAAACTGAAATAATGCATTATATACATTTTGTGCTTTAAAGTTTAAGTAATGTATACATTCCTGAAGGTGTAGGCAGAAACCTTTAGTGTTGTTTTTGCATAAATGCAGTGCTATTAATTATTAATTTAGTTAAATCAGCCATTGACCACTTATATATGACTTATAGCCTACTCACACTATAATGCATTCTTACAATAAAACTATTCCTGGCCAGGTCAGCAATGTGTCTATGTGTGTCTCTGAGCAAGACTCTTAACCCCAAATTGCTCCCCGAGTGCCGGAATGGCTGCTCACTGCTCCTAGTGCTCCTGCATGGATGAATTTAACCTACTGTATGTGCATATACATATACATAGGCTACTGTATAATGTGACAGAAAACACCACAAAGGAGTGGGGACTAGTCCAAAAGAAACAGACTGTGAGTATTATGATACTTGACCTTATAAGTCATTATACAATACTTTATAATGTGTTATGACTGCATTATTATGAGTACTTATGTATGAGTGCTTATAACTGTATCAGCATTAATAAGTCAGTAGTTGGCCTACAGCAGGGCAGGGGACAGGGTGCTCAAAAGGTAGATTGCGATCTACCAGTAGATAACAAAGGCTGTACTAGATCACATGACATTCCCCTAAATCATTTTTAATGTAAGTGGCATCTGCCATGAATTAAGGTGACTTGATTGATTGACGTCAAAAAGGGCCTGTCAGCTCAAACACCAACAATGCAATATTTTGTTTTCAAGAGTGTCAGTAGCATTACAAATTAAATACACCTATTCCATATTTCTCCCGCTCTATTTCCCTTTCCGAGTGCCTTTGTCTTATATGTAACGCCAGTGCCGCTATTCTATATAACTATTTTCAGCAATGGTATAATAATTATTTCGGTGGGTAGATCTTGTTGAGCTGCGGTCATTTTGAAAGTAGCTCTCAAGTCAAAAACGTGTGGGCACCCCTCCCCTAGCCTATCAGCACTACAGGCTGCGTCCGGCCAGAATGGCTCAAAGGCAGGGAGGAGAAGTACAGACATTCAGTGTCACTGACAGTTTGTCTGTAAGCAATGTGTACACTGACCTACTTCTGCGTATTGGAATCGCCATTATAATTTACGCCCAAGCAGGTCAATTTCATTACATTCGTACATTCTCAGAGTTAAATTAACACTGCACATTTCTGATCACTAATTACACCAAAAGTGCAGGTGACCTATACAGTACAGTAAGCCTGTGTAACTCAAGTGCTCCCTGTTTGGCAGTTTCAGCCACCACCATCAGGAGCAGAAATCCCAATGGAGAGGAGACAGTTTGTCAGCTGGAACAGGTTGGTTTCAATTTGATGTGCGCCTCTGTATCAGATTATTCTTGATGCTAATTAAAACAGCTGGGGTCACGGGTTCTGGTGTAACACAGATTCAGTAGCCTACATACACACAGTACTGTTTGACTGGCAAAACAGAACATAGTGATATGTTTCCGTAGACTATCACATCAAGGATCTTTAATTTTCATTTTAACATCGTGTTTGTCTTATAGAGTGATGATGACAACATGCAACATTATTTTTCAATGTGCTTCACCGTTCAAATATCTGTCTCCATACAGCCTACATGTCACTCTGCTTACAGCATAATGTGCAGTTCCAGTTGCAAGCCATACAAGTCAGTGTTACTAGTCCAATTCTCTGGAATGTTACACAAATAAGGTGAAGTTAATACCTGGCCAAATTAACACAAATCACCTTGAGATCAGGCAGAGGTGAGTTACTGTAACCTCCTTCGCTGCTGCAGAGTGGCTTTCCAGTTGGAGCGGCCGTCTCCTGGGAGTAACAGCCAAACGGAGCATGAAGGGAAAGCGAAGGCTGGACCAGGGCTAGATAGCATGACTGTCTGACAGGATGTGCTTAGTTACACACTCCCTGTTGCAAGCATGGTCAAGACAGCTCACCAAGGCCACACATATAGGCTGAAGGAGTGTGTGTGTGTGTGTGTGTGTGTGTGTGTGTGTGTGTGTGTGTGTGTGTGTGTGTGTGTGTGTGTGTGTGTGTGTGTGTGTGTGTGTGTGTGTGTGTGTGTGTGTGTGTGTGTGTGTGTGTGTGTGTGCGTGTGCGTGTGATGCAAGGAGTTATATCATTCCCTTTCTTTTGCCTTGAGGGACATTGGGATGTATTCAAGATACCAGCGGCAGTGACAGCATCATCAACTAAATGTAGCTGTGTCGTGCACAACACGCACGCACGCACGCATGCATGCAAACACACACACAAGCTGCTAGCTGCTATAGTTCTCACACGCATGCACACACACACACACACACACACAGGGCCACTTGAGGAAAAGACACCAAATGTGTTTTGGAAGCAGCTCACTCACTCCCAGTAGGGAAAAGCACTTTCCTCCTGTTTGTCACACACACAAAGTGCTATACGCATTCCCCACCCTACAACATTTCCTCTCCACAGAGCAGCACACCACAAATTGAGCAATTCCATTTTTTGTGGAAACTTTATCTGGCCACATTCCCTCCTGCACTGTTGTTGCCATGTCTGAATGGCAATTGCTCCAATTACTACTGCCAAATGAAAGAATAATTGGAGAGGACTTAACAGAGCTTCAGATAGCTGCTGAAGGTCAAATAGCATCCAGTCAAATACTCTGTAAATCTCTAAGTTTGGATGTCCTGCCCATTGGCAATCTACATCAGCGCACCTGTTTATCCGATGAAGCTATCTCCCTTTAAAGTAAGACTTTAAAAGCCCATGGCTCCTCGCCCAGTTTACCTTTATGGGCCATCTCTCGCTCTCATCTCTCTTTTTTTCTCTCTCTCTCATCTCTTTTTCATTTCCCAAGAGGGTGATTTGGTAGCTCCAAGCAGCACACGTTTTTCATTCTTGGAACCATCTGAAAATAACAACGCAGGCCGTTTTGGGGCCCTAAGAAGAAGGGAGAGGAGAGGAGAGGAGATGAGAGGATATCAGGTGCTCAACTCTTGTATGTGTATGTCTTTTTAACATCATTAACCGTGGCATTATGATACACACAATTACACTTTTGTTTTCAGTTGACCAATGGAACACACTGCTGGAGATGGAGACAAGCTGAGTGTATAGGTCATAGCAGTGGGTGTGGTTTTCTGGTTCCACTGAAAGATTGGACACTCATTTCTCCCATAGAGATTTACAAAAATAAAAATAAATTATTTTAAGCCTAGAATCAAGCCATCCAGGATGAATCATGACCATAATAATTATTAATTATCAATTAATTATTGATAATTATATGATATTCTACATAAATACCCTTTGTTTAGCAGGTTTAAAATAATTGGTATAAATAGTTTTGTAAATCTTTTCAGTGGAAACAGAAATGCATGCCCACTATATGTCCCATTAATTAACATTAATTGTGGGTGCGTATAGGTGTAAAGGTCCTTGCAGACTGCTGCCGTGTTTTGGGGAAATTACGCAAAAATGCCGGGGAAGAAATCAGAAAAACGCAGCAGTCTGCAGGGACCCTTACTGTGACAGCTCATGTACAGCCAGTTAACATCGTGCTTAGTTTGCTTACACACAGAAACACCTAAAATGAAACACAATTAACATTCAGATTCAGCATCTCAAAATGCTGTGACCGAATGAATGAATGAATGAATGAATGAATGAATGAACGAACGAACGAATGCATGAATCCGTATGGAGGAAGGCAATAGGAAGGAGCATGGATATTAAAAAGAGATTGAATAAATCAACAGAGTGACAGTGAAAACCAGAGGGTGACATATGCTGATGATGAGGACATCCCAAGAAGACTTTGAATATTTCATGTGTCCTAGATTCATCCACTACCCCACGGAATGAGAAGAGTGTCATCTCTCCGTCCCCTGCATCGAGAGGCAGAGGGGAAAGAGAGAGGACGGGCGGATTTAGAAAATGGTTGGAATGGTGAACAATCATTAAGGTGGGAGTTGGACCATGCATGCACCCTCTAAGGATGAGGGTTATACTGCATCAGCCATGGGCTGGAGGGAGGGAAGGGGGCAGTATAATTGTGTCCCCTATTAGTTGTTGTTGGTGTATTTGCTACAGTACATTTGGCATGCACTTGAATAATTTGTCCACTTTGTTTATCCAACCTAACTATTAGGAGCAAGGGATGCCATTAATACAGAGCAGTTAGGGGTTAAGTACCTTTCTCAGGAGTCAGGAACACTTTGATGCATAGACAGGGGGTAAACCTGTGACCTTTCCGATTCCCAGATGGCCTCTCTACTCCACTCAGCTATGACCGCCCCCCCTCATAGCAGTTGTTTTCAAGATAATGTGCAAGTTATTGGTTAGGGATGGCTGCTTGCAGAATGCAGTAGTACAATACAAACAGCACTGAGTGATGTCAATCAAGTCAGTGCCTATAGCTCTGTTAGAACAAGGGTGATGCACAAAGCTATAGTAACTACAGATGTATAAAGCAGATGAGCCGGCTTGAAGCTATGGGAAAGAGTATAGTGGAAGCCAGGCTAAGCGGATAGTGAACAGCAGTATGGGTTTATGCCAAGGAAGAGTGTAAGTATAGAGAAGGTCAGAAGGAGAGACACTAGGTCTCTGTGGACCTACAGTAGAAAGGGAAAGAAGGAAGCGCCAGCACACAATAAATGTCCTTTTCACATATTTAATACCTCTGACGGACGCGTTTCGGCCAGATGGGCCTTCCTCAGCGTTGTGACAAGACAACATACTGTATATATAAATAATAGAGAAGTATATGACAGCAATGGTGCAGGTTATGACGGAGGACTGAATGACAGTGGTGAGGAGTGTGGTAGGAATTAGTGACAGACAGGTTCAGGCAGGGTGGAACGGATGGAGTATATTGGCATTGACGAAAAGACAGGAGATAGAGCTGGGGGTGGCAAAATGTAGGATGCCACGATTTTCATTATCAGTGACAAGCTCAGAATGACTGCCCAGGGTATAGAGGAAAAAGCAACAGGGGTTTGTAAATGTGAGGAGGAGGAGAGATGAAGTAGAAGAGTCTTAGACTGCTCCATTGTTAAAGTTACACAGTAAATGTCGTGATTCGCTCAAAAGGCTGATACATAATACCTGCACACATGCATGCAAGTATTATGTGTTGTGCCAGAGTCTCTACAGTTTTGGCTTCATGGTGTCTGGCTTTCTGCAGAGAGCGCGCCGGTTCTCTGACCCTGCTAATCAGCTCAGCCCACTGACGATAGCTCTCTGTGCCCTCATTTTAATTAATCATGTAACTGACGCAGCCTTGCATTTAAATGTTCCATGCTGCAAAATCACCGGAACATTATGAGGCAAGTATATGCCTGGCTTTAACCCATTGTCTTGTGCATAAGCTAAAGCTAGTATCTGCTTGCAATGGAGCT
>NC_139700.1:16062688-16162688 GCF_964188405.1 Protomyctophum parallelum | reverse complement strand
TCGCCAGGGGGCTCTATAGAGATAAACTCAACGAGACAAGTTCATGTTTGTAAGTGCTCAGGCACTCGAGGAGGACCAAATGGATGCTGCTATCAAATGTTACCATCAGTGGTGGAAAATATACTGACGTATAAGTATCAATATACTGCAATGTAGATGTACTCTGTTACAAGTAGATGTCCCGTATTCAAAAATGTAAAAAGTAAAAGTACAAAAGTATCGGCAGCCAAATGTACTTCCTGGCATTCCACTCATTTTCAACATTTTACGCCATACCTTAGAGCTGTTGCGTGGAAATGATTAAAATGTCCCCCCATTCTGTGTTTCCTAGAACTGGAGGTCTGAAAAAAATTATTAACATGGTGTTTAATGACACATGTTGAAAATGAGTGGTATTCCCCTTTAAAGTACTAAAAGTAAAAGTACTCATAATGCAGAATGTCCCATTTCACAAGTTCAAAATGTGTACTGTATAAAATCTTTTGAAAATAGCCGATCTACAAGATGCGCCGCATTGAGCTTGTACATCGGCTATTGTCATTTGGCTTGATGGGTATTATATCCCACCACTGCTTCCAGCCCACTTTTCCAAAAAAGTGTCACTTGTCAACCATGTCAGCATTCAGAGTTGTGTTTCTTGTCATGGGGGAAGTGAGTGGGTGTGATGTGTAATTCGGCGTGTTCGGTGGCACCCTGTGACTACACTGTGATTGTTTGGTCTCTACTCCTCAAGCCTTATTGGAGGAGACAGAGTCTTCACCATCACCAGCCTGAGAGCTTATTGCTCTTGATTCATATTTGCATGAGGAAATACACTGGCTCACAACGCATCAGTTGAAAAACTAAATAGCAAATATGCAGGCAAATGAGCTGGGGTTTGTTTAAATGAAGGCAAGCTTTGCTGACAAGGATCTATTTATTTACTTATTCATTTATTTAATTACTTTTCCTGACTTGTATAGCCTACCTGGTGTTGTGGCTCTTTTGTTGGTTCCAAATATTTCCACCTTAGCCAACATACCCACTGATGCACCCATAGAGACTTTGGATGTATACGCAGAATAAAGGAATCAATGTCCACAGTTTGAATGTCGTTTTTATTTGCATTTACTTACATTAAAGTGCAGTGATAGTACATTACAAACAGCTCCTTCTGGCATTGTCTCTTCTGTGTTGTCTGTCTGGTAAAAAAACATTTGTCCACCAGGTGCATGCCGCTCCCCAATCACCCAGGCCTACATTATGCTCCCCATCAGATGCCTGGGGAGGCGTGCCCTTGGTGTCCAAACAGTGATTCAATTACATAATAACCCATCAGACCAATACCCAATAATGCCAAATAATAACTATATAACAATTGTGATAATAATAATAATAAATACATACAAAACAGTGAGGATGGCTTCTACACCTGGTAACACTTTAGGAATACTCTGCATCACGTGTTACAGGTCTACATGTGCTTTTCCTCTCCCTCCAGTCCCGTCTGGTTCTTCATATACTGTACCGTGTGCTTTGTCTTACACTATAGTCTACACAGTGTGTGCATGTGAGTAATGGCTGTTGACTCTTTGTAAATGGATGTGTCGCGTTGAATTAAGCACCCTCTGTAATTGTATCTCCTCCCCATATAAGGGCTCCCAATGCAGACTGCAATTTATTTTTCCTCAGTTGCCTACAGTATATACGACAGGGTTCAAATGACTGTTCATGCATGCACCGCAACCGAGCATGTGTTAGTGTGTGTGTGCAGTGCACTGCATGCACACTTTTGTGTGTGTGCGTGCATGCGTGTGTGCGTGCGTGTGTGTGTGCGTGTGTGTGCGTGTGTGTGCATGTGTGTGTGTGTGTGTGTGTGTGTGTGTGTGTGTGTGTGTGTGTGTGTGTGTGTGTGTGTGTGTGTGTGTGCGTGCGTGTGTGCGTGCGTGCGTGCGTGCGCATGCGTGTGTGTGTGCATGTATGTACATGCATCCATGGCTGGGTGTGGAACTGTGTATGTGTTTTATGTACAGAGAGGATTGCTTTGCCAGGGATCATAACTCACAGTCTTTCACTTCACCTGACTGAAAGATAGAAAAACATCATTATGCCACAGAGAGAAAGGTGCAACACTCAAACAGTGAAATGTAAATGTATTCTTTCTTCCCCATCACAGCATATTCTGTGTAGGAGGCTAGGAGCTCCCATGCTCAAGGTCACCAGTGCAATGCGAACAAGAGGCTCCATTTTCTTACAATACGTAGACAGACAATCTGATAAACCGGTGCACGGCAGACAGACGAGAAAAATAGGACAGAACACACAGTGTGTATATTGATGATCAACATTTCAATCCCCATAAGGCATTGAAATAATAGCAACTTGTTGCAACAATGTATTTAGACTCTATCATTCTTAAGTCTTTGTTTCCATGCATTTTCTTCAACCATA
Organism: Protomyctophum parallelum; assembly: GCF_964188405.1. Taxonomy (NCBI): domain Eukaryota; kingdom Metazoa; phylum Chordata; class Actinopteri; order Myctophiformes; family Myctophidae; genus Protomyctophum; species Protomyctophum parallelum. Next base: position 16,160,258 of record NC_139700.1, on the reverse strand, counting down.
CTGCCATGTTCTGACATACTATACTTCCTCAGTCAAGCAATATCACAACTACTACAATTTTACAATTTACAATTTAGCAGACGCTCTTGATCCAGAGCGACTTACATTAAGCAAAAAACAAAAGCATGGCATACATCACATATATAAAAAGTAGTTATCATGAATCATGTATAAACTAAGAACGTAACAGTGGAGTATATATGTCAACTATACATACTATACTACATTATATATTATACAATATACATGTGTACTATAACGTGCTATGACTACATAAAATGCTATTCTAGTGCTGTCTACGTAACAAGCAAGTCCTGTCTAAAATACTATCTAAGTCTACATAAAGTGCTATCTAAAGGGCTAGGATAGGGCAAGTGCTACGGGCCATGGTGGAGTCTGAAGAGGTGGGTTTTCAGACTATGGCGGAAGATTGGGAGTGAGCCTGCAGTTCTGACTGTGATGGGAAGTGCATTCCATAGTTTTGGAGCCAGAAGGGAGAAGAGAAATTGTCTCCCCAGTCTCACCTCAAAGCCCTACCTCCCTCCCAAATCTAATTTGGCATTTGGCAACACAGATTGAGATCAGAAATATTCAGTAAATGACAGGCACTCGTGTCTGAAAGCATTAATAATACAGTGACTCGTCCTTGGGTTAATTAAGATTCTTGTTGAATAACATCTGTTATCTTCATATCTGTTTTGGTATTGTCATTCTCTCTCGTCATGCTTTCTTACTCCCTGAATAAATAAATACGGTCCAGGCAGGTACACTGAAATGAAATTCATATGTCAATCTGTTAAACAAAACACAGCAGGCTCTTTGAAATCACGCTTTGAAATGAGAACACAATTAAAATATTAATGTTACACTCTGAAAAGCTATAGGCCTAATGAATTGCATTTTTATAGCGATTTTCCAAGTGCTCAAAGCGCTTTACAATGGTTCATTCATTCATACATTGGGAGGTGAAGCGGCGAACAGTCGATGCCAGCGTCCTCACTTTCCATATTCACACACCAATGGTGGCAAGCTCACACCAACCAACTCATTGGAGGCAATGTAGGGTTCAGTATCTTGCCCAAGGACACTTTGACTTCGATTCGAATCACCGACCCAGGGATCAATGGACGACCTGCTCTGTATACCTTCTGAGCCACATGCAAAAGAGGGATTGAGAAGATATGGGTCTCTATGGATACTTGAGGGAATACAGTCAGAATACATTTCTCAGAGATGCAATATTTGAAAAGCTTATTCCCTATGATGGAGTCATGATACTGTATGTCACTCAATCTGCATTAAGCAAAAAGGGATTGAAACTGTGGAAATTAAAATGGCGCACTGACTTAATCCGCATGTGTGTTTTATGACAAGAATCTGGGGTTTATTGTGTATGTGACACTCAACCAATGAGAGCACTTATCTTAAGCAGTGGAAAATAAGCAGGAACGCTGTTGATTAGCATATATGAGAATGCCATCCTTTTCAACGGTTCCACTTATTAATCCTCAGTATAGTTAAGGCTGAGTAACAGGCCGCCATCTTGATTCCGCCAAGACTCAAAACTCAGCTAGAGTCCTGGTGACAGAGAGCAGGGCTTTCATGGGATTTGACTGGAGGGTGGTAAGCCTCTTAGCGTCCAACAAGTCAGAATGCGAGGTGGGAGGAAACCCATAGGGGGGGGGGGGGGGGGGGAGCTGCCACAGCGTCAGCAGAGTTAGCACACAGAACTCTGTGTGGATTCCTCAGCTCTTGTGGAGTGTCATGCTCAAATTATACTACGTCGTATGGCGGTGTCGCACAGCCAAAGTAGCAGATCAAGCTCACAGCGCATCACGGATTGCATACCAATGCAAAAGTCTCTGTGTTAATTTGATTGTTAAACTATTGGAACTGTATAAATGAACAGTGAGGATTGTACTGTGTATAAGAGGGACCAACCACCTTTAGTTTGTCATGGGACATGGAGTCCCAAACAACAATGTGCTCATTAATCAGGCCCTCATTAATTAGCTTGGCTGGCATATAAAGCATGCACACGCACACACACACACACACGCACGCACGCACGCTTGCACGCACGCTTGCACGCACGCACGGACGCACGCATGCACACACACACACACACACACACACACACACACACACACACACACACACACACACACACACACACTGTATACACACATGCATGCACACGATACATAAGCACGTAGTATATGTAGGTAAGGACACTCAAGTGATATTGTACATGCTGCTCATACAACATTCATATGCACACATGCATGCGCAGGCATGCACGCGTGCACACACACACACACACACACACACACAAACACACACACATGCAAACACTTGGACTGGGACGTCCCGTCCCAATTTCACCCTACAGTGTTTTCCCACATGTATACTCATACGTACACAAACACATGCACTCACGCACACGTGCACGCATGCACTCACATTCAGACACTGAGCCCTCATCCCCATTTCCCCCTCCCATGTGACCACATCCCCTAACAGCTCCTCCCCGCAGCCCACAAACACACACCGTTACTCATTGTCTGGCTGTATGGAGAGAGAGTTGGAAGTGCGAGAAAGAGGCTGGAGACAAGTAAAAATTGAGTTTTAAATGTAAACTCTCTTCAGGGAGGACCCCAAAGTTCTGACAGATTGCACACTTCTACACCTTGGACGTTAAACGGAGCCACTCTAAACGTCCTGGTGAATGTGTTTCTGAGTGTACTAAAGTGGTGACCTTATGATTTTGAATGTTAAAACATTCCATGCTTGCCCTGAAGCTGATTAGCATCTTGAATATTTAATATATCGAAATTAGCATTTATTACTTTGCATTTTAGTGTCTGCTGTCAAGCCTGCAGGTGTTCATGATTGTGTGTGTGTGTGTGTGTGTGTGTGTGTGTGTGTGTGTGTGTGTGTGTGTGTGTGTGTGCGTGCGTGCGTGCGTGCGTGCGTGCGTGCGTGCGTGCGTGCGTGCGTGCGTGCGTGCGTGTTCTAGCACTCAAAGTGATGGCCTGACCTGTAACTATAGCTTTGGCCCAAACATATCATTACAGGCCACCTGTTTGGGCCAACAGTAGCAGTGTGTGTCTGTGTGAGCTGTCACTCAACGTACACTTGGTCACCAAACAGGAAGGGAACTGAAAAGAACCACAGAAAGTAATTTAGTGTAGGGTCGCCGTGTGTTGTGTGGTTAACTGATTGAAGAAGTCTACCCAATTAGACAATGTAGAATAATTGTTTTTTTGCCTGTTATCTCGGTAGCAACATCAATACAGCATGGAAATGTGTAAACATTCTTTAGTTTTGGGTGTGCAAGACTAAATCTCATCAATGGTGGTCCCTGGCTCAAATGCAGAATAAATAATGGGCCTTGATATGAAAAGGGTTGAAAACCACTGGTCTAATTCACCTCGCTGCATGAGCTCACCGAAAATAAATGTCTATTTAATTAATTTAATGAAAGTTTCTGGTGCAGCATTTTGTGTGTTGAACTGATTGGCCTGCCTCCTATAGTGAGCACGGTGCACTCCCAATTAACTCACACACTATAGGGACTTGCAAAATTCAGTCAGGACTGAATTACACAGGACAGAATATTATGAATATACATGAGCAATATATATAGTTTGGCAATTAATTGGATCTGCTTTTTTGGTACTCTTCTCTTTTTTTTAACTTTTTATTTTGATTTTTCATTAAACGGATGGGTCACATTGGGCATCACAGTACATATCGTAATTGTTACAAGTCTTTTGTTACATTTCTTGTCATTAACTTTCACAGTGTAACGGGTCTTTACATTTCCAGGAGAGTAAGGGAACCCTCTTTGAGTAGTTTCAGAATGTCTTAGTTTGTTCGTTTCCAGGTATAGGTTTCATGGTAATCACACATCGGTAGAATAAGACAATAAATAAAGTAAGTAAATTACATAAAAAAACTAGAAAAAGTGCCCTTCCGGGCACAGGTCTCCACCAGGTTATCCACAGATCCGTGCAGTTAGAGGTAAAAACACTTTTGGGCCAGTTATAGCGCCACCTTGAGGCTGAGTTGAAATTGTTCATGTGGCATTTCGTCCTGGGCCTAGTGGGAATGTGGGTGCACAATTTCACGGAAATCACGCGATGTGTTCATGATTTGCAGCATTTTGTTTGAAACTGAGCACTCCTGTGAACTTTGGAAGCCAATCTTAACCAATCAGGATGGAGTCTGATAAATCTGAAAGACCCGTTTCGTTGAATGGCTCTAGAGAGACTGTGTACCAATTTGCGTGATGTTTGGACAAAATCTGTAGGTGTACTGTGCAAAAACTTGTTTTGCACAAAGCGGCCTCCTGGTGGCGCTATAACAGGCCGTTCTGGAAAGTTTGGGGCAGAGGTTCATGGTTGGCATCCAGGGAGTGTGTGTGCAAAATTTGGCATCGACCGGGTTAACGGTGGCTGAGATTAGCTGTTCACGGACGGACGGACGGACGGACGGACGGACGGACACACGGACACACGGACGGACGGACGGAGTGCAAAACATACTCTCCCCATGCCTTCGGCTGGTGGAGACAATTAATAAAATACAAAACAAAATAGAGGGTAAACAAAAGACAAAGCAAAAACATGAGCGCAACAGATACATTTATGACATCATTAATGACAGAAAAAATGACAGTGTTCACCTCTTATTCTTTCATACAAAAATCCTTTACAAAATATCTAATATATATGTATAATATCCATTTCAGCCAGTATCTGTAAAACTTTTCTGTGCGGCGAAAGTAAGTTCCTCCATCTCGTATGTTTTGTACAATGGCTGTCCACTCTCCCTTCTTAGGCGGGCTTTTATCTAGCCACTTTTTGGTTATTGCCTTTTTTGCTGCCACTAGCAGTATTTTAAGAAGGTATTTGTCTGGGGTTTGGTACTCTTCTCTGATGTGCATCTCGCTATAGGGACTCCGAATCCCCTGTACATAAACAGCAGATCCAAATCGACAGGCGGTATAGCTGGGGTGGTAGAGGATGAGCAGCAGTGGTGGGTAACAGGTCGGGTCGCCCCTTTTCCATCTCGCCCCACTACTCTACCTCGCTGTAAATAACAAACATAATTCATGTTGGTGATTATATAAAAGGTATATCATATCATATTAATTTATCATTGTTAAGTTCACTCTGTATATCCACGGGCATAAAAGCATGATGATGCCATTACAGAACATTTGCTACATGAAAGAAATGTGTTTAATAAAACGGAATTAACTGCTAGAAGGTCCGAAATTATCTTAATTAAGCAGTCACCGTCTCTGTGTCATGTTATTCTTTCAAAATTTTAGTATAGAGATCAACTACTATACGATCAAATAAATCTTCATACAGAGGGAGGGAAATACTAAATTAACTGTTAACTACATTAGAAATGTTCGCGGGAACGAGTTGGTAAAGTTAGGTAGGTAAAGGGGCGAGTGGTTTGGTAATCCAGTGGTGAGAGCAGCAGCAAAAGCAAGCAGGGATGAGTCTTGCAAACTTCCAGATTAAATAGAGCTGTTTGAGAATGAAAATTGTGTGTGATTTGATGAGCCAACAACTGCACTGAGTTTCCTGACAGAACTTGCTATGCGCATGTCTGAGCCAAGTGCGACTCTCATGTCTGAGCCAAGTGCGACACTCATGTCTGTGCCCAGTGCGACGCTCATGTCTGTGCCCAGTGTGACGCTCATGTCTGTGCCCAGTGCGACACTCATGTCTGTGCCCAGTGCGACACTCATGTCTGTGCCCAGTGCGACGCTCATGTCTGTGCCCAGTGTGACACTCATGTCTGTGCCCAGTGTGACGCTCATGTCTGTGCCAAGTGCGACGCTCATGTCTGTGCCCAGTGTGACGCTCATGTCTGTGCCCAGTGCGACGCTCATGTCTGTGCCCAGTGTGACGCTCATGTCTGTGCCAAGTGCGACACTCATGTCTGTGCCAAGTGCGACGCTCATGTCTGTGCCCAGTGTGACGCTCATGTCTGTGCCCAGTGTGACGCTCATGTCTGTGCCCAGTGCGACTCATGTCTGTGCCCAGTGCGACACTCATGTCTGTGCCCAGTGCGACACTCATGTCTGTGCCCAGTGCGACACTCATGTCTGTGCCCAGTGCGACGCTCATGTCTGTGCCCAGTGCGACGCTCATGTCTGTGCCAAGTGCGACGCTCATGTCTGTGCCCAGTGTGACGCTCATGTCTGTGCCAAGTGCGACGCTCATGTCTGTGCCAAGTGCGACGCTCATGTCTGTGCCAAGTGCGACGCTCATGTCTGAGCCAAGTGCGACACTCATGTCTGTGCCCAGTGCGACGCTCATGTCTGCACTGAGACACTTTTTGCACGGGAGGTAGAACTCAAGGTCCGCTCATTATTCCGACATCCCACTATTCCAACCATTAGGTTAGTGTGAGGTTAGGGTCAGGGACACTATTGTTAAAGATTTTTTTGTATATATGCATCCTTCCGTCATGTCCTCCATTATGTGCTGTGCACAGAGGATGTCACACAATGTCAGTAGTTCCGTGGGCTGACGTCTCTTTGTTGCATCCAGATTTACAACCAGATCCATCCATCGCCCCACCTCCTCCTCCTCCCGCTTCCTCCCCCTCTCTCTGGTCTCTCCATCCGTGTCAGATCACAATGAGGAGGATTCAACTATAGTTATTGTGCCATCAAGGCTATATCTGTATCCAAGCACACTGCCGCCAGTGGGTGCTTGAGAGAGAGAGAGAGTGAGTGAGTGAGTGAGTGAGTGAGTGAGTGAGTGAGTGAGTGAGTGAGTGAGTGAGTGAGTGAGTGAGGGAGTGCGTGCGTGCGTGCGTGCGTGCGTGCGTGCGTGCGTGCGTGCGTGCGTACGTACATACGTACGTACATACATACATACATACGTACATACATACATACATACATACATACATACACATGCATCATGTCATGTGTGACAACACTGCAGCTGTGCAGCAGCAGCAGCAGCAGCAGCAGCAGCAGCAGTGGTCACCGTGGTGCTGTACTGTATCTCTGCTGCCCCTCACAGGACCGAGGCTGCAACAGCAGGGAGATTGATGTGCTCCCTCTTGTCTAGCAGCTATAATGAATCTTCCCCAAAGTGTTACCCCGGCTCTCATCCCTGCCCCTGCAGGGTGGCTTATAACAGCGGCAGGATTCCAGCTGCTTTACAGAGTTTGATAGCCCAGCGGTGTACACACACGTGTGTATGTGCGTGCCATACACATGGACAGAGGGAAAAACCCACATGCACACAACCCCTTCTGACTCCCTGCTGGAAAGGTGGTGGTGAATGAGTGCATCATGCTGACATTTTCTCACCATGCAGTCCCATACAGGTATCTCTGAGAGAGAGAGAGAGAGAGAGAGAGAGAGAGAGAGAGAGAGAGAGAGAGAGAGAGAGAGAGAGAGAGAGAGAGAGAGGGAGAGAGAGAGAGAGAGAGAGAGAGAGGGAGGTTATTCTGTAGAATGTAGATAGAGGGTTAGGGTTAGAAGAAGGGGGTACAGTGATACAGAGAGCATTAGAGAGTACATTATTACAGACTTGAAGTAATAACATGTTGATTCATGTCAAGATAGTATAGTATATATAGTATAGAATAACAAACAATAAAAACAGTACATTCGTACATCCCAGAAGTTTTCAATCACTTTGTATATTACTTTGTTAATCACTTTTTATGCGTGGGCATATAAGTGCTTGGAGACAAAACAAAACAAACACTTATTGAATATCAATCAAATGTTTCCGCTCTCCTCCAGTGGCTGTCCTTTGGGCATTCCGGCAGTTTGTCTGCTGTTTTGTTTTGTCCCCTTTCCTCTATTGAGGCCAACGTTTCCTCATCCATCATAAGCACACGGCAGTCCTTATGACGGCTCTCTCTGTGTCTTGTCAAAGTGGGGTTCCAATCTTAGTTGTGCGTGGGTTTCAGTGCACAAAAAAAAACAGATCTACAAGTTCATGACGTGTCTGCGCCACTTTGTAATGTGTGATAAACGCTGATGCTTTGTTTTTCACATGAAACATTGACATACAGTAGTAGGCCTACTGTAGTGCATTACAGATTTTGCCCAAAATGCTGAGGCCGGCAGGCGGCCACTGTCTCAAACTCAAAGTACCCTCAAGATGCCCTTGAGCGAGGCATTTAGGCCCGAGTTGTCCCACGTGGAGCTGCTGTGTGTGCCTGCGGGTGACTGTCGGTAAATTACACAGTAATTTAACACATTTTGCGCAATTTGTAGCCTTGTATTTACACTTTAGGAGATACAGAATTGCTCCACTGGAGTCCCTGGTGGCTCGAGAGTCACACTGTGTTCCGAACTTCCGTGAGAGCATTATGAATTTATGACCCGGTTTTGAATTGAACCTCTCTGCCTTGTCTCACATGTTTCTCCTCCGTTTCTGCAGGTTAATAATATCAAAGAAGTGTAGGAGCAAGGTACAGAGAGCACTGCCATAAAAGTCTGTCATCCCCCTTTCTCCTAATCTATGAATAATGCTTAATTTTACTACTTTACTACTATTTTTTAAAACCAATTTAAAATAATACACTTATGCACTCATAAATGAGATCTAACAAATACAATATTGAATTTCGAATCTACTCTGTTGTATTTAAGTGCCAAAAGTAGCCAATCAACAATGCGTTGAATTTGTACTTCAGCTACTATTTTCAGTACGCAACATTGTCAATTTGTCTATATAATAATAAATCAAGCTTAAGCCAGTCACTCTGCGTATTACCATTGTGTTGTTGTGGCTGACCTGTAATTAGCGGAGTATCCTCTAAGATGTCCACACAACTGCAGAAGTCGATAGCTTTTTCTGCTAATTCACTCCCCAAACAATCGACTCATTGGGACTCCTCTCTCTCTGTGATTAATGTGACTTGGAACTGAAACTGTTTCCCGTGAGAGCGACCCATATAGTCAAACTGAACATTTGGTGGATCCAAATGGAAAATGACAAAAAGTATCTATAGGTATACTGCCCACAAGCGCCCTGAAGCACAGACATCCCTGGTTGGTGTGGGAAGTGCACAAAGTGATTTGAAATTTGACTGAGTGTGAAGACAAGCTAGCATGAATACATAATATGTATATTATACATACTAGTCCATACCCGGGATATGCACACTCAAAGTTGTCACGGTCCGTGACATGTGTTATGTTTTTCTAGTGTTCCTTGTTCCTAGTTTGTGTGTTTTAGTGTCTACTCTTATTTTGTAGTCTTGTTCCTGTGTTTCCTGTCTGCCTTGTTTGATGTCACCTGCCTTGTCTCACCTCCCTGTATTAGTGTAACCCTAGTCACCTGTGTTCTGTTTGCCTGTTAGCCTATCCTAGTGTTGATTGTCAGTTGTGTTCACCTGTGTCCTGTTTTTCCCGCCCTTATATACTGCCCTGTTCTGTCAGTTCCTTGTCGGATTATTATTGTAAGTCTCGGTGTGTTCTGTTCCTTCGTGGTTGAATAAATCTGTTATATTTGAGATCCTCTGCCTCTGCCTTGCTGTCTGCTCTTGGGTCCTACCCTCCTTGCCCTGCACACGTGACAAAAGTATTTTCAGATTTTGGGTTATGCACTGTGTGTATACGCATTGTATTTGCATTGTTGAACATCACTAAATTATTAGCACCATTCAGGTGAATTAATAAGTTGTGTTTGAGGCAGGTCAACCCTCAGCGAATGCTTCGCAGAGCCCTTGGGAATCCGCTCTGCTGCATTACCCGGGGAAGTGCACTACATTACTAACCCTGTCCGCTTCTATGCGGAAGCCACGTAGTCGGAATGGCGGTACGTCAGAATGTCAGTAAAACAAAAGTACAAATACAAAATAAAATAACAATTAGGTGGATGTGTGTGTGGGCTATATGGTCCATGACCTACAGCTCAAGAGTTATATTGTGTGTGCATGTCCATGTGTGCGTTCCAAAGTGATTTAAATTACAACAGACAAAGGACACAATGCAAGTGTAGTGCCCAGCCAAGACCCAGCCCACAACAGCCCTGCAGTCAATAAGGCTCAGCATTATTGGCACGACAGGTTGTGCGTTGGTCTGCGAGTGAGTGGGAGACTGTGGTTCAATCCCCAATCCTGCACATCACTACAATCTGGCGTAGTCGGCAGGACATGGAGTGCGCGGATCCTTAAGAGGGATGTTGTGTGTGTGGTGGTCCGCCGTCCGCGGTGTGAAGTGTGAAGCGCAAGGACACGCTCCAAAGACTGAGGAGGTGATTGTCAAGACCCGGCCCACAACAGCTGCCAATCGGGCCCTATTGGCACGACTGTACCTGCATCCGAGTACCCAGTTTGTGCGTCTGTCTGGCGAGTGGGAGTCCCCTTTCCCCACTCCTGCGCATCACTTTAAGGCACCAACCTTCAGTGAGAACATGTTGGGCCGGGGCATCGAGCTCAAGGACACTTGGACATCCAGTTGGAAAATCGAACCAAGAACATTTCAGTTCCAAGAGGCTGCTCTACTATCTCTTCCTCCTGGACAACTGCTGCCCTAGAGAGAGAGAGAGAGAGAGAGAGAGAGAGAGAGAGAGACAGAGAGAGACAGAGAGACAGACAGACAGACAGACAGACAGACAGATAGACAGACAGACAGACAGACAGACATTGTCCGCTCCAAGTTGTGAATAGGGAAGAAGGTGTGATGTACACTACAGTACACTTTTCAGAGTTAAATAAACACTGTAGAATCGTGGGGGGGAGGGACGACTGCTAATGTTGAAAATGCAAAGTAAGACTTTTGGGGACAATTAAGAGATGCAATTACTGGGGGCGAGGAAAGAAAAGTAATAGGTAAAGTAGTAATAAGTAACCAGTTACTTTTGGCAGGGTTTATGTAACTACCGTTACTTTTATTTAAGTAATAAGTAATACATTACTGTTTAAGAGTAACTTTGACAACACTGCAGACCTGTTCCCAGACCAAATGACCTGTTCCCAGACCATTCTCTATAATGTATGTGTGTAGGTGTTTGTGTACTGTAAAATTGTGGACTTTATGTGCATGTGTTGACTGTGTGTTGTGCATCCCGTGCGGTGCAGCCTCAGCAGATTCTAGCTTCACAGACTATTTGCTTGCAGAACAGCATTAGTCTCCACTTTAATATCTTTGGTTAATGCGAGTCTCTGGCTAATTGAAAATGAAGTCCTCAATGTCTCCCTGTGGTGCCTTTACAAGGCTGTTTAAAGACACACGCACCCTTTTCAATGTGGGCAACCACCCTACATTTCTACACGATGCAAAGAATAGCCAGGCAGAGTAAAAATAAATCCATAAATTCTTTCGACACGGCCACGCTTCACTGGGCGAAGCTGTGACACCATTACTCCTTGCCAAAAAACAAAGAGACTGATATATCAGGAATATGCAGAGATAAAACGACATATAAAGCCGGGTGCAAAGCCCTTGTCTCCGATGGCAGAGATTTACAGCAGGGCTGTGCTAAACTGCTTACAGTCAGGAGCAGTAATGGATACCAGCGTCTGCTCTTAATTTCTGTGGCGGAGGGATAGATATTGCCGCTGTTATTTTCTCCTAAGGCTATTCCATCTGATGTCTCCCAAGGTACCCTACTGTGTTATAGTTGTGCCATACGGGCCTAGAATGGTGCAATTAAACTGCACACTCAAAAAGTCTCTGAAAATATTGATCACCAAGATGGACAATTTGGGGTTTCAGTAAGCAACTGCAATATACAGTAACAGGGATACAAACACGCATGGTTTCTCTTGCAGTACTGTGGAACTGATGAGGCCCTATATAGCTGACAGGAGATGCACATTAATGAGAGACGAGCTGTGTCATTTTTTAGGAAGGAATGTGCAATCATATAAGCTACAGAAGGGGGGATTACTGATATCATGCAAACACTATGTGAACTAAACAAGTGATTATTTGAATTATTATTTTATTATTATTTAGATTATATATATATTATCTTCTGTGTTGATCCTATATATTTCAATATAGGCCAACACACATGCACATCATGGTCCATGAAGTGCTTGAAGCAGCACACCAAATGTGTGGCAGGTGCAAACCCATCAAAGTATATACAGTATATACAGTATATACAGTAGCTTGTTTTTAACTATAGCCCTCATGCACTCGGTTTTCCAGTAAAACACACACACACACACATGCACGAACGTGCACGCACACACGGACGCGCATGCACGCACGCACGCACGCACGCACGCACGCACACACACACACACACACACACACACACACACACACACACACACACACACACACACACACACATATTATAATTCACTAATTCAGATGTACACAGAACTCCAACTGTTATTAGAATATTAAACATTACATAAATTAATTTTAAATGTTTGAGGCCTTGCCACCATCTGTCTTGTTTTTGCTGGGCCTGCAGCTGCAAATACAAAGGTTCAAGGTTGTACACTGCTTTTTGCAGATGATGTGGGCCTGATGGAACCATCGGTTCAAGACCTTCAGCTCTCACTGGACCGGTTCACAGCCGGGTGTACGTCTCCAAATCTGAGGCCATGATTCTCAGCAAGAAACCGGTGGATTGTGCAGTCTGATTGATTGATTGATTGATTGATTTATTAACAGTTTGCAGAATTACAGTACATTTCAAGTACAACTTAATACAAAAACTGTTAACTGTGAGTGGACGACACCATAAAGCATTACACTTAGGGCCCACAATTTTCAATTCATCAAAACATTTAGAGACGTACGGATATACACTTCTATAGTCAAAACAGGAAATCATCATAGAGGAGCTAAAAAGGGAGAAGAAACATATACAGTGAGGGGGAAAAGAGATGGTGTAGACGTATAGGTGCCCTTTGAGAGTGGTTTTGAAGGAGTCAAGGGATTTGCATGTCTTAATGACTGTTGGTTAGGGCGTTCCACACTTTGGTGGCATAGGAGTGAAATTAATTTAGTCCCTTGTTTGTGCTGAATCTGGGTTGCACATGGTTTGTTGAACTCCCTCTGGTGTTGTGGGTGTGGACTTCGTTAACATTAAGGAAGTATTTAGACAGGTACATGGGTATCTTGGTGGTGTAGCGAATCTTGTCCCATTGCAAGATGCTATACTCTGTCGTCAACCCTAAGCCACTCCAGCCTGTCAAAGTGGGCAGGGGTGAGGTGTGTTCGGGGAGTGAGGCCAAGTTGTAGCCTGACCAGTTTGTTTTGGGAAGTCTGAAGCCTTGTTTTAAGGACCTTAGAGGTGCTGTGGTACCAGGAGGTGCATGCATAGTCGGAGAAACCTTGTACAAGGGCTCCTGTCGGGCAATGGATGGGACGTGAGAGGGCTAATTGAAGTATAACGGAGATTGTTGTTGGTGTTATTGTTGTTACCATTGTCTACTTAATTGTCATTCTTGTTGTCATGTTTTTATTTGTTTGTAGAACAGATGATAATAGTCAGAAGAAAATCATGCATTTGTTAGTTAATTGTACTAGGAAGGGTTGGGGAAGGGTTGGGGTTGTTTAGCTAGGAAATTTAATTTTTATATGTCGAATTTTGTAACTGTATGTAAATTAAATGTTAAAAGTAAATAAAAAAAGTGGGCAGGAGTGAGGTGGGTTCGGGGAGTGAGGCCAAGTAATACCCTGACCAGTTTGTTTTGGGAAGTCTGGAGCCTTGTTTTAAGGGCCTTAGAGGTGCTGTGGTACCAAGAGGTGCATGCATAGTCGAAGAAACCTTGTACGAGGGCTCCTGTTAGGGTCTTCAAGGTGTTTTTGTTGACCAGTGAGGAGATCCTGTATAGGAATCTTGTTCTTTGGTTGACTTTTTTGATTACGTTGGTGGCCATTTTATCACCGGAAAGACTTGCCTCCAGGATGGAACATAGGCCTATAGGTAATTTCATCTTTTCATGTGATAATATTGTCACCCACTCTAACCAAGAAGCCATCTGCCTTGCTGAGATTACTATTTGATCCAAATAGAATGGAGTCCAGGTAGGGAATGAGGCATTACCACAGATAAAGGAGTTTAAGTAATCGGAGCGGCAGAAGCGGTATTGCAGTCACTGTACCGCACTGTTGTGACGAAAAGAGAGTTGAGCCAGAAGGCAAAGCTCTCTGTCTTCCGAGCAATCTTCGTTCCTACTCTCACCTATGGAAGTGTGGTTCATGACCGAAAGAATAAGGTTGCGAATACAAGCGGCCAAAATGAGTTTTCTTCGACGGGTGGCTGGCATCTCCCTTAGAGATAGGGTGAGAAGTTCAGTCACACAAGAGAGACTCAGAGTAGAGTCGCTGCTTCTTCACCTGGAAAGGAGCCAGCTTAGGTGGTTCAGGCATCTTGTTAGGATGCCTCTCGGGTGTCTCTCTAGGGAGGTCCTCAAGGCACGTCCCACTGGGAGGAGACTCGGGGCAGGCCAAGGCGAGGTTGGAGGTAATACATCGACTCACTGGCCTTGGAACGTCTCGGGATCTCCCATAGGAAGTCACTATAATGTTGCTCTGGAGAGGGAAGTCTCCTCTGGAGCACTCTGGTTTCCCCTGCGACCCGACTACGGATAAAGGCCTATTCATAGTCTGGATTTTCTGTGGTAAGGTGACATCATGTTGTAGTTCGGTGGTCACCCCACCACCGAAAATCCAGACTATGTATGAGCCTTAAGCGGTTAAAGATGGATGGATGGAAGGTTGTACTCTTTGTTACATCTTGTGTACAGGTAGAGTAAAACATATTTTTGGTTTGGCTTCCTTCAGACAATGCAGCAGCATAGACAATAACAACAGTAGAATAGTAATGAAATGCTTTACATAAAAATGTTAAAGAAAGGGAAAGAGTGCAAAAAAGAGCAAGTAGAGAATGAAAAAGAAGATTCAAGAGCATAATCAAATCCAAAGCATGTGCATGTAGTCGTGCCATATTGTATATAGCGTCAAATCAAATGTACATGTGCAAATAGTTATTGGTATATTGTATATACCAGCAGCATTTTCTTATTATTTTTCCCCCCCAGTAAAGTGTATGATCATGCAAATTCAAGAACACCACTAAGCCTATCCATTACATGGGAAGTGGATGTCATACTAGTCAAAGACATAGCAGGTTTAGTGACAATCTGATCAATACATTGCATAATCTGTGTGTACTACAGCCGGAATTAGCAACTATGATGATGGAGAGAGCCACTATATTTCCACACTCACTCCAGAGGGCCACATTGCATACTGTCGTAGCTAAAATAGCCGATCTACAAAACGCGTCGCATTGCAACGCATTTTGAGATTGTAGATCAGCTATTTTTGCTATATTTGAATTTACATCCTGAATACATTTTTGCTATTTTTAATTGGAATCCTGAAAAGTAACACTTTGCTTTTCAAATGCCTTTAATTATAGTCAAGTCAATAGGTTTGGCTCCAGACAGAGCTCCCTCCTGCCCCCTGCAGTTCACTCAACTAACTGCAGCGTAATGAATATCAATTGACTCGTCCTCCTCTTGCTCTGAGTCCTGCTGTACTTGTCAAAAGAAATCCAGCCCTCATCGGTCTACAGCAGGGGAATGCAGGGAAAATGTGATTGCGTG
The DNA here is from genome assembly GCF_964188405.1 of Protomyctophum parallelum. Classification (NCBI taxonomy): domain Eukaryota; kingdom Metazoa; phylum Chordata; class Actinopteri; order Myctophiformes; family Myctophidae; genus Protomyctophum; species Protomyctophum parallelum. The sequence goes on along the minus strand of NC_139700.1, from coordinate 16,144,664 downwards.
TTGCGTCATCCATTAATCGGGTACCTATTTCTTCAGTGGGGATGAAGGAGAGAAAAAAGGAGTAGCCCAGAAGAACAGACATAAAGAATGTGTTCATTTATTGTGAAAGTTACTGGTAACTGAAAATCTGCTATTCTCGGTGAGCAAGCAACACAGTAGTATGACAAGTATGGGAGGCTATATAGCTGAGAGGCCGCCTGCAAAGAGCCTGCCTGGGAAGCAGAAGATCCCAGCCCCGTTAAAGCGGCAAGGTTTAGAATAGAATTTAGATAGAATTTTATGTAGACATACATAGCACTCTATAGTGTATACTCATAGTTTAATTGTATAGATATTGTACAGATATTCTACTGTTAGTTCTTAGCTGCTTATGATTCTTGATGACTATTTCTATGTATTTGAGGTATTACCTAAATTGTTCTTGCTTACTGTAAATCACTCTGGATTAAGAGAGTCTGCTAAATGCCTAAATTGTAAATTGACATAACACTAGTATGTTGCAGGGACCTAACCCCAATGTACCCCTTGTTGCCAAACACAAAGGCATCTTATTCATTTGGTATGACTTGGCTGGGATGTAACCTCAGGGCAGTGAGACACTAACCACACAAGGCCATAGCTGGTCTCCATAGTAGGATGAGGGTTAATTCTTCCATTACATGTGTGAGGAAGACAATGGAGAGAAATCCTTATTTGTTGCCAGGCTTGCTTGTATGATGCAACCTATCTTATTTTCTGTTGTTCTGTGTGCATCTCTGAAATGACCAGAAGATGGCGTCAGCTGTTACTAAACAGCAGCACTCTGGCAAGAGGTATTACACCAACCCTCTTAAGCCCCAGTCCCCCGCCGGGGGGGCAGGGCTGTCCACCTCATGAACAGCTCTCATTGATTGATTGATTGAAATATTTATTAACAGTTTGTAGAATTTACAGTACATTTTAAGCACAAACTCAATACAAAGACTGTTAACTGTGAGTGGACGACCCAATTAAGCATTACACTTGTTTACAACAGGGTCCACATTGTTCAATTCATCAAAACATTTAGAGACATACAAATAGACACTTCTGTAGTTAAAGAACAGAACAGGAATTCATCATATAGGAAGCAAAAAGGGAAAGGATACATATACAGTGAGGGGAAAAGGGGGGGGCGGTGGGGGGGATTCAGATTTTACAGAGGCCAGTTTGGAATTGCAGCCATCCGTAGGTGCCCTTTGAGAGCGGTTTTGAAGGAGTCAAGGGATTCACATGTCTTAATGACTGTTGGTAGGGCGTTCCACATTTTGGTGGCATAGGAGCGAAAATAATTTAGTCCCTTGTTTGTGCCGAATCTGGGTTGTACATGGTTTGTTGTACTCCCTCTGGTGTTGTGGGTGTGGACTTCGTTTACATTAAGGAAGTATTTAGACAGGTACATGGGTATCTTGGTGGTGTATCGAATATTGTGGACCAGACCCATTGCAAGATGCTGTACTCTGTCGTCGACCCTAAGCCATCCCAGCCTGTCAAAGTGGGCAGGGGTGAGGTGGGTTCGGGGGGTGAGGCCAAGTAGGAGCCTGACCTGTTTGTTTTGGTCTGGAGCCTTGTTTTAAGGGCCTTTGAGGTGCTGTGGTACCAAGAGGTGGATGTGGGTAAATCAGTGGGTAAATGGGGCTGGTCAAGGTCTCAGGTTCCAACTCCGATATTTTTGATTTTCCCTCCTTGACCCCCGTGGGGTTTAAGAGTTGAACAGTGGGACTGAAACATAGCTTTGAGAAGACATGATTATCTTTATTATTGCTGTTTGTAACAGCTCCAAGAATAAACAAAGTCCAAGAATGTAGATGTTTTTTCCAAAGCTAATGAACAGCCCATATACCGGTCATGGTCTGAGGCAAAACATAATACATAATTTATAATACTGGCCAATTAAAATACACTTTCAAAAACCGAAAGTAATAAATAAACACTAACTAACAGAAGGAAAAAAGAAAAGAACTAAAGAAACTGAAAACAGGCTATGCCTTCCCTGAAGAGCCTAGCAGCGATCCATTGGTGTTGTCTACTTGTTAGTCTCAAACCAACTATCTGAGCAATTCTCTCCACTCAACATTTCCAGACCAGCCTCCCCTATAATACCATGTGAGCACAGTAAACCATGACCCATGAGTTAGACTAACTAACACTATACAATTACACATTTCCTTAACAGAATCTGGATGTTTTTCAAGGCATCGAATAAATCACAAAACTACTACAATAGAATTAGGCAACACAGATTATATGATGAGCAGAGTATGCTGCTAGACACAGACACACCTCCAAGCCAGCTTGATTACAGTCAATTAATGGAAGCAGCTGTACAGTGTGCGTTTGTAATGTTCAGTTATTGTTTCCACCAGGCCGAAGGCATGGGGACTGGGGAGAGAGTATGTTTTGCACTCCGTCTGTGTGTGCGTCCGTCCTTCCTTCCTTCCTTCCTTCCTTCCTTCCTTCCTTCCGTCCGTCCGTTACCAGCTAATCTCCAACCACCGTTGGTCCGATCCATGCCAAACTTTGCACACACACTCCCTGGATTTTGCCTCTGCTCTGGAATGAAGGCCAAAGTGTACATTGTGTTTGAGAGACAATGAGTGTAATGGCTGCATGTATCACTGACAGTAATGCAGGACAGTAATACAGGAAAACACGATTGCCCCGGGTCAAATCTGGCGACCTCGGAACGGTCGCCACCAGGTATTCTGATTCATGAGTTTCAAATGTAGTCCTATACAACTGCCATGTTGGGGACCAGCACACACACAGATGTGTCTGATTGGCATAGAACTAATGTTTTACGCCAATCAGAAAGATTGTAACAACTGTGTTGGTCCCCAACATGGCAGGTGTAGTAGGGACTACATTTGAAACTCATTCCTAAACGTAACCTCAGTAAAACTATGCCTAAACCTAACCTTATTTCAAAACGTAACCTCAGTAAAACTATGCCTAAACCTAGCCTTATTCCTAAACGTAACCTCAGTAAAACTATGCCTAAACCTAGCCTTATTCCTAAACGTAACCTCAGTAAAACTATGCCTAAACCTAGCTTTATTCCTAAATGTAACCTCAGTACGTTAAAATGGAAATGGTGCGGCGAGTGTGTTTTGGGCTGAGCGTTGCCAGGCCCTGGAATAGCCTACATTCCCTGACGCTTTCTCCAAAACATGCCCACCCCAGTCACATCCAGTGACCTCGGAATGGTCGTGCCTACAATTAAGGTGACCTGGGAGTAAGTGGTCGGACACTCGGACCCACCAGGTAGGCCTATTTCTGGTATTTACCTGTAGATTTCTTTTTACCAGTTTTTTTTTTAACTTAACCTAACTAAATATTAGGGGGCTGCTATTGTCTATTCTTACCAAGCAGGGCGAGTGGTCGGCCTCGCTGGGGGCAAGTGTTAACTTCCGCGCCAAGCGGGATGAGTGGTGCGCCGCTGCCGCTGGGGTTGGGCAATCTGTGGGAAAAAATGGGGGCGAGTGTGATTTGTGGCGAGCGTTCCGGTTACCCTTGCCTGCACTATTCAGCACAGTGTGTGTGTGTGTGTGTGTGTGTGTGTGTGTGTGTGTGTGTGTGTGTGTGTGTGTGTGTGTGTGTGTGTGTGTGTGTGTTTGTTTTTATTTATTTTTCTCGGTTATTAACCACTTAATAGTCATAGTGAAATGGATCTAAGTTGCAATTGTAGGCCTACTGCTTTTTTCTGTCTACACCAAATCTATTTGCCAAAAATAGCCAATCTGCGAGTTCACAACACGTTGCAAAACGATGCGTTGTACTGTAGATCGGCTATTTTTGGCTAATGTTCCCGCCAAAATATGGATGCTGGGGTGGTTTAAGTGGTTAAATGAATGAATGAATGAATGAATGAATGAATACAGATTCAGTGCTGATGGATGGATGGATTGATGGATGGACGGACGGACGGACGGATGGACGGACGGACGGACGGACGGATGGACGGACGGCTCGGGCTGTGTGTGGTCTAATGGGTGGATATCGCCTTCACAGTGGGCTGTGTGTGGTCTAATGGGTGGATGTCACCTTCACAGTGGGAGGTGTGTAGTCTAATGGGTGGATGTCACCTTCACAGTGGGCTGTGTGTGGTCTAATGGGTGGATGTCACCTTCACAGTGGGCTGTGTGTGGTCTAATGGGTGGATGTCACCTTCACAGTGGGCTGTGTGTGGTCTAATGGGTGCATGTCACCTTCACAGTGGGCTGTGTGTGGTCTAATGGGTGCATGTCACCTTCACAGTGGGCTGTGTGTGGTCTAATGGGTGGATGTCACCTTCACAGTGGGCTGTGTGTGGTCTAATGGGTGCATGTCACCTTCACAGTGGGCTGTGTGTGGTCTAATGGGTGGATGTCACCTTCACAGTGGGCTGTGTGTGGTCTAATGGGTGGATGTCACCTTCACAGTGGGCTGTGTGTGGTCTAATGGGTGCATGTCACCTTCACAGTGGGCTGTGTGTGGTCTAATGGGTGCATGTCACCTTCACAGTGGGCTGTGTGTGGTCTAATGGGTGGATGTCACCTTCACAGTGGGCTGTGTGTGGTCTTGCATGTCACCTTCACAGTGGGCTGTGTGTGGTCTAATCTGCTGCACCACCTGATGTAGTCCACATGCTGCATGCTGGCTGCATGGGGATGTGCATGGCCATTACTGGATGGAGGGTCTTCTCTTCTCGCACCACCACTGGCTAGGCTGGATGACCGCTCCTTGCTATTTTTATCCCTGTGGTGCTGTTTCTGTTCCTCAGCCAGCAGAGGGGGGAGAGGGAGAGAGAGAGAGAGAGAGAGCGAGAGCGAGAGCGAGAGCGAGCAAGGGGTGCAGGCATCTCTCACACCCACAGCTCTCTCTCTCTCTCTCTCTCTCTCTCTCTCTCTCTCTCTCCCCCCCCCCACCATCTTCCCCCTCTCCCTCTCTTTCCTCGGCACCGTTTCCAAAAATAGCCGTGAGTCGTGATCAGCTCGTCCTTGAGAGAGAGAGAGAGAGAGAGAGAGAGAGAGAGAGAGAGAGAGAGAGAGAGAGAGAGAGAGAGAGAGAGAGAGATGTATTATTGCCTACTAGCATCAGAGGAGGGGTTATGGATTGATACAAATAGTCACTCCCGCCAAGCCAAGGCAGCGCGGCGCTGAATTAATGTGTTGCTATTTTTGGGGGCCCTGTGTTTCCAGGGGAGACCTAATGACGCAATGACGTCAATGCGGGTCAATCGCAGAACCGGAGGAATTGAGTGGCTTCCATTTGGGCTTTTGCAGTGTTTTCAACAGAAAGGAATGGATGGAAACGGGTTTTCAACCTCAAAAAGAAAAAGGAGAAAAAAAGGAATTATATTTCTCTTAAACGCATCGACAAATGCATGGGTGAATCAAAATGCAGAAATGAAAATACATGTCGCCCCATCCCTTCGAGCGACAGCGGTAGTAAAGGGAGGTGTGTATGGATGCTTTTCTCTCTCTCTCTCTCTCTCTCTCTCTCTCTCTCTCTCTCTCCACATCAACTACATCGCTCTGTGGGATGATGTCTGCCAGTGTCTATAGCATTCTATAAAACAAAAGAAAAGAAATGAGGGCGGGAATCTTTTTTATGAGCTATATGTGTCACTGTGTTGATTTTCTCATATAGGCCGGTTAATTTGTTCTCGTATACGAACGTTGCTTGTGTGTGCGTATAGCTACTGTGTTGTCTTTTTTTCCAACTCTGCGTAACGCAATGTAATAGGCTGCTGCTTATTTCTATACCGTTACTGTGTCTATCTGGTTGTGTTTGCATTTATTGTATTTCTTCATTTTACTTCTTGTTTTCTCCCAAGGGCTTTTGCACAATCCCGACCTTTTTCCCCAAGCGTGTGCATCCAGACGCACAGAAAGGTAACAATTAAGCACTTTCTCCCTCCTCATCACACATATAATCATTAAAACACACAGCCGCTACTATAGACCAGCATTATCCCATTGTACACCATTCTGTTTTGATCGAGTCACTTCACTTGCATGCATCTGTTCTTATTATTGTTTGAACGGGTATTTGTGGCACTGCACTGTGACTCCGGGATAAGCAGCTGTGTTGCTCGGGTCGAGCTCATTTGTGCGCGTCATGATGGCTAAACGGCGGCGTTGACGATGCGTGAAGATTTGGTTCTTTCCAAAACTTTGAATACGCCCGTACATGGATTGTCGTTAATATAAACAAAGCAAACAAACTAAAATAAATCACGTATAGGCCTAAGCATGTCACACACAGAATGCCGTTTCGTTCCATTGCTCAAAACCATAGCCGTCACGATTTTAAATGCAGGTTGTTTTCCATTAAGGAAAGGATGTCGAACGCAATGCTACATGGAGACCAGGTGACGTGGGTAGAGGCTGCCTGACAATAAGGCAAACCCAAGAGTGATGCATGTTGCCTGTAGTGTGGCATTCACACACACACATACACACACACACACACACACACACACACACACACACACACACACACACACACACACACACACACACACACACACACACACACACACACACACACACACACACACACACACACACACACACACACACACGCACACACACACACGCACACACACGCACGCACACATCATCAGTCAAACACGCTCGCACGCACACACTCAAACGCCATCGTGAGAGGGGAGATTCTTGGGCGTTTACCGGCATTCAGGACCACAGACAGCTCCCGTGAAGCTGTACTCCCTTATACGTCTGCACCCCGATGCACCATGTTTTAGCCCCTTTTTGTCATTACAACTTCACAAAATAGTGCTTTTACTTGTGTCCTTCATCCAGAAGGACACAATCTCTCTAAAAGGAGAATAAACAATATGAGTTCACCTTTTTATCATCCTTCCAGTAGAGCCTTTCAAGGGGCCCAACATCAAATGTTTGACATTGTGCACTTGTGTTGCTAATTGACGTTTGTGTTGAATCTGTCTGTTCAGAGATATACATTGAAAGACACACACACACACACACACACACACACACACACACACACACACACACACACACACACACACACACACACACACACACACACACACACACACACACACACACACACACACACACACATTCTGCAGCATGGGGTGTGTGGTTTTTACACAGCATGTCTATGCTCCTGCATGGGGGACCCAGAGTATGAATATAGCTTAAAGTTAGATTTCATTTTAACGACCTCAACTTGTACTAATTTAGACCAGTGACACCAGGAAGTATGTGGTGTTTGTGGTGGTACAGCAGAACCACATGTTACCAGACACTTTGTCGAGAAAGACATCAGAAGGTGTATAGGCCAGGTTGCCAATGGTCAAAATCTTCAGATTAATTCAGTCTCTATTGTATAGTTTGTTGTGCTTTGTTTTATGTTGTGCATTTTAAGCCACACATGCATGCATGCTTACAAATTACAAAACAGACAATTAGACATGCTCTCTCATTTAGCATTCTCTCTCTCTCACACACACACACACACACACACACACACACACACACACACACACACACACACACACACACACACACACACACACACACACACAGCACACGCACACACACACTTACTTACTTATGGTAGTCCATCATATCCGATGATGACTTCTACTTCTTCTACTGGTGAGTTTTGAGGTGACTGTGAAGTCCAACACGCACGCGCACACACACACACACACACACACACACACACACACACACACACACACACACACACACACACACACACACACACACACACACACACACACACACACACACACTTGCACGGGTCTGCTTTCATCACACACTAGTATATCGTCCATGAAAGCATTCTTCTCCTCATCCTCTCGCTTATTCATTACAACTCCATCTCTCCCAATTCTCAAAACACCTGGAATGAATCGTCACCTGTGGATCTGGGATCTGAGCTTTATATACTCACATGTCATTTTATGTTTTCTTCGTAGAGTTAGTTAGTTCAGTGGTTTTCAACCCTTTTCATATCAAGGTCCATTATTGATTCTGCATTTGAGCCACGGATAACCATTTGATTACGGTATACATTTAGCCTCTCAGATCCAAAACAAAAGAATTGTATTTTCCTGTGGTTGGATAAGATTTTGTCCACAATTCCATGCATGCTGTATTGCTGTTGTTACCATTAGGAGAGATAAGAGGCAAACATTGATCAAAATAACAAATTTCTACATTCTCTAATGTAGACTTCTTGTAAATTAAGTAATGCAGATGTTTAACAATAATTTAACTCTTGAAAATGTAAAATGAAACCAAATGGACCTGTCAGGGTCAATTTGGTTTCATTTTACACTCTCAGAGTTAAAGATCTTAACGGTCCATTTGGTTACAAACTCTCCATCATTTAGCATGGGGACCACCTGGAACACCCTCAAGGACCACTGGTTGAAACCAGTTGAAACCACTGGGTTAGTTCATCATAATAAGCTTCATATTGCGTACCCATACTGTACCTGATTGCTGTTGTGCTGCACGTGAGTGCCTCACCCTCTGGCCAATGCAAGCAGGGGTCAAACTTGGCATACATTGTAAAATCCTGCATTTAACTGGGCACACAAGGGTCCATTTGGTTACATTCGTACACTCTCAGAGTTATAAATTGATAAATGAACACTGAGGCATGTACTGTATTGTATGCTGTAGGCCTATGTTTTGATCTGGTTATCTGGCTGAGTTAATTCTACAAACATAGTTTGTAGCTGATTGACATGCAGGCTTGTGTGATTAGAAAGCCTACATTCCACTCTGAGTCCCCCACCACACGTATAAAATGCACTCTTTGGCCAGAAAATGTTTTTTTTCCCACCGGAAGAAAAATACTTTTAGTTACTACACTGCACCCTCTACCGATATTGCCAAGAGAAAACCCCATAGACACCATTTTTCCTTAACTAAACAACAAAATAATGTGGGTGCATGTGCGTGTGTGTGTGCATGTGTGTGTGTGTGTGTGTGCGTGCGTGCGTGCGTAATTTACCCATAGTCAAAATGTGAGAGTACCTCTCGCAGTCCCCTGCTTTTGTAGTGAGACACTGTACAGGCCGGTAGAACAGCCAGATGGGAACCGTGAGGTTCCCAGTTCGATCCCGTGTCTTGTCCTTGAGCAAGATTCTGAACCCCTAATTGCTCCCGATGCACCACCATTGTGTATGGGTGAATGTAATGCACAATCGATGTAAAGTGCTTTGGATAAAAAGTGCTATATATAAATGCACCATTTACCATTTAGGGGGCTGTCATGTCATGTAATGCAGTGGTTCCCAAACTTTTGCATGTCAAGGACCCCCAAATTGACACGTATTAGCCCGCAGACTCCCATTGGAAAAGATATGCCAGGGACTCCCGATAAGAGAAGATTTGTACGGCTCTAGCAGTGATTTTCAACCATTTTAATTTCAAGGACCCGCTGATTTACATGCATTATAGGCTACGGACCCCCATTTAATGGCATTTCTATCTCTGGGACCCCAATTTATATTGTAAAATCAATGTTAATTTAACTCTGAGAGTACAAATGGAACCAACGGACCCGTTAGGGTCCATTTGTACACTCTCTGAGTTACAGACCCATAAGGGTCCATTTGTTTCTAGCTGGGGACCCTCTGGAACTCCCTCAAGGACCCCTGGGGGTCCCCGGACCCCACTTTGGGAACCACTGATGTAATGTAATGCTGTGTATCACACCATCACATGACACTACCACTACCATGATCACACGTTCAAGGCCTACTGGAGTTAACCATACCAATTATGTAGACACGACAACATAATCAATAGTTATTCAGTTATAACAGCTATTTAATCTTCACAGAGATCTACATTAGTAGGCTATGACATCATGGATTTGGATTTCAGATTCATTAGTGCAGGTTCAGCATCGCATCACAACATGGCCCAATTGTATATAGGAGAAAAACTTATCTGAAATACTTGGCATGCCTCTTCAATTATATTTTGGTTGAATTGGTTGAATTACACCAGAGGTGCCCAAAAGGTAGATTGTGATCTACCAGTAGATCACATGACAAGGTAGATCACATGGCATGCCCCTAAAGAATATTTCATTTAAATATTTTAAAGAAATCAGTCAGTCAGCTCAAACCCACAATGCAATATTTTGTTTTCAAGAGTGTTGATGTGCACAAACGTCAGCATTAGGCTACAAATTAAATGCTACAAATTAAATGCAAATGGTATAATAATGTTTTCAGTGGGTAGATCTAGTTAAGCTGGTCCTTTTGAAAGTAGCTCTCAAGTTAAAAAGAAAGTGTGGGCACCTCTGAATTACACATTCTATGGTGTGTAGTAGTGTACAAGTCCCTTATATGGCACCTAAAAGCAAAGATTAGTGTAACTTATGATGAATTGTACTGTCTATTCTATACATTCATAGTCTCATTGAACTGTAACTGTGTCTTTCAGGTGCAACTGCAACAACAACAAGTACAACAACAACAACAACAACAACTGTGAATGACTAGTGACTACATTATTGTCCTTTTCAGGTCTTTTTGCGGTCTGGGCTTGCTGTCAAAATGACTATCCAGGAAGCCCTTACCCCAAAAAGCATCTGCAGGGGATCCTTGCATCAAAGATGAAATGCCTTCAATTCCTGCCTGTTGCCACACTGAGCTCAGTTTACAGAGTTTCACTGAAAATGCAGCTGGTCTGGATCCAGTTAAAAGTGGTCTGAAATCATGTAGATTGTGTCGTGCCATTGTGTTACCATCATGTTGTGTCATCCAACCAAAATGCTATTGGATTAGAAAGAGTCTGTCAGGTTGGGCAGCTATTCTGAAATGTCCAGTAGATGGCAGCCTTGGTCTCCTCTGGAGACCTCCAGGATACACTTGGACAATTATGATGATCATCAAAAGCACAATGCTCATTATGTCTTTGTCTTCCACGTAACAGTTGCTTACTGATGCTTACATTATGCTCCATCGTGTGATGTGTTGCAGGTAATGCTGAAAATAGCCAATCTAGCTTGTGAGCTTATCCCTGTAAACCTTGTCGAGCTATGAGGCCCATAGGGCATGGACCTATCTCCTGTTTCTGTAGCGTGAGGCAGCTTGATGTGCAACTACACCCCCTGGACATGACATGCTAGTATGGCATGGCCCCAATCCAACCCTTGATGACCCGGCCGGGGATCGAACCCTGACCTCCCAGTCTCAGGGCGGACACTCTAACCACAAGGCCACGGAGCTGGTGCAAAGCTTATCCCTGTATATCACATTTAATGGTGCACGCCGTTGTAAGACAGTATAAATCCGGCTTGAGTGTGAAAATACCTTTCCATTTAGCTGCAGCTATGATATTGTATGATGTTAAAGTAATGCAATTGTGGTATTAAATACAAATGTATGTTTAATATGGAACTGTATTTGTTTGTTTGGAATGTATTACTTCCGGACAAAAGGCAGTGGTCTCTGCCAGTACGCAGTTTGGCCGTAGTAAAGCCTGTGAATTGAATGCATCTGTAGACTTCTGTCTCTGTCCAAAAGTTGACTTGTCATGCAAAAATGAGTCATTTCCGATTCATCTCTGCAATTGCAAAGCTCAACATTTCATGGTCCAAGTGCATGAAGCAGCATACCAAATGAGTGGCAGGTGCAAACAGATCAAAGTTGTATAACTTGTTTTTAACTAGCCCCCGTGCACACGGTTTTCCAGTAAAACACACACACGCACGCACACACGTGCGCATGACACACACACACACACACACACACACACACACACACACACACACACTTTATAATCAGTTCCACATTGACCGGCACATTTAGACCATTAACCAAGAAAAGCATTGAATATAATACAAACTTGGACCGTTGGACGTTACAACAGTCTATAGTTGACATAGCCAAAATGACAGGATATAAAACATCTGTGTGTTTATATTATTATTATTACTTGCGCAAGCAGAGCGTGCAAGTAATAGTTTTCGTCCAGCACGTGCTTCGAAGCGTATGTCGCCGTTTGATGTGTATGCGCTGTGCCAGCGTATGACGTAATGACTACTTAATTGTGCCCCTCAATGATGCCACTCTCCTATAGTCTACACCACTCTGGCCTAAACTTAACCCTAACCTCAGTAAAACTATACCTGCCCGGGAGCCACAGTAAAGCGGGTCTATCCTATAATGTTGGTGGGATTCATAATCAAGTCCTCAGAGTTTCTACAGGGGACAGGGGACACTACACTACAGCTGCATTAGCATCCCTGTTCTTGGGAGAACATTCGTGCTGTACAGTATGAGATGCATGCCGGCTGAAGGATCCACACTGATTAAAACCTGGACTTCTCAGTGATTGGACAGCCACACTCCCTGAGCCTTTTAGAGATTATTAACTTGCGGTGGCATGTGCCCGAGTGTCAAAAGGTTTGTTTGCCTTTTGTTCTTTCCTTATTAGGTCTGTTGACATGCAATCCTGGGAGACCAGTGAGAGAGTAACCTATCTGAGTGCACTTATTCTGGAGAGAAAAGCTGCTAGACCAAACGTTTTTGGCCATGCACCCCCTGTTACCCCCTGACCTAGCTGACACACACCAGCGCTGGGTGTCTCGTTGTATTTTGCTTAAAATTATATATTTATTTTATGATTATGGCAAATAAACACAGAATGTCACGGCACTGAGAGACATGTAGCTGCATACTCCCACAGCTGCTCTATACATATCCTTGCAAGAGTGGTTTACCAGATTTTGGTTTGTGTTAAATAACACCATAAAACCGCCATTACCCTTTTCATGCCACACACCCCCTAGAGGGCATTTGCGCACCACAAGGGGTGCACACTGCACGCACCACAGTTTGGGAACCCCTGTGCTAGACTATAGACACTAGAGCCTTTACATTGTAGAACAGTGGTTCCCAGACCTACACTGAGACCCCAGAGTGTCCTCTGCATGTCATTTGGTCCAACTTCTGCCATCCCAGGTCTACACACCAGTCGCAACTCCTTGGGTTGCAAGGATTTCCATTGGTGTAGTTGACCTTAAAACGGTTTTGTCCTCAGCCATACTTATCATGTTTTGTCTGCCTCTGTATCAGCTCTGCATTATGCCCTGTATTACAGTATATACCTGTAACCTCGTTATCTAATCTGTTTATATGTTTGAGTGGTGCAACCACTCCCTTACGGAGCTGTGTGTGGGTGCCTGCCTGGGTGGGTCTGAGCACAAAAACAGCATGGTTGTTTTTCACCACCTGTGCACAACCTAACACACACACAAACGCACACATTAACTGTATATATGATGATTTCGGGTGTGCCAGTACAGTACAGTACAGTACAGTACAGTACAGTACAGTACAGTACAGTACAGTACAGTACAGTACAGTACAGTACAGTAGTACAGTACAGTACAGTACAGTACAGTACAGTACAGTACAGTACAGTACAGTACAGTAGAGGGACCCCCACATGGTAACTCTCTCATTTCTCTACCGTTTCGGAGGTGAGGCGGCTCACCAGAACCGGGCCGGCACCCTGGCCTGTGGATCTGGAATTTACGGGGACCCCCCGGGGAAACCCCACACGGAGTTGCACCACTCACTTCACACGGGTGTGATTTTTGTTTTTAGTTTAGTTTTCAAGGGTGTTGTGAGGGAGGGTTGAGAATCCATAATTTGTATTAGTTTATTTAATATCCTTACCAGCTCGTTCTGTTTGTCATGTCATGCTTGAGCTGGGCTGTTTTAGTTTGTTGTTTGTGTTATGTAGGCTACAAATCCAATAAACATATTCTGCAAGAAATAGATACAAAAATGAAATAACATTGATGTATGATGTATGATGTCAGCAGGTGGAGCGTGCTTCCTCTCTTTACCCAGGTTACTGTACCTTTTTTTGTCACTGCCAGTATAAATACCTCAAAACAATTCAGGGAATGGAATAAACATATGTCACGTTTTATTTGGGATGAAAATAAATACCAAGGGTGAAATGTTTTACCTTGCAACTGCCCCGAGAGAGAGAGGATCATGTGCCTCCCATCTTTAAGGGATTATTAATTAGCAGCACAGAGACCCTTGGTATATTGGTGTAACCAATCTTACATTGGAAAATGGAAAAGCATAGAATTGTCCTTAATGGATAAAACAATAGTTATTATAGGTTGCACTAATAGAGAGAAAGGAATATTTCATTCAAGTCAATGGGTAAATGTATCATTTAAAATATGGTTAAATGTGGTTAAATGTTTCCAGCTTCAGAGGGAAGCTAAACTTTTAAGTTGGCCAGCATATGACTCTGACTTCATACCGCAGCAGTATTGGACAATAGGTACATACAATGGTACCACAATGGTATCACCTCTAAAAAAAATCTAAAGCCGAAATGTGGGTTGGATAGGCAGGACTTTTATAGATACTTGAAGTTATTATTTTGGTAAAAAAGACCAAATGGTTTATGGTCCCAATGTATGAATGAATGAACCATTGTAAAGCGCTTTGAGCACTTGGAAAGGTGCTATAAAAATGTAATTCATTATTATTATTATTATACAAATCAAAATATTTTTTTTTAAATCTGCCTAATGATGGTGGCCGGGTTTCTGAACTGCCCACAGCCCTCTATGAGATATAGACAGTCTATATCTGTCTGGGGGGGCAGGGGGAGAGGGGAGTTGCACCACTCAGTTCACATGGGTGTGATTTTTTTAATATATATATATTTTATCCCATGATTTTGCAACCCATTTTTTCACCCAGTGTCAATTATCTAATGTAATCCTGGGCGCTAGACTTCCTCTGCCAACCTGGGGGGGCAGTGAATAGACCTCATGCTTCCTTCTATGCATTAGGAGTCCAAGCTGCTTCTTTTCACCTGACAGAGGGGGATTTCCCCGGTTGGACATAGCGCGTGGAAGGAACACGTTATTCCCCTCCACCAGGCGCCCTGGCTGGCCAGGGAGAGGTAGTTTTAGAGACCAGGATTACTGCAAACTCCACACAGAAGGGCCCTTTCGCCAACCCCGCCCTGGTTATGGGCACTGATGACGCACGCCGCTGATGGAGCACGCCGCCAGCACCCACAGTGTCCCCAGCGGGAATCGAACCCAGGACAGTAGAAAAAGTCCTTTAAGATTTTACTTGCAGCAAGCAAAAAAAAGATGTTACAAGAAGCCGGTTACAAAAGAATTGTCCTACTGTTTTTTTTTAACTCTTTATTTTATTTATTTTTAATATACAAGACAGACACAAAAGACAAACAAGGCATACAATAGAACAGAAACATCTACAAAAAAACAAAAACAAAAGAGGTGTACATGAGATGTACAGCAACAACAATACATATTACAGACTTTTGGATTCCTTACATTCAATGACAACCAGAAAGACACAGCCCATATTCACTCCACATCCACCCCCCCAGCTAAGTACTCCATTTCTCCCATCTTCTTTCACCCAGCTCTTTTTGCAGTCTTAAAGAATAGGTCATCTGTTCTAAGTTATGTAGTTGTTGACAATGTTGATAAATAGGTCAGCAGTAGGACAGTTCTTTTGTAACCAATTTCTTGTAATAGCTTTTTTTCTTGCTACAAGTAAAGTCTTAAGTAAGTAGGAGTCATCCTGATTTAGCCCATCTGAGAGTTGTCCTAGGTACAAAGATGTGAATGTATCATCTATTACAAAACCCGTAGAATTGTCCTACTGTTGACCTATTGCATCTCCTGACCTATAGAACATCTCCTAGACAACAAGAAACTATTTACGAAATAATTGTCCTAGAATTGTCCACCCAGCATATAAAACTACCACACTGTGACATGATGTTTCACCATCGAAAGCTGCACAAGGCAAACAGAGACATAAACATTTTAACAATCAGCAACACAAAAGTGCTATAGTCAATTCATTGTTATTTTTAAGGATGGGAATCTGCGCAAACCATACACCTGCCAAACCAACTTAACCAAACCAATGTAACCAATGTACCAGACATAGTTTAACTAGGATAACTATAACCCAACATTAAGACAAACTCCAAAATTAATTTCAGCCCAACCAATTCAATCTGCACCCAGCACATAGAGGAACAGGGATATAAGGTAGATACGAGACAAACAGGCCAGACTTGAAAATGACAAAACACAGTTCACGTTGTCCAACATAAGATACTCCCTCACAACATTTTCTGATCCAACATACAAAATCCAGTCATTCAGTACCCTTTAATAAGGCCAACCTGAATAAAACAGAGGGAGAAGGTAGATAGAATACTTTATTGGCAGTTTAAGAAAATTACAGAAATTGACATCATTTTTAAAAAACGCCAAATGGACTTAGACACAAAAAAGCCTTCGCTTGTTTCCATTGTGGTCAAGGCTCCTCCCAGTTCACCGGGACTCCGGGAGTGTGCGCACATTCGCACAAAGTCCCACACCTATCCATCCAGCATAGAGCACCGAAGTCTGACGTCACTTTCAGTAGAGGTTTCAACACAGGTTCATGTATTTTTTTATTTGCATTGTAATCCCTATAGGGCGATTTTAGGTCGCTTCATAAGAACTGTGTTTGAAAAATAAACCGACCAACCCAGCCTTTCTGTCAGGGGAGTGGCTGTGCGTCGTTAATGATGTGCATTCATATTTGATACAGCCAGTTTCTGGAGAAAATGGAATTAATGTGGCCGCAAAAGCCTTGAAACTACATATGAAGGCAATGTCGCTGCTAATATACGTCACGCCCAGCTGTCAACACATTGCGTTCCTGAGATTCCTTGTTGACGTAAACTCAGCTGGTGGTGACTCGACTCGTACTAACCACGAAACATTAAATATCAATACAATAAAAATAAAAATAAACATAACATTCAGTTTCTGTTGTGCGACGGGCAGATGTAGCAACCCTGCCTACCCGGAAATGTAGTCTCTGGGTTGTTTGACTCGTTTATAACGAGTCAAACAACCCAGTGTTTGACTCTGTGACTCTTTGGGTATATTTGTACATTTCCACCTTCAGTCGATGCTTCATATCCATATGAGTGAAAAGGCCGGGGTGATCGGTTTATTTTTCAAACACAGTTCTTATATGAGGCGATCTAAAATCCCCCTATGGAGATTACAATTCCAATAAAAAGTACATGAACCTGGGAACTGACGCCCTCTACTGACAGTGACGTCAGGACTTCGGTGCTCTATTGCCCCCCCCCCCCCCACCCCCCCCAACCGACCCATACAGTATGTCAGAAGGACAGGGGAAACGAACACTGCCTCCCAGCCATTCCGGCCTGATGAGACAAATCGCATACTAGACAGGATCAAACCAAAATCTACACCTCCCAAACATCTACAGCCAGACTGATACAACACTGTCTCCCAGCTGCACCAGCCTGGTGAAGACTACTCCTGCCATTACCAATTTTAAACAACAGCTCCCACACATGAAGCTCTCACAAGATATGTACTTGTAACCCAGGTCAGAATAGCCAAATCAAGAAAATAAATATCTAAATATGAATGGATTTAGGATATAAACCAGGTTCAAATATAGTAACCAAACTTCTACAAGCTTTAACCATGAAAACTAAATAGGATTTGTTTAAGACTATTTTACTATACAGAGTAAAATGTATGGGTTTATATTCTATCTGTATTCGCAATCATCTGCTTGTGTGCTTTGAGAGCCCTGTGAGGTGCTCTGAACAAGCCAATGAACCAATTGACCAATCAGGTCTCTCAATTAATAGACTGCACTTTGGAGAATCACCAGCCCAGGTGATGTGATTCAGCTAATTACATGCTGCAGAGCACAGAATGTTCTGGACAGAACAGGAGAGAGAAGCCTGTTGAGCAGACCAGACAAACAGAGAGGAAAGACAAGATTTGATGAATGTGAACAGATTATTTTCATTTAAAGAGAGTTTTGATTGATCCAGTCTCTTTTTGAGAGAAGAGTGCTGGTCCTTTTGAGAAGTTTGATCCTGGAACCTGTTAATTGTGTGAACTTTGTTTGAACACTGACTTGGTGAGTTGAACTACTGTGTTTGTGACTGACTGACTGCATGCAGCAGCAGCAGACATGTTACACTGCCTAACTTTCATGGTAACAGTTTTGATTTAATTGCATATCCAGCTAATTGTAAATGTAGGCTACTATTAGTAGTTGAACTAAAATGAAGACAATGTTTTATTTTGTTTCTAAACTTTTAAGTGTGCGATCCTAATGTGTGATTATATGACCTGTTTTGTAAACAGGTCAGGTCTTTTTGCTTTGATTGGATTGATTCGAGTGATATTGGCATATCACTCTGGCGAGCTACCCACGATTCTACGGACGAAGATCCTCAACACTAACCTGACGCTGCCAGATGAGGGCGGTATTGGGTAACCATGTTCCCCAACACAGCACTCATCTGGGATCTCTCAGGGAGTTGAGCTGACAAAAATCCGTTCCGTACCGAACCAATCAGCGTGAGCTAAGGGCGGGATATGTGCGAAACCGGATGTGAAGCTATATAGACACGTCAATATGATTGGTTGTGTTTGCACGCCCACACGGTGATAGACAGACGGTCCCATCCAATCATCTACCAAGTATCTTGAAAAAAAGGAACATCCCCGTCATCGAATTTGCTTTCGCGATCCCAGATCCCAATAAGCTGTGAAACAAATTTGTGTAGCAAGCTTCTTGGATCTGGCAGCGTCAGGTTACCTCAACACTGCTGTCCCCTTAAATCAGATAAGAAATTGAGCCTTTGGTAGTGTGGTGTGGTACCACTGCAGCACACAGTGAGACTCACTGGGGTCGATTAAGGACTTCTATGTTACTTACTTCTATATTACTAATCTAATTACAGTATTATGATCTGGGGGCGTGTAGTATGTCATATTGCAATTTTGGGCATGTTAAGAAGCGCTTTTGACACCCCGCGGAGTGCGCAAAACGGCCTTGAATTAGTCATGGGTGTGTTTAAGGCGTGTTTGAGACGTACCCAATCAACATGTCCGTACTATTCTCTTTACCAGTCAGCTGATGTCACATACGGAATGCGCACTTTGGGGGTCGTGGTATGACATTTCTTCAGGCTGGCACCATAGAAGACATGACATGCCTTTGTCACATTTGGGTTAATTATTCCTATTGCACTGCATGCTGTCACCTTTATGCCTCAAAAGAACAGACCCACCTTTCAGATCGGAATGGAATTGCGAGTAGATAGCAGCATATTGGCAAATTGCCAATCCATGCGTAATTAATTAATTCGATAACGATAGAACCATGTACCATACAGCGAATGAAAGCAAGATTCATAAGGAATATGGAGATTTTTACATTTAATAAAACGGTTGAGAAATGAGAGAACCATGAGTGTTTATAGGCTAATATCAACGTTTTTTTCTGAAAGACAAACGGGCTGTGAACTTGAAGAGCTCAATCACCATCCCGACACGGAAGAAATATAGCCTAGTGCATGCATGTATATGCACTGTTGCACTTGTTACACAGTAGCCTACACACGCTCTTTATTTGTTTCTATTGAAAAACACCAGTAAAATAACGTTTATTATATTTTATTTCATTCAAGTCACGACGAAGGAATGAGTTGAATGCGTGCTGCGTAATGCTGTGGCCCCATGGTATGGTCTTCGCTGAGTTCGCTCGTAGCATTTTATTGAAGAAGACTTGAATCGGGTGTGATACAGCATATGAAAGCACATTTCCCACGGATTATGGAGATGTTTTTATTTATTTTTAAGGTTGAGAAATGAAAGAATTATGGCCGTTTCTAATCTCAACATTTTTTTTTAAATGACGCAAAACTGCCATGTCTCATAGAAACAAGTAAATAGGTCTATAAAAATAAGCGCATATAACAGGGGTCTGTAACCTATTTTAAATGAAGTGCCATGTTTTTATTTTCTAAATAGTGAGTCTGCCATATCCAGATTAATTTGAATGACACCACATTAAAATAAAAAAACATATTTTGATTGTCCACAAATATAAAGTTCTTCCTTCTTTTTAAATATGTTCTTGCACATTGTTATAATGATCATTATATATCCCCCTGCAGTCAGAGTTCATAGTTTTAATGAATGAATGTGATGCATTGTGAGCTGGTATAGATCTGCTATTTTCAAAAGTAATCTTTTTATTTAATTTTTGGATTAGCTGTCCTTAGTTGGGCAAATGCATTCATCTGGGGATCCTTGACATGGGAATGTGCTGTGTGACGATCACTGGTTTAAACAACATTAGGAGAAAAGCCCAAATAACCACTTTAGAAACAAGAAAAGCAACCACACAAAGCAACTTTACAGAAAAATAAGCCGCTTATAATAAACAGACATGGCAACACTCTACCAGCCTTCCAGAGCCGCTCAAGTGTCAAATCAAACAGTGCTTTTTGCGTTTATGAGGTGGTCAGACCCACGTCTAATCGTTATGCGCTGAGTGTCTTTAGGTCAAGGGGCTTAATAGCAAATTGCGCAAAGCGAGAATAATTAACATATGGACACTCCCACAATGCTAAAATATTCAGGGACGCGGTATGCCAAATGTGTGTGCGTTCAACACGGGCCGAGTGCGTTCAACACGGGCCGATATGCCTTTCATAATACGAATGTGCGCAGAGCGAGGCCAATTTATGTATCACGACCTATAAAACTGCACCTTCAAAATCGACCTGACTGTGTGCTAGCCACTTGTAGTGCACCTCCACTGCATACACATTGCACACACCTACCATACCTGGATGGACATACTGTACAGTGAACTCACAATACACTGAATACTTACACCCGGATGGACTCTCAGTGAACTTTTGAGCTACACACATTCATTTCCATACTTACTGCCACACACAGTGGGAAGTTCATTGGACTTTTAATACCTTTTAAAGGACATTTATGGGTTATTAAGTTCATGGGATTTGTAATGTGATTGTTGATATAGTGATTGATCTTTAAGTTCATGTGATCCACATGTGAATGTGGATTTGTGACTGTTTAAGGTGAATAATTGATAATTGTGAAGTGAATATACATTTACTGGTTTATGTTTGAAGGTGAATTTATAAATAACAAAGTATTTTGATTTCATAACGTTACATTTCATTTGGTTAAAAGTGATATTTACTGTGAACCTAAAATAGGAATAAGTTACTTAAAACCAACTTAACTTATTTACTTACCTTAGATTAGATTTAAAACCTGGAAAGGACAACTAAATTAGATAGTAAATAAATAGGACTAAAACAGACTAAAATAGGATTAAAATAGTACTTACCTGTTTTCCTGTGGGAGCATAGTTAATAGGAGGTATTTATTTGTTGACATTTAACTGTCTGAGCACAGTTGTTTTCTTTTGTTTATTGTTTTGAATGATTATTGTCATTGTTTGTTGTGCATTTTCCATTCTATTATTAATAGAGCATGCACCTCCACTCTAGCCCAGGTGCTAGACAAAAGGCAGTACAATAGAAAAAATAGAGTCTGCAACACTGGTATGAAAAACTCAGCTCCACTGGTTTATTTGATTCAACGTTTCGATCCCTTAGGATCTTCTTCTTTAGGATCTTCTTCATTCCTGAAGAAGATCCTAAGGGATCGAAACGTTGAATCAAATAAACCAGTGGAGCTGAGTTTTTCATACCAGTGTTGCAGACTCTATTTTCCCTTACATACTGACAACAAAATGATGGACCAACCAATTCAGACAGAAAACTAAGAGGACAAAACTATGAGGACAAGTGAATTACAAGTACAATTCACAATTAATTCACAATTAATCAACACACAAAAACTAACAAAAAATGCTCTCTCTCTCCAACCCTGCAAAGCCAGGACAGATCTGACAGGCGTGCCTACAGGTGCGGTGATCCCCCTACCTCAGCTGCCTAACCAAAAACTAAACTGCCTCACTTGCCCTGGTCTTCAGTGGTCCTCCTGAGTCCCCCATACCGACAAGGCATCCCAGTGGTACCACCCTGTCCCATCTTGTGTGGAACAGAATCTACAAAGACAAATCAACAAATTAAAAAAAGATACAGCGAGTCCCACAGGGGGAAACACCATTAATCCTACACAGGGATATACCACCAAGCCTCAGACAAAACACACTTGTCACACTATAGCAATACACATGAAATGACCAGCATCAAACCAAATATTTTATATATAACCAAACTGATTAACCAAACAAATACAACCAAAACACTTTAACTACCGTGTGTGCACCTCCTCCTAACACCAAATACCATGACTAATTTGCCAATCTACAAGTCCAAACAAAACAGGAAGTTAGTTACTTTACCTGTTAACGTCACAACCAATCCGAGTTCAATTAAATCACGAGCCCCCATGTTATGACCTGGCTCTTAAATTGAGCCATAACAAAGGAGGAAGACACACGGCTGTTTAAAAGTGCACAAACCAATATTTTTTTTACAACTTAAACTTAATATGAATCAAAACAAACAAACAATACTACAGTACTAAGGTGGAGTGTGTTAATCAGTAGATCAGTAGTGTAAGTGAGTGGATGTGTGGTGAGTGTAGTGTGGGGTGTTGAATGGTGCAAACAAATGCTGCTGCTCTCAGGGAAGGAGAGAGAGAGTGAGGCCAGCCAACTCCCAGCCCTTTATTCACACTTTTCCTGGGCTGTGTGTGCTCCAGTTCCTGTTGATTTCATTGGATATCATTGGTCATCTGACCAGTTTCATTGGCTTTCATTGGATCAAATCGACAGGAACTGGAGCACACACAGCCCAGGAAAAGTGTGGATAGAGCGCACTGGGAACACTGGCCAGGTGCTCCCAATGCACTGATTGGCAATTCAGAACCTGTGGGAAGCAAAGACATAGGCCTACCTAACAAACCACACAGGCCCTAGTAGGCCAAACTACAGGGGGCTGTGACAATATATATATATATAAAATAACCACTTGGAACCAGGCGGGTTCTACTGTATGAACCTCGTCTTCTCTTGAAAAACACTGACTGACTGAAAAAACCCCACCAAAACAGAGAACAATAGTGGACAGCGAGTTGCTCGGCCATTGGCTCTTCTCCCATTCAGGGTCCTGTCCATTCCATAGCACGACCCTCGCCCAGAGGAATGCAAATTTTTGCCATGGGGTGCCAGGTGTGCGGGATTGGGCCATCACCTGTAGCCTATACCTGGCGGGTACAATATCTCCGTTTAGTGTTTCTAATGTGCGATTTAAATCACAGTGCCATTACCAGGCTCCTTAGGGCTACTTCCCTGGGAAAGCGAACAAGAGTCAATTGTGACAATGATTTGCGCATCATGTTAAACCAGGTAGTAGACAACCTCTCTCCAGAATAGTCTGTCCTCTAGCGATTGAGAGAGATTAATTTAACTGAAGGTCTGAACTACGATTTATAGATATTTTCAAGTGCAAGCCCTGTGGTGACACGACACATTTTGCCTCCCTAAAATGTCATTCCTTGAGATGCCACTGGAACATTGGAGTAGTGTTCGTATTACGTTTCTTTGCAGGAACCACTCCACATCAGAAATATGACTGGATGGAGCCAGCCAGCCTTTCTAAATGCATTATTCAAAATGCTTCTCCATCCTAAACACTTCTCTGAAATACATTGGCAGCAGGAGAGATGACAACATCTGGAGTCAGGAAACATGCTGGACCTTACTAAAGACCAAACCATGGTTTATAGTGCTTGTAAAGTGTAAGTGTTCTAACCATTTCCGTCCTAATAGGTATAGTATGTTCTTGATCAATCTCACATCTCAAAATTCTAATGCAAAAGATGCCAGTTCTTCTTTGGAAGGCCACAACAACCCTGTCTCACATCTGAGGAAATTACAGCTAAACTTGGCTGCAATGATTGGACTGGATTTATTGCAATTGCACGTCAGAATCATCTGAAAAGACAACATGACTCATGACACTGGATTGTGATTTGACTGTGAATGTCACTCAGAAGTGAAAGCTGAACTATTGTTCCCCGGCTGGCAGCATAATACTATACAGTACAGGATCGCTGAATTAGAATTCCCGTCATTCCTCTGACTCATCCAGATAATTTCTGCTGGGTGGAATTCCTGGTTTCTAAGTTGCTTTTGCAAGTGTAATATGATACTGTGCAAGGCCATTTACAACATGCATGGTCACACCAATTTGAATGGGAATAGGTCAGTGACCCTTTGCTTTTTGCCAGTGACTACCAGTATTCTAATTGAATTACAAGCTTAAAGGGAATTACAAATTATTTAATTTGCATGGTAATGTGTGTGTGTGTGTGTGTGTGTGTGTGTGTGTGTGTGTGCGCGTGCGCATGCGCATGTGCGTGCATGCACGCGTGCATGCGTGTGAATATGATTTCAAGAGTCAAGCAGGACTCCGTTATAAAATATGAGTCATCCTCTACGATAAGTCATGTGACACGCTCCACATAAATTATTCATTAGGCCCGACAGTGTCCTTCTGCCACAAGCAAGGCTGATTTATGGTACGCCGTGCTGGGGAAACGCATATATAGGATAGGTTTCCCCAATTAACTAAGGGCCAAGGGACACCTGACCATAAACCATTTGGTTGGGTGAACTCCACCTCCTGAACTGAGCCATTAAGTTTTACAGTGTCCAGAGAAGACGCAGAGAAGGATGTATTCATCCTACAACGTGTTTTTGAATCATCCATAAAGTTCAAAAGGCCCATTATATATTCTTTGAAGGCAAGTGAGTGTACATGCTGAGCAACAATGAAGGAATAAAGTTGCCTAATTACACCGTCTAGAGAACACATCTGAGTCAGCATGTGTTTTTGGGATAGACTAAGTTGCTTCCGGAGTTATTTTTTTGTTTCTTTTATCATGACCCATTTCTCAAACATGACCAGTAGTTTGTGAGAAAACTGTAGCTAGTAGGCCATTCACTTCTACAAGTTCCAGAATTCCACGCCAATCCGGGAAACAGTCAGAGCATAAAGTGTTGTGATGCACACAAGTCTACGTGCTAACCCCTTCCTTTAAACAGGAGCCAAGAGGAAGATTGCAGTCTTGCTTGGTTGTGTGCACCTTTGTACTCTGGTATCCGCTATGTGAACTGTTTGTTGTTTGTACTGTTTCATTCATTGTTTAATGTACTGTCTAAGTGTCTATGCTGCAACCCAATTTGCCCTTCGGGGACACTAAATAAACTTGAACCTTGAACCTTCTGAGGTAATTTACTCAGGCAACATTTTAAGACAGTGCATGTGACTGTACATTACATTGCAGCTTCTGTATTTATAGAATGTGCAATACTCATAACCATGTACTGTGTACACTACATTATTGTTGTTATCATGAAACAATGTGTCATTCATAGGTGTCGTATTTGCCATGTGCCATCAAGTAGCCTATGGCCCTTAAGTGCTATGATGCTTTAATAGTCATCAGCTAAAACTGCTGACAGAGAAGTTATTGGACCAAAAGATAATTCACAACTTAATATCCGATCCAGATGGAAGCGAATCAGTTTTCAATTGAAATACAATGTGAACTTTTGCTGGCTGCAGTGAGCAGCTCTCTATAATCCCCAATAATAAAGCAGAGCTGGGAACAGTCGCCTGATCACTCTTTCCCAGAATGATGTCTTATAATTGTTTTTACAGTATGTCTCTGCGCCAATAGTTGTTTAATTTGTTGAGACCCTGTGTGGTTGTGTGCATACATTGGAGTGTGTGTGTGTGTGTGTGTGCGTGTGCGTGCGCGCGCGTGTGCATATGTCTGTCTTTCTGTCGGTGGGTGAGAATATGTGTATGCATGAATAGGCCATAGGTACATGCATGCATGCACGTGCGTTCCTGTGTGTGCAACTTACAGTAAGTGACCTGCATAGGATCAGAAACTGCCCTTCCCCCTTGAGGCACATGCTGTGTTTCTCGTTCAGGCAGATCGGTCTTGTACGCACAAGCTCCCCACTCTCCACTCAAGAGGCCCAGTGAAAACATCTTAAAGACAGCCCCTTCCATTCTCCCACCAAGGACAGACGTACAAGACTCAGGTTTCCAGGCAAAAAGACGAGAGCAAGTAAACAAGATAGTGAAGTGTGCAGGAAACTTCAACCGTTGCGATGGACAAAAAACTAAAATAGGAGAATTGGAGAATACTGTATGACGTATGTCTGAGATAAAAGTCATGTGTGTGTGCTTTCCGCCGTAGCCTGAAAACCCACCTTTTCAGACTCCATCATGGCCCATAGCACTTACCCTAACCCCTTAGATAGCATTTCTGTTGGCTTAGATAGCATTTGACACAGACTTATAGCATGTTATGTAGACAGCACTATAATTGTATTGTATATAGTCATAGCACGCCATAGTACATATGTATAGCATAGTAGTGAATATGTATAGTTTATTATGTATAGTGTATGTATTGATAGATATATTTGGTCTAGTTTGTGGGTGAATGCTCTTTTGACCTTTTGACCTTTTAAGCTAATTGCCCTGTGACTGACATTTGATGTCCGACTGTCCCACTGACGTTAAAATAGTATGGTTCTGGCCCTGCCGGAGTCTCGATAGTAATACTTTTCCCTAGCCAGCGTTGGTAGATAAGAATTGTTTTGTTTTCGTGGGCCATAACACCCAGCCTCTGTGTTTTTGCCCTTGAAAGTTAGATTTCTCTCTAACAGACTGGTAAACTGCACTCAATGACGTGATGCCCTGTCCCCCGGTTCCACTAACTGATATTCATATCAGGACTATCTCTGCCCCGTGAGATATTTCCTGTGTGCAATATTCGTGACGTCTTGCATTATCTGTCCATTTGTGAACAAATATGTTTTTTAACCTTGTTGTTCAACACATTTTTCGGTGTATTGATTACGGTATGCTATATCAACCCTGTTCAATTTGAACATGGGCAGAGATCGTTGTGTAACGCTGTCCGGATGGCATGTCTTCTTCTCTCCCGAGACAATGGTGAATATATTTGATTGAACCTCCCTCTAAGTTTTGCTTGTCTGAGTTCTCTTTCTTGTGTCTGTCAAATTCATTCTAAGGTATTTTGTTAACTCTGTTATACTCTGACTTTTACTCATTATAGCCTAAAAGGTTTTTATAACCATTTCTGTAAAGTTACTAGCCCTCTGCTTCTATTCTGGTAAAGAGTATTTATGGTACTTAGATTACTTTCTAAAGTATAAGTATTTATTCAGTTCCGGTGCTCCGGAGTTCTTTCTAGCTCTAGCTCTCAAGCTATCGATCCTAAGCTATTGTTTAATATTATTAATACAGTCCTATACAGTCCTATACAGTCCTTACATAGTATCATTATTTTAAAGATGGATTCCATTTAAAAAATATCCATCATTTGGTCCAATCTTGCCTCCTTTAACGAGTTTTAAGCCTAATTTCTATTAGCAGCTCCGAAAAGAAAAACAACCAGTCCTATAAATTCACTTCCTCAAATTCACTTGACACACACAAGGAAGGGATCAGACGGGCAATTTTTTTGAGCATGGAGTTTTCCTTTGATCAGTGTTTACCATTGTATCGGAATGCATGTCATCAGATTTCGACGGACAAGCGATTTTTTATTTTGGGGTCCGTGAACGGCTCACGGCTCAACAGTAGTGAACACTTCATGGACCCCCCCACGGATCTGTGGACGAGCGATCGACGCATGGGGTTTGACAAGTTTGTCCATGATCGGACGGTCCTCCACAGACCCAAACCCTCCTGGACCCCGGCTGTCTCTCTACTGCTGGCTCCTTCTTCCTACTGCGATACAAGTTAAGTAAATCAATGCTTGATGTCTTTCTCTGTCTTTCTTTAGCTTAAATAGATTATACTGTCATTATAATTCTTCCCCTGATATCACCTCGAGCAGCGAGGCATTCATTTTACCTTATCAACTTAAGACAAAGTAGCGGAATTTATGTCATAAATTATTTTAGCACGGTCTGTTTGTGGAGCGGAACTAGATATATCTACTTTCCAGCACTCGGTGTAGAACGATCGCTTCATTGTGTGCGGGAAATGTATATATAATATTTATTCTTGCTTTCTCCTCCGAGTCGACACGGAGCGATCAATGCAAGGGTAAATTTTCTACCTTATAACGGTCCATAAACAGACTGGTGTTCAGTCACACGCTTTTCCCAGTGCGTAGCACTAATTAATTCATTCAATTTTTTTTAACATCCCAAAACAATATAAGATTATTGATACCATAATTAAATTTTGCCTATTTAATTCCCATTGTTTTTAAATTAATATTCTTTTAATCATCCAATAGTGTCTGTGAAGGCACTCTCTATTTTAGAGTGTGCTCTTGTTTTACTATTTTCTTATCTCTGTCAGGGGAGAGCGGAATGTCAACTCTCTCCCTGTCTGTCGGTGTGCGTGTGCGCGTGCCAGGTGTGTGCGTGTGCATATGCGTGCGTGAATGTGTGTTTCTCCCTACCGTCACAGCGTGGGAATGTGTTCGCAAGTGTGTGCACGTGGGTGTGTGTGTGTGTGTGAATCCACCCCTGCTGTATGTCATGTAATGCGTGTGTGTGTGTGCGTGCATGTTTCTCCCTCCCAGTCTTAGTGCACGTGTGTGTGTGCTTGTCCGTGTGTGTCAGGGTGGGTTAATAGGAGATATCGCAGATTGCCCTGAACACTTTAACTAAATTATTAGGTGCTAGGAAGGGTCCCAAGTTTGTTTTGTTCAATTTATTTCCTGCTAATGAATGGTCACAACATCCTATCTTGACCATGACCATTCAACAGTGTAAACTCTTAGTTATTCTCCCTTTAGAATGTTTTCCCCTTAAAGGATCATTTCACCATTTTCCAAAGCGAACAGATCACACTGTTCTTTGATATCTCTCTCTCTCTCTCTGTGTTTGCATGTGTGCGTGAGTTCTACATTTAATATTACATTATTAAGAAATATAGGATCATGACGACAATTACTGTCAGACTCCGATTCCACCATTTCTCAAGTATAGCCTCCATTCTACCAAAACACAACTAAATAACATTTAATATTTCATTTTTACGTTAGGTAAACTTCCCAGTATTATTAATTTATTTATTTAAATGTATTTATTTTATTGACATTTATTTTTACAATTTTTATTTTGTTTTAATTTTAATTTTAATTTTAATTTTAATTTTAATTTTAATTTTAATTTTAATTTTGATTTTGATTTTAATTTTAATTTTAATTTTAATTTTATTTTAATTTTAATTTTTGATTTTCGCTTTTGATTTTAAATCGAATTTTATTTTTCTAATTTGAATTCTTTATGTTGACAATTCAGGTGCTATAGTCTATAGTACTAACACCAACTTAAAAAAAAAAAAAAAAAAACAGATGTCACAGTTAGTCTTGATTTCTGTGCGCGGCAAGTAGCACAACTAGTTTATCAGTAAATTAGTGTGCCAAGTGGGGTGAATAGATCAGTTTGTCCACACCCATCTTTCAGAATAATCAGTTATCTCTGAAAGCAATACCAGCTAAAGCCGATGCAAAACATGTGTATTGATCAGTCAACCACATACTTTTAATCCCCCAGAATAGATCAGTTTGTTCTGGGAGGCATACAGTTTATCAGTAAATTGGTGTGCCAATTTTGGGGTGAATAGATCAGTTTGTTCATCCAGGCCTTCAGAATGATCAGTTATTCCTGAAAGCAATCATAACATGTGAACGATCAGTCGTTTACATACTTTACAAAACATGTGTATTGATCAGTCAACCACATACTTTTAATCCCCCAGAATAGATCAGTTTGTTCTGGGAGGCATACAGTTTATCAGTAAATTGGTGTGCCAATTTTGGAGTGAATAGATCAGTTTGTTCATCCAGGCCTTCAGAATGATCAGTTATTCCTGAAAGCAATCATAACATGTGAACGATCAGTCGTTTACATACTTTACAAAACATGTGTATTGATCAGTCAACCACATACTTTTAACTACCCCAGAATAATCAGTTATTTCTGGGAGGCATACAGCTCAATACCAGCTAAGACATCATTTTGTGCATAACATGTGAACGATCAGTCGTTTACATACTTTAACATGTGTCGTTCGGATTCAACGGTCGTCAGACCATAAAAAGTGCATTTTTACGGAACGCTCAGGAGAAATATAATATCTATATAAATATTGGTTATTTTGATAAAGACCAGGCCCTCAGGAGAAATATGAATATATATATATATATTTTTTAAGATACCTTTCTCTTTCTGCCTTTCATCTGCCCAGTGCACATGCGCAGGTGTTAGAACCAGTTTGAAGTGTTTGTCAGAATTATTATTTTATTTTATTATTTTATGTTTTATTTTTATTTATTTATTTTTTTCATTTCATTCACCAGTTTGTTCTTTGTTTTATTTGTTTTATCTCCAGATACGGACTTCTGTGCGGGTCGTGTTCGAGGGACAAACCGACGGAATTTCGACTTCCACAAAATACGAGGGAGATTGTTCGGCTGGTCTGACTTCTCTTCATTTGTCTGATTGCTCTGTTGATTGTGGACGTCGACATTCCATCCTTGTACAAGGTTTGACACTTGATCCCGACCCAACTCAGAACCGTCTGAATTCACTATGGTTAGGCCCAACCCCCAGAACAGTTTGCCCTAATCAGTTGCCCATATATTTCCCATATGGAACAAATTTATTCCACTCACGTTTCACCAGACATTTTTTTTCGTTTCACCATTTTTTTTGTTTTCATGTTGTATGTGGTTTATTGAATGTTTTTCTTTTCTGTTTGCTAATATCTGCTTCCCAAGACATGTTCCCCTAATATTCCCTTCTCCCCACAATTAAATAAATATTAGGTAATTTTGATTTGATTTGATTTAATATTTACTGTTAACCATTCCATTTCATCATAAGATCTGAGAGCCCATTACATAGATTATTTGAACTGATTTATCCCATCTTTGGGACCATCTAAATTTCATTCCATTATAATTCATTATCCCACCTCATCATATTTTGATTATTTTAAATTTCATATTGGATTCATATTTCCCCTAAATTGGAATATCCCCCCTGTAAACAATTAACTTTATTTTCCCCAGAACATAACCTATTATCCCAGAACCACCCCTTTCACCTTAAATTAAGTTTAATATAGGAACACCTACCTCTCCATTTTATTTTTTTTGGTTTTTATCATCATGAGTTTAATTGGACTAGGCATTAATCTCCCCGGAATCACTTGATTCTATATTTTGACCTTTATATGGTACTAAGGGACTCCCAAAGACATTGTTGCGACATCGCGCTGGAGCGCATGAATAATATCACCATCGGAATACCCCGTTTCCCCTCTCCAAGCTCTTGAACCATGTGACGCCATATCAGTATCGCCCACATGGCGGTTTGCAGAGAATGTATCTGTGAACCTGTCATTAGGGGGGAGGGGCGAAGAATCGGCTCCGACAACGAGCCAAAAGAACTCTCGCAGATTCAGTTCTGACAACGAACTGATGGCGAACCAGAAGAACTGCTCTAAAAATGAACACTCATGTGGTCAAAATGACACATCTCGCCGGCCAGGCCTTGGCTGCAACGGTTTGCTGGGTTGGTTGCCAATCCCGAAGATATCATCATCATCAAGAAAGAAAAGCCATTCTTTCTCGTTCCCAAAGTACCATCTAAATAAGGATTTTATGCCTAGTAAAGTTGAAATCATTGTGTTTTTTTGTTTTCATTGTTCCTGTTGCCATTCTGTTCCTGTTTAATTCATTGTTAAAGTAAAGTTTCCCCTGAGGATTTGATATTGTCAAAGGTCACATGACCATTCGCCCACAAAATGCGATGGGGTTGATAGATATATTTGGTCTAGTTTGTGGGTGAATGCTCTTTTGACCTTTTGACCTTTTAAGCTAATTGCCCTGTGACTGACATTTGATGTCCGACTGTCCCACTGACGTTAAAATAGTATGGTTCTGGCCCTGCCGGAGTCTCGATAGTAATACTTTTCCCTAGCCAGCGTTGGTAGATAAGAATTGTTTTGTTTTCGTGGGCCATAACACCCAGCCTCTGTGTTTTTGCCCTTGAAAGTTAGATTTCTCTCTAACAGACTGGTAAACTGCACTCAATGACGTGATGCCCTGTCCCCCGGTTCCACTAACTGATATTCATATCAGGACTATCTCTGCCCCGTGAGATATTTCCTGTGTGCAATATTCGTGACGTCTTGCATTATCTGTCCATTTGTGAACAAATATGTTTTTTAACCTTGTTGTTCAACACATTTTTCGGTGTATTGATTACGGTATGCTATATCAACCCTGTTCAATTTGAACATGGGCAGAGATCGTTGTGTAACGCTGTCCGGATGGCATGTCTTCTTCTCTCCCGAGACAATGGTGAATATATTTGATTGAACCTCCCTCTAAGTTTTGCTTGTCTGAGTTCTCTTTCTTGTGTCTGTCAAATTCATTCTAAGGTATTTTGTTAACTCTGTTATACTCTGACTTTTACTCATTATAGCCTAAAAGGTTTTTATAACCATTTCTGTAAAGTTACTAGCCCTCTGCTTCTATTCTGGTAAAGAGTATTTATGGTACTTAGATTACTTTCTAAAGTATAAGTATTTATTCAGTTCCGGTGCTCCGGAGTTCTTTCTAGCTCTAGCTCTCAAGCTATCGATCCTAAGCTATTGTTTAATATTATTAATACAGTCCTATACAGTCCTATACAGTCCTTACATAGTATCATTATTTTAAAGATGGATTCCATTTAAAAAATATCCATCATGTATAGTTTCATCATATAGATATTCCACTGTTACCTTCTTAGCTTACGCATGTTTCATGATAAATGCTTTTATGTGATGTATTCCCATGCTTTTGTTCTTGCTTAAATGTAAGTCGCTCTGGATTAAGAGCGTCTGCTAAATGCCTAAATTGTAAATTGCTTTATGTGTGGTAATACTAGAAACTGCTGTTTTACAATGGAGGTGTGCGCGTGTCTGTGCGTGCTAAGGCTGTCCCCGAACATTCGGGGTTCGTTTTTTGTTTTGTTTTTTTACTCGAAAATATTTCTCTGCGATATGCATAATAAGAGTACTATGTTCATGTTGACGTTGTGTTTACATGTTACATGTTTAGATGTTATTAATAATCAGGAGGGCACACAACCGATGCACCAGTGCGCATACGTCGTCAAAATGTTTTCTGTGCGTAGATCAAAGGCATGCAAGGCGCATTTGAGACAGTTATGTAGAGAAATCTGACAGGCATTCAAAAGTGACGTTAATGTCCTGTAAGTAGACATAGAAATAAAACTAGTGTTGACTATTCATTACATGTGGCTCTTATTTTGAAGAGGAAGTTAGTGCAGAAGAAGTCCGTTTCAGTTGAAAACAAGCTACTATGACCCCCCCCCCCCCTCCCCACCGAGGTTCGGAGCTCGAAGGTTATTTTTAAAATGAATTAGAAACGAATGGTTCGAAGGTGCGCTCGGAAATTCCTGCCAAAGTTCGAGTCCTCAAAACAGGGCTAGGGTACAGCCTTAGTGCGTGCATGTGTGCAGGCGCGTGCATGTGTGTGCACGCGTGCGTGTGTGTGCACGCGTGCGTGTGCGCACGTGCGACAGGCATTAATTTGACAACACTATGGTGCACTGCCGGTTACAACTAACCTGTGCTGCGGGTTAAAAACTCACCCGTGGCTCCCAACTTGCGTGGCAGGTTAAAACGAACCCGTGGCAGGTTAAAACGAACCCGTAGCTCCATCCTTTATTCACCTAGAACATTTTTTATCTCAAGGGTAAATGGAGGTATTATCCATCTTGTCAGAGACTTCCTCTCTGACCGTCCTCAACAGGTCCGTGTTAATGCATACTCTATCCGACATCACTATGATACAGTAAACACCGGTGCTCCACAGGGGACTATCTTATCCCCCTTACATTTCTCCTTATATACAAATTAATTCCAGTTAAACCAGGATGATATGGCACTGGTTGCCTTACTAAAGAAGGGGGACACAGCGGGGGAGGAAGCATACAGAGTGCAGGGAGTTCGACTTCGAACTACTTCCCTCTGGTAGACGGTACAAAGTACCAAAAGCTAACCGTAACATTTAAAAAAAATCCTTCATACCAAATGCCATTAAGGCACTAAATGATACCATGTCTCGCTAGATTTGTTATTGTCGGTTTTATTTTGTCATAGATGATGTTTTTTTTTGTTTTTTGTACCATGTTCCTTGTATGTCTTGTATTTTTAAAATGGAAAACCCAATAAAACGTATATAAAAAAAGAGATAAATGAACGCAGAGGTTTTTAGGTACAGGTATGATGGGACGTTCAAATAGTTTAATTTAGTTTTGATACTTTTAAAAATGTTTTCAATTACTACTAAATACTAAATGATCCCAACACCATCATAATCTTATTCCAGAGTACCACTATAGCCTTTATGACTTTACTGGCAAGGTGCCTTCTTCTTATTCTATTACAAGGAAATATGGCTTTACCGATCTTGAAATAATGAAAAGCCTTTGATAATATACAGAGACCTGTATTGGACCATATACCTGTACATATTAATCTATCCATTTCACTTGAATGTGGTTTCGACTGATAACTGTATTTTTATTATCGTGACTTCATACCCTTCTCTGGATGTGGGGTGGTTTGAGGGGCTAATAGATGAAGATAGCGATGGAGAGAGCTAGGGGAAGAGAGAGAGAGGGAAAGGCATGAGCAGACCATTAGATCTCTGGAGAGGTCATTAGCTTCCTCTCCACCTTCAACGCGACACGCCAGTGACGCCACCACCATGAACTAAAGGAGAGACCTGTGACCCTACTGCTGACAATCCAGTAAGTCACGGACTTTGGGTCATGTGGTTCCACTTTGATGCTTCCAAGTGTTCCAACCCTGGTCTTTGGGGATGCCTATTTTACTGACGCTTTTCTATCCTACCAGAATGTTAATTGGATTCAGCTGGTGTCTGTGATGTCTAATCAGGGATGGGTGAGACTCAATGGAGCTCAATTAACATCCTGGTACCAATACACAATAAAAGACAGGGCAGCAGATCGTTTTAAAAGCTAGAAATTGAACCAATGAGGGGTACCTACAGTAAACTAGGCTCACAGTTTACTATGAAAACCCTGCATTTCATGTCAGTCAGTCCGTCACACCTCATGACATGCACGCTCCATATATGAAGATCACAAAACTGACCTCATCAAACCCTGGATAGCCATACATGGAGAAGACTAGATCTGAATATGGAGCCGGCCAGCAACTCTACATCTGACCTCACGGACACCAGATTAAGTGTTTTCAATTCAATGCAATTCATTGAGGGCTTATGGTAGGGGAAATTGCCAATAATGCGCTTTTGCACTATAAATAACACCTGGACCTCTTTGGCGGGACGTAACAACTACAAATAAAGGTAAGAAAGCCTTCTAGTATGGAATTCGCCTTTTCTGAAAAACATTTGCAAGCCTGTGTGTGCGTGCGGCCTAGTTTCGCCACTGCAGGCTTTGTCAGACATACAGTAAGCATGGATCTCCAAGGAGGATTCAGATCTAGTCCCTGCTGTGTTCAATAATGAGGGCATCTTGACAATGACTCAGAGGGGAGGGTTACCAGTGACTGTGACAACTGGGTAGGGTTTCATCACACCAATGGGCACAATCGATGTGCTTGCGACACGGATACAGCAGCACACGTATTGAGAAATTTGCTCTCACTCCAGATGTGCACATGCACACACAACCAATACTTATTTCTTTGCCTTGCTCGCTCTTAAGTGACATCTGGAGACACAGCAAACGTGAGCAATGTCACAACATACGAATGGTATTAATGGAAAAGTATCAGTGGGAGGGGTGAGTGACAGCATCCCAGCAGCAACTTTCTTTTGGTGCTCATCTGCCTGAATATAACCTAGTTATAGGGGGGGTTGAATTGGAACAGTTTACCCGTGTAATTGGTTAGTAGTACCTGTGTATTTATAAAGAAACATGAAATGATAGAGATTGAAAGAGTTGAAAGAGAAACTGTCAATCACATAACAATTTGCTGGGAAGAATTGCCTTTTGAAAAGGTTAATTGAAAATGTTGTGTCGTCGTGGTTCGGAGGCAGGATTATGCCCAAATTTGGAGTTTGACGTGCTCACAACGGTTGATGTCAATGCAAATCGCTGTGCTCAAATCATGCAGATAATTCTCAAAAATGGCTGTTAGGGCTGATTCATTTTCATATTCATACCGAATAAAAGTCGGTTCGGCTCTGTAGAGCCTACAATGTGACGTCATTTGAGGTTCGGGGGGGCTGGTACCGTCCTAAAGTCGGCTCTTTGGTCCTACTGAAAGTTTCTGACGAGAGTATGAATCGGCCCTTAGTTTTCTGTTAGTCTCGTGTAGGCAGACAACTACTCCACAATCTTCGAATGCTCGAGTCTGTAACCCCACTTCCTGAAATCCGATCCAGGAAGCTGGCATTCATGAAAATATATTTTTAAATATCTTCCATTTCTGCTAAGCAGCACGCTATATATGCTTCCATGATTTTGATTTATATTAGGTTAAATGTGCACGACTGTAAAGACGGAACGGAAGTGGGGAGGAGGCTTCACTTCCGCTTTATCTCTTGCTCACTTCCGTGCTCCAGACTTTATAACTGAAGCATTTGAAAATTGCAGCAGGAGGCAACAGTCGGGCCACACAAGACTAGTTTTCTGTTGTAAATGATGTCACATGCCAATGGAGATCCCCACCAACAGACAACAATGAGGGAAAGACGTGGTAGAGGATTACATAGGCAGGCATCACCCATGCAATAATAGGAATACAAACTTCTAGAATACAGTAAGACAATGTCGATATTTAACTTAATTTAATTGTTTCGATTTGAGGTACATTCAAATACAAATATTACAATGATTAAACACTTTTAAAACACACTCTGACCGTCTGGTACATTGTTCTAGTAAACTTTTAACATTAAAGAAAGAAGAGGGTCGTCTCTCAGTGTATTTGTCTTTAAAGTTCCATGCTATTAAATTGAACAACTAAACGTGTTTGGCTATCCAGCCCAGTAGGTTCCCAAACTTTAACACTTACGGGTCCATTTGTACACTCTCAGAGTTACAGACCTGTAAGTAAGTGATTTTCCTTTGTTAAAACAAACATAATATCAAACAAATATCTCTATATTCTGCAATTTGCTCTAGACGGTTTGTTCAGTAACAGTTCTTAATTGTCTCTCCAATTGTCTCTAGTAAGCCAAAAATAAAAATTTCACGTATGGGGTTCCTAAAACAACTGAAACTGAAAAAATAATTCATTCATTCTTTTCAGTTCCATCAACGTATATGAGCCGCATACATGTGCTTCTCTGCCCTGCTCAAAGGACCCCCTGGGGGAGATGGGACGGCAGGGAGGGAGGGAGGGGGTTGAGGGAGAGGTGAGTAAGAGATGAGTCAACGTCCCTCTACTATAAGACATCCTGATGGAGCCCAACAGTGGCATGCTCACTCAGACACGGCCAAGGTAAGGTCCACTCTCCTCTCTCCATGCCCTGCTAACCTGCTTCACCTCCTCTGCTACTACATCCTCTCTCTCTCTCTCTCTCTCTCTCTCCATGAGGATTATCACATCCTTTTACATTCCCACTAGCTGTAATTCGTAAAATGTGCATGTCATTTTTGTCAAGAATAGATATGTCCATGATTTTTGTGCCTATTGGGAGTTCATAGGCATCTCTTTTCCAAATATTGACTGGCATTAACAAACATGTCACTCACTGGACGTAAGTTTTAGGACGTAAGTTTTAGGTGACGAAATGTGTACACATGCACGTACTGCACTTACAGCCTGCTGTAGTACAGTACGTGCAGCGTGCACACATACACAGCACGTTTGGAATCAAAGAGCATACAATTATATGGGCGGCCTTTAAACCCTTTCGATGTCTTTTTCATAGGAATAACACACAACGTGCATCCTGTGAACACCAAAAATGGACTACACACCGGCTCTCCTGGTCCTTTCTCTGCTGCAGGTGTTCAGCATGGGCACGGCCAGCCCTCTCCCCAGAGATGTGCTGTTCGTGAAGTCCAAAGTCAAAATGAATGCTGAACAGCTAATGAGGAAGATAGACAGTTCCCTTAAGGTAACTATTGCTATGCGCTGTGTGATTTACTCCAATTAAGAACCTTGAGAGCAAGTTTCTTTGTGTTCAAATAAATTTATGCATGCCCTTTTCCGTCCTCTCTAGCTGCTTGTCCCCGCGGGCTGGACTATCAGCCCACATCTAGACAACCTGGAAGGCCTTTCCTCCATCATCAGGGTGCTGGAGGGCTACGAGAACCTGCTCTCTGAAACCCTGGACGGAGTGCCTCAGCTGAAACAGGAGGTGTCGTCACTCAGGGGATACCTCGATGCCTGGAGGCACGGCCACTGCAGCAGAGACCCTCGGCCAAAGCCCCCTATGCAGGGACGCCTAGCACAGCTCCTAAGTCGGAAAGAGTACATTCACACAGTGGGCTTGGAGGCCCTTATGGGACTGAAGGACTTCCTCAACCAACTACTGAAGAACCTAGATCATCTCGGGACCTGCTGGGACGGACCTTTTGAATCCTAGTGATTTGTGGGTAACCGGTAGAGTGGGCCCCGGAGACACCAGGCAACTTTTTGTAATTTTTTAATTTTGTTGTTTGTAAACAATATTTTTAATGACATTTAATGTAACGACATTGGGCATAAACAGGAAGTTGAAGGGTAAATTTAGTAAACGTATTTAAAATTTAGGTCAGATAATGATGTACCGTACACATACATTATTTCATTTTCCACATCATACATTTATTCTTTATTCTTAGTTACATCTTGGAAAATAATTACCAATTTGACATTGAGGTGACCAATGTTAGTTGCAAATTCAAACTGTATCCATTGATGTGTGAAGTTAGGTTGAGATTTTGCTGCGCAAATCACCAACAACTTCGTTTGTGACAACTAAAACAGAAAGCCATCTGGTCTATGGCCCATTACCGTCCTTTTATTCATATTTCTAAAATGCACTTTTTCTAATATTTTCAAGACATTTATTCTTTATCCTTGACATATTTATAGTACATATTTAGAAGAAAACGTGTCATGTTTCAAAGAGATTGTTTACATGGTGGCGAATGTCTACTTTCAAGGAGCGTTTACACACACACACACACACACACACGGGGGAATCAATGCTTTGCACAGTAAAAGGTCTAAGAAGCTGCTGGCAGGCTGACCACGCTGCTATGTTGTGAACAAAGAGCTGAGCTCTGGATCTGTGACTGTTGCTGCAGAGTGCAGAGAAGCAGCGACAGTGAAATATGAGACTCAAAACTCACACAGAACCCAAACTAGCCCGAGTATAAGGCCGTCCTCTCTGGAGAAGGTGTCACCAGTGATTGGTGATGTCATGCAAAGAGATTCCTGAAAGCCGGATCAAACCATTCCAGGAAAAGCAGATGTTTTCGCGAGTGTGCGTGAGGAGTCAGGGGGTTGGTGGAGAGCCGTAAGGTACTGTACAGAAGGGCCCACCCGTATTCTTAATAACAGCACTGGTAGCATAGATAGATTCTATGATTATGGTCTTGTCTATTTATAATTGCATATTATATATATATTTGTAACCATTTGCAAAAGAAAATGTGTATTCAAGTATGCTATATTTAAAATAAAATATTTTTACAAGTCATTATATGTGGTGTATTTTATTAAAGGAGAATTCCATGCTAGAAGGCTTTCTTACCTTTCTTTGTAGTTGTTACGTCCTCACCAAATAGGTCCAGGTGTTATTTTGTGCAAATCTCCTTATTGGCTATTTCCCCTACCATAAGCCCTAAATGAATTGCATTGAATTGAATGGGAATTGAATGGGGCTATGGGGTGTTGTGCTAATTTGCTTATTTCCATCGATCAAAATGATAATTCTTTTGTATATATCCTCTCTTCATGATGTAAATAAATCCCAAGCGGCACACTTTACTACTTAATTGGTTGGAAATAAGCGAATTAGCACAACACCCCATAGCCCCATTCAATTCAATGCAATTCATTGAGGGCTTATGGTAGGGGAAATAGCCAATAAGGAGTTTTTGCACAAAAAACACCTGGACCTCTTTGGTGGGGACGTAACAACTACAAAGAAAGGTAAGAAAGCCTTCTAGCATGGAATTCTCCTTTAAGTGGAGGCGGTAAGATAATGGCTTAAAGAGCAATACAATGTATAATGTATATATAGTATGGTTAATGCATATTATATGGACAATTGCACTTGCACACTCATCATGGTGGATTTGTAAAAGCTCATTTCTCACTGTCAGACTGACAGCCCAACCATTAAGAGCAAGACAGAAGTACGTTATTAGTACTATTACAACATTAATACTAAGACCAGTCATAACTGACTCTCGAACGGCCAACAAAATGACATTTAATACTCAAACACAAAGGTTCGATGAAAAACAACAGTCAACGTGTTTTCACACAATACAAGTTTCAGCCTTTTACATAAATGAAAATAATTGTTTGAGAACCATGGCATAGATCAAATCAATATACATATATTATTCACATGGTCAAAGGATATCCTAGGAATATAATGAATAAAACTAAATACACATACAGTACTGTACTGTAGTGACAGTACAGCTTAGTATACGGGATGTCAATCAAACACACATGGCATGTTAACTGTATTGTAATCATGTATTTTAAACAATGTGTAAAAATGTCATCATTAAAAAAAGATAAGCAGGGCTTCATTCTAGCATTCAGACCAGTAAGTCACAACCCTGATCCTGGGATGGAAGTCTACTTATCTTCTGCCAGGTAGTTTTAATTATTATTTTTATTATTAATTAGATGACTACAATGAAAGCTGCCAGCTGTAAACTACTAACTTACACTGCACCATTCACTTCTCTCTCACACGCACACTCACACAATAACTAACTATCAAACCATTTGCTTCTTTTTATGTCGGTGGGCTTGTTGGTAGTGCCCATCAGTTTCCTCTTGTACTGGGCCACCAGACTCTCGAAACGGGCCTCATCTTTACTCCGTCTCTTGGGCATTTTAGCACTCTGGAAAACACAGAGTAATTTTTATTGCAATGATGCAATTCTCCTGCTCACTCACGGTATTACCATACAAATGGCACAGACTGACACCGAGCCATGTCTATAACCCATTTTATATATTGGTTAGCTCGTCTTCAATTTATGAATGAACACTGTACTGTACTGTACTAGCCCTCCTCCCTGGCCTGTGTGTGTCTGTGTGTTAGGCTGTGCAACAGTGACACTTGGTGGTGAACAGACACTATAACGCTCTTTTCGTGCTTGGACAGACAGACCCAGGGACACACATAGCCGTCTATAGGAGTGGTTTCACCACTTACAAGGTTCTGCCCAAAAGTGATGGTATACTGGCTCTGGTGCTATACACTAGGTTTTCAACTGATTGTGACCCAGGGACCACCACCTTGACTAAGAATCAACCTGGGGACCACTGTTATGTTGTAATGGGATATGGGCTAAGATTAGTGCTTTCGTAACACTTGCTATGGAATACCGTTTCTCAAACGATGGTCCACGGACTTAACTGATACAGTACAGTACTGACACATGTGGCCCTACTGTATATCTTGGGCGTGCCTTAACCTTTATCCCTAAACTATTTTGCCACATTTTACTATCTTGAAAGATATTTTAAAATAGTTCAACTAGCTGATCTACATCCACACACTATGATCTTGTAGATCGGCTATTTTAAGTAATTTAATAATAGTAATATTATATAATAATAACTTTATTTGTATAGCACTTTTCAAAAACAAGTTTACAAAGTGCTTCACATACAATACACAAACAGGCAATTAAAATCAACAATGGATTTGTTTATGTATATAGATACATATAGTAAAAAAATGTCAAATACGTGCAAGATATAGCACATGATGACATGATTCTATGG
Source organism: Protomyctophum parallelum (assembly GCF_964188405.1). Lineage (NCBI taxonomy): Eukaryota > Metazoa > Chordata > Actinopteri > Myctophiformes > Myctophidae > Protomyctophum > Protomyctophum parallelum. The sequence goes on along the minus strand of NC_139700.1, from coordinate 16,102,671 downwards.
GCACATTTCCTATTCAGGCAAGCTTCACCACTTCACCCTTCTTGAGATTCTATTTCCCTTTTCTGTGGAATTTCTTAACCTCAGACTTCATAGTAATTCTGACAACATTGACACACTTCCACGGAACAAGTGCACAGACGGATTAGTTCACTGTTCCGTGGCTACATTACTAAATGCATGGTCAGGGACCACACGCAATACCTTCACGGACCACCAGTGGTCCACGGACCACCTGTTGAAAACCCCTGCACTAGGACACTTTTAGCTAATGTTTGTTCAAAACTAATGTTTGGAATGGATTCAGAATCATGAAAACCCCCTAGTTTGACATGTCACATGATACTTAAAGCATAATAAAATTTAGAAAATATTGCCTTATAATAGGTCGTCAATGGTGGCATATTGGATTAAGGCAAATTTAGGGTATTTGCAGTGAGCAGATTAGGGTAGATTTTTTTATCCTGGCTAGTAGACCTAATGTCCTGTCAGAATCAGGTGAGAAACTACCTTTTTTCACTGACGAAAACTAAATGGAAACTAAACGTGATGACAAAAACAAAGACTAAATATATTGACATTTCATCAACAAATAAAAACTAGACTAAAATGTTAGGAAGGGACTAGTGGACAAGAGATCCAGTCAGAATACGTCATTTTACACTTTGGCTGCATGCTGAAAATAGCAGATCTACAAACTCATGTCGCGAGTTTGAAGATCGGCTATTTTCAGCAAGTGTAAAATCAGTCTTTATACGATGGCATCAAGGTCTGCCAAAATATATTAAAATCTTATGATATTTAGTCGACTAAAACTAGACTAACACTAAAGCATTCCAGCCAGGTGACTAAAATATGACTAAAACTAAATGAAAACTATTCAAGAGACTATGACTAAAACTAAAAATCAACACTGGAACAAATTGAAGGAAATCTTGAAAAGAAAACAAGAAAGTGGCCGCACACACTGATAGCCAAAGTGCCAATATTTTATTTAAGACATGAAACCAACATTTCGTCCGTTAGGCCTTCATCAGGGAATAGTTCACACTTCAATCAGAAGGGAGTGAGAGAACACGGGTTCTGAATAAGACTGGTCTAATTCAGAACATCAGAAGTTAGAACCCGTGTTCTATTGGCACTTTGGCTATCAGTGTGTGCGGCCACGTTCTTGTTTTTAGCCAGGTGCAACCTGTCATGTTGAGACCATAGACTGTAAAAAATATGGACAAAGCGTTCCCCGGGTCTAACATGAACGTAAAATGAAGCCTGTAATAATATGCTAATTCCTGATGTAAGTCGCCATCTTTGGTACCAGCTGGCCATTGGCTGGCTCCGTTTTGTATACCAGCTGGTCATTGGCTGCCCAGACAACGAGGCGGGACTTCCCCCCTTCTTCTCCGTTGGTTTTTATTTTGACTCGAGTGGGAGGGGAATCCCGATCATAGACTGTAATGGTAGCCACGCCCCTCAGAACATACGCGATGGTTTTTTTTTCTTTATGGTCATTTTTTTAATTAATGGGACCATAATTTTCCAAAAAGAATATTATGACATTAGAAATGAGACTTTAAACTAGTGACTGGAAGAAGAAAGTATTCATGACCATGTTTATTAAGGTAATACAGTCTAGGTGAAGTTGGGCCAAAATACATGGGCCTCTATGGAGCTATGGGGCTTTTTGGGTCCGGTCCAGCGCCACAACAGGCCATTATATGAACTACCGATTTCAAATGAGGCTTCACGAAATATCTGGCTGACTGCCCCCCTGGTTGAGACTAGTGAGGATAGATATTTAAAAAATAGATGCCTCATTGGCCGCTGTTCGTAGGAGCAATGTGTGTTGAAGGAGGGGCGGAAGAATTTACATTGGGAAATTGGAAGTACGCCGGAAGTAAGGCGCGTTACATCACGCTGCCACTCAAGTGATTACTGGCCAATCACAGCGCATCTTTTCCAGGACTTACAGACCCGAACATGCGCTCTGTGACACACGCTCATGCTTCTGCTTTCATGATTGGCTGCATCTAAGCCAATGGGAGATAAAACCCATAGTGAGCTTGCTGCACCTGGCAGTTATGACGCGAGTCATTCTTGTTTCAACATTCCCTCTTCATACTGGCTCTGGTAAACAGAAATAGTAGACATTCTAATATGCCTACTAAACAACAGTCAACCAAAATAAGTTATTGATCTCCTCAATGATGAATAATATATCCTGGAACTCCTATTCCAGCTTGTTTTGTCCTCGTTGGAGATCAATCCAGTGCAATTCCATGTGGTGGTGACAACACAAATCACATTTCAAATGATACACTCACATGTAGTCATATAATGGGATGTGTATTACTTGCTTTGGCAATGTGAACATGTTTTCTCATGCCAATAAAGCTCCTTTGAATAGAACACCAAAGTCTGACGTCAATATCGCTAGAGGGCGCTATTCCACAGGTTTGTGTATATTTTATTTGTATTATAATTCCCATAGGGAGATCTTAGATCGCCTCATATAAGAACTGTGTGTTAAATAAACAAATCATCCCAGCGGTTTCACTCATAGTTTACCGTTTTTCATTTTTATTGTTAAGCTATGCGTGTCCAAATCCCGGAAGTGATAGCATGTAGTTTAGCCTCACTGCAGTCTGAGGATGATTGTCGGGAGCATTTTTATTATTATTAGCTCGGATTGATGTTTTATAAGATCCCAAGCATGGTATTTTATCCCATTTTGTTCAGAAAAAACATTAATAACCGTGCGTGCGGCTGTGTGCATGGAGGATTCTGATGTAGGCTGTAACCTGATCTATCATGAGAGTACAAATAAATATATATATGATTTTTAATTCTGGATTAAATCATTAACTAAACCAGAGATATATTGTGCTGGCAAATAACGTGTTAAATGCTGAACAAACAATCAAATAAAATGACATTTCCGACCCAGAAGGCTGATACTAACACAGATGGTCTAATACCAGGCACAGCGCAGATGAATACAGGTTGGGGATACTCTAGTCTACATCATGAACAGTTAGTGTGTACCTTGGGTCTTGGCAGTGTGGGTTTTTCCATTGTTGGTCTTCTCTGTTTCTCGCTCCTGCTGGGTTGATTCCTGGCCTTAATGGGTGCAGGGGTCTGGCTCTTCCCTTTATCACGCACCCTGAACGCAAGAAAGACAGTTAACAAAATCTGTTGCTAAACTGGCAAAACATTATATCTGCACAATTCTCCAAAGTAATATTTTGTTTCACAATAACGAACGGATAAAAAAAAAATATATATCACTTATTTTGTCAGCTGTAGCACCTTGCCCTCGTCTCCTTATCATTACATAACGGTTGGTAACAGAACATTTCACAACTCATCTCCCCATCATCAGGCTCACAGAGACATACAACTTCAATTAGGAAGAAGATCCAGAGTGGATCCTTAGGGCCGATTCATACTCCTATTTAGAGCCGAATAAAAGTCAGTTCGGCACTGTAGAGCCTACAATGTGACGTAATTTGACGTCGGGGGGCGGGTACCGTCCTAAAGTCGGCTCTTCGGTGCTACTGAAAATTTCTGACGAGCCGAAATCATAGGCTGTAAAATAGGCGTATGAATCGTCCCCTAGTTGGATCCGGATCTCCAGATAGTAAAAATAAACAGGAAGTTGACATTTTTATTTAAAACAACAATAGCGTTTATTTATTTGCTAAAATAGTGTCTTTGAGACCTGTTTCACCATGCAATGTAAGTCAATGGATAGACAATTTTGGAATATTAACAGGACCACTATGGAACATATCTCACCAACAACTCAAACAAAAGTGTCATTTTGTTTTGAAGTACCTGTTCTTGGGCCCTCGGTGGGATGGGAGAGGCAGGACCTTCCTCCGTTTCTTTCCATCTTCAAATTCAACATGTTCCACCACAGGGTTGGTCTGGAAGCCCGAGTGATGTTTGCCTTGGCTCCATTTCTGGGGACCAGCTGGTGCACAGAGACACAGCAGGGAACAATGTCACTAATTGGTAGTGTGTGTTATATACACAACAGAACAGAATGCATTTCTAACAAATGTGGGGTCAGTGCCAAGACTTATAATGTGCGGTGAATCATTACTGGCACACGTGTTCCTGATAGTGGAATTAAGTTGTATAAAAAAAAGATGAACAAAGATTTAAAATATGTGGTGAGGCATTACTGTCACATGTGTTCCTGATATTGGAAATTAACAGTTTGACTGTTTTACACGCTTAACCCGCATTTTAATCAACCCCCCTTCACTGCCGAGATTGTTGTATTACCTTTAGAGCATACGCTGAATTATTTGGGCTTTTAATCCGCGAAAATCGAGCGAAAAAAGCTTCCCCCGTTTGTTATGAACGATCGCACCACCCGCCATCTTGGTACACCCGGAAGACGCAGCACAGGACCCTCCTCCATGAGGCGTTGAACCCCATTCGTTTGCATTGGCCTCAATTTCCCAGAAGCCCTAGCAGCCCACAGCATGTGACGATTTCCGGTTTCGTCATCAAAACAAATGCATCTACTCTCTATCTCGGCGGTGAAGACGGATTTTCTTTTTATTTATTACATTACGGCGGATTAAACACATGAAACAAAAGGCGGGGCTGTCGTGTATGGCAGCGACAATAACCTGGAGTAATCTATTCCTGGCACGGAAACTGTTGAAATTTGAAAAAGAAAAAAGAAAATAAATAACATGAATAAAACGTTTTAACAACTATTGGAATAATAAAACTGTAAAAAGAAAAGATGAACAAACATCTGTCACCATACCGTTGTTCTTCCCAGCCTGCCATGGTGACGAGGCCTGGGTTTTAGCAGGTCCAGTTTTCTTTGGGCCAGCTCCAGCTCCAACCACCTGGGAATTGGCTCCACTCACTGGCCCGTTTCTCTGATGTTCCTAGTGAAACGTTCCCGTGTACAGTTTGTTATAGCCATGTATCATGTAATATTATACAACAGGTCGTTTCGAGGAAGCAATGAAAGTCATCTGGCCGTGCTTAAACGAGCATGATGGAACGCCTAATCAAAACATAAATCAGCTGTGCAGAGTCCCTTTTGCGCTGCCTACAGAACTCGCTTATCGGCTCGTTCGCATGCCATTAATGACGGTAAAGCACACCCTCTCGTGTAATATTGCTTAAGTGTGTTTACATATATATTATTGTATGCTGTATGTGCACACGCTCTCAGCAGGGAGGAGGGGTTTAACGACCGTTCATCTTTTACAGAAGCCTATTTGGGTCAAACTCTGTGGACACGTCTCCCGACAGTATGAAAGACAGATGTAAGCGATCAAAATAAGCTATTTAAACATAAACCCGCCATACACGGTTGGAGCTGAGGTGCCTCAGGATGGAGCTTTTTTATTTTTTTGCCTCTACCCCTGGTTAACTCACTCGGTGCTGAAATCGCCTTGTGATGCCTACCTTGCCGAGATCGCCTTTTCATGCTTTTTTTTAATCAATTGATTCCTGTATGCATAACACTCCGTTAACTCCGCTAATGACCAACACAATTTCCAAAGTATGGCACGTGAAAACTGAAAAGACAAACCTTGCTTTTCTGTTGCCGTAGTTGTTTCATTTTGAGCTTCCGTCCATCCTCCAGAGAGAACTCGACAATGGGCCTCTGCAATAACAGAAAAGGCATGAAAGACTCAGTTCACCCAACACAGCTAGACGGGCTTGCTTTATGGAATGTTTGGTTATTAATTACCGTAATTGTGTTCAAATACTTTGTTGCATAACATAATGGACGACAACGTGCGACAGGTTGAGCTTTAGATATTGAAATATATACTGTGTATAAAAATTGCATTTTTGTTAAAGACATTTCACCTATGACATGACATGCCCAAAATAGGGATACCGGGTTTAATGTGGTTAAACTGTAGGGAATGAGTCAGAGTGTGCCAACTTTTCTCTCAAATTTGTCATCACCAACATCGCATTCAATGGTGGCCATAGTATATGTAATGTAAGTGGGCTAAGGCAATGTGATCATTATGTAGACAGCTTTTATCATTGCAGGTCAGTTTTAGGTTTGATAATCGTGAAAGTGGAACATACAGTAACAGTAGCCTATGCAGCAGCGTTCATTTTGTTGACTAAAAGACTAAGACTAAATCAAAATATTCTGAAAAGGGAGGGAGAACAGATTTTCTTTGTAACTGAGGAGCGGCAGTGTCTCAGGAGTAGGCTGGATGGTAACCGCAAGGTTGCCTGTTAGAACCCGGGCTCCCCCAGAGTTAGTGTCGAAGTGTCCTTGAGCAAGACACTGAACCCCAAATTTCTCCTGATGTGCTGGCTAGTGCCTTGCATGGTTTCTGCCGCCATCGGTGTATGAATGTGTGTGTATGAATGGGTGAATTGATGCACAATCTATGTAAAGCGCCTTGGATAAAGGCAGTAAATGCACCATTTATTATTTGTGGACTAGCACAGTGGACGAATTACTTTCCAATGGCCTAAATATCACTTTTACATTGGCACTTTTACATTAGCATCCAAGCGAGTCAGAAAAAAAACATTATGCATGTCCAAAACTTACAAGGAAATGTGACAGCAATCAAACCAAGTTCAATGACCCTGTGGCTTATTCTGTACATGAACTGACTCAACTTGGGACTTATTTGAGAAGGTCAACGAGAACATTGATAGACTCTCCTCTACTTAACTGTATTATGTATATGGGGACTAAGTCAGGTTCTGTGAGAAGAGCACTGTACCAACCAAAATGGTGTGCTGCTTTCCCAACATTAAAGCCCCGTTGAACAGGACAAAAATCCATTTCATGGCAGGTGACCTTGAGGTAACATGTCATCGTTTCCGACCTCCCATTAGTCCGACCGATTACTAACACTATCCCAAACCCTAACCCTAACCTCAGTCTTATGGCTGTTCAGAAGATGTGGAGGTGATGGAAACTTACACGTTTACATGAACAACAAACTGTGACTGCAGTGCACTGACAACCCCTACAGGGAGGAACGGAGCAAGCGGTTCATTCTGAGGAGCCAACAGGCTGCTGCAGATGTTCTACCACCGGTCCGTACTGTATGTTCCAGCATCCTCTTCTTTGATGTGGTACGCTTGGGGAGGAGTAACAACCAACACAAGGGATGCCAACAATCGACAATATGGGGGTGGTTGTGTGTTTGACTGTGTGTGGGGGGGGGGGGGGGGGTTTCATCAATCCTCCGTCACCTCAGCTAGTAAAGATGAGTAGCACATTCTTCCACAGACCCAGCCCTCCTCCACACACCACTGGCGCCTTGGCCAGTCCTTTGTGCCAGTAGCCATGAGGCTCCACCATCAAGCTTGTCCTGCCCCATATGAGAACTTTAAGACCTGCACTGTCTGCTACTGACTTTTGTTTTGAGTACTGACTCCTGCATGGATTCTGGCTAACTTGGACTTCTAGAATGTACATTAGGGATGGGCATACAGTATAAATAAATTCTCATATTCACTGCTTATAAGACTGTACACATGTGACATATCTAATGCCAACTCATTGTTGATAGTTTGTACATTATATTAATTTACTTATTCAGCAATGTTCCAGCTTTCTCACATGCAGAAGCGCACATGCATGTGTACGCACGTGCATGCACAAATTGTATTCGTTTATTTGGACGGGACAGTGCATATTAATGGACATTACATGTGAATTCAATGTAAATACACCGGAATTAGCAAAGACGCTAATTTACATCCACAGTCTCCACACAAAACATAAAAACTAAACAGGCAGACAGTAGTGCACATACAGTATAATATAAGGAAACAAAGCATAAAAACATACACACAAAATCTATGTTTATATGCTTCGTCTCCTATACAAACACATACCTTGTGAGCGCCGAAGACGTCTGGGTTGTTGTTGAGGTGACGCAGTGTGCCGAGGGCATGCTCGTGCTGCTGGAACTCCACAAAGCCGTAACCCAGAGACTGTCCCGACACCTGACCCTTCTGCGGCTTCCTGTCGTACATCACCCGGCACTAGGAACAAAGAAAAGAATCATAGTAAAACAGTACCCCCTAGTGGACAAAGACGTGCCTAGTCAGTTCAGCTATGTCCCATTGGTGCATGTGTCCTGCCCAGCACGTTTTTTTTCCCTTACAAATCCTCTAGTGGCAGGAGACGATTGAGAAAAGATCAGAGAGTGTGTGTGTTCAATTCTCTCTGTATACCGCAGTGTGTCCTCACCTCAGTGACGCGGGCTCCTTTGCTTTGTTTGACTGCATTCAGACAGAGTTCTCTCAGTTTCTTGTTGTCCACAGACTTGGGCAGGTTGTGGATGCACAGGCGAGTCTTTGACACAAACACTTGGACATCCTTCAGCTTTGTCCTCTTCACCTCTTCAAACTGACGATGAAGCAAAGCATGGTGTCAATTTATTTGTATACTTAGACTAGCGCAGTAAGCTGTATAAGTATAATGCATAATTATGTCAGTATTTGTATGCTACAATTACAATTATATGAAAAGTGCAAATACTATTATTAACCCATTAAGACCCGAGACCAGATTCTACAAAATGTCTTTATGACTGTTTTCTGAAAAGACTATGTTTCTATATCAGTCGTTCTCAAAATATTTCATGTCAAGGAGCCCCAGGATTATATAGGAATTTGGTCGTGGACGCCCATCTGAAAAGAAAATGTGTTGTTCAAGGGACTCCCCAGAAGCAAACATTTGAGTTAAAAACATATAAAAGAAAAAAAATATATATATTATAAGATTTGCAAAAGTTTTCACACATTTTCAGAAGTAGCAGATCTACAAGCTCGTAGCGCGGCAATCGGTGCTCCGCTATGAGCTTGTAGATCTGCTAATTTTCAACAGATAAAGTTTAAAAATAATGGTTAAAGTGGTTAAAAGCTATGAGGTGACACAGATGCGTCCTCAGGTCTAAATGGGATAAAAGTGTTATGTCTAGGACGGGTACTGTAGAGAAATGGTCCTCACTCTCATCCTCTTGGCCATATCTGTTGCAGGGACACCCTCTGCAGCTTTGGTACCCTCACGGATCACTGGACAGATGGAGAGAGGAACAGAGAGGGTGAGGAAGTGTTCTGACTGACTATTTGTAATTATTATATGTCCGTAAATAAAGTCAGTGAAGGCCCAGGCGGTGGCGTAACCGTCTGGGCAACCGACTGGTAATCCAGTCGCAGTGTGCCGCGGGTTCGACTCCCGAGCCCGACACGGCCTTTACTGCATGTCATCCCCCATCTCTCTCCCGTTTCCTGTCAGCCTACTGTCTGTCCCTTCAAAAACCAATAAAAGGCGTAAGCCGCAAAAACATATCTTAAAAAGAAAAAAAAGAAAGTCAGTGAAGAGGAGACGGCCATTAATTCCACAGTACCACAGCTTGCCCAGAAGCAAGAATGTACTGTATATAACTGTATATAACTGTGAATATATTGTATTAGCTGATTTTCTTTTCAACAAATAAACAACAATAAACAATGCTATTGGACACCCTGTGTTGGTTAAAAGAAAATATTGAACCAATGAAAAGTATTAAAAAGCGCTTCGGAAAACGCCATTGGACCCTCAAACGTCACCACCTCTCACGCAAGTAATTGACAGTATATAAAGTCACAATACCAACTTTGATGAGGCAGTATTTAATTGTTTTGAAAATAAGGTTCTCTTCATTTCCTGAAAAATGCGAATTTTTCATTTACAGATAAATGTACATTTTGGAGTTAGGTGGTTTCTTCCCGACAGCAGAGATCATCAATTTTGGTTTCACGGTGAGGTGTGATGAGAGGGATCAAAGTGTAGGGTTTACTCACTGCCCTCCCTGGCCAGGTAGAGGTTCCTGGTGCCCGTTTCAACTTTCACCTTCTGGTCGGTTTTTAACTTGACAGCAGTGTCTTTGCTCACCGCTGCCACGACAATCAGCTTTCTGCCGTCTGCTCTGATGCCACCATTCTGAATGAACCACCGAAAGTTAGACATGTAAGAATAGAAGACTATACAATAGGACACAACACATCTGCATCTACAGTATATGTCACAGTATGACCGCTCATTTTCACCGAGGGAGGGAGGCGTGCCGTCTGAAGGCTACTTGAGCCACGAGAGTCAAAGTCACCTTAGGCCGAGTACGGACGGAGTCCTAATTCATCGCCGCCACCCTAGTATCTGTACCTCCAACACCTAATTTCTTATTTTCCAATCGTACTTTAACATATACTGCAGTACAGTAGAATATTTCCAATGACTGCTCAGAAAGTGAAACTAATCCAAACTAACAATCCATTCGTTTGTTGCATCTTACCTCTGCCTCGTCCTCTGCCGCAGCGACACACTTGTCTGCAGCTGATTTCGTCTTGAATTGGGCAAATGCACAACCTAGCAAGCAATAAATCAATGAATAACAAAAAAATCCAACCTGTTTTCTAAAATCAATAAACAAGTTTTACTCAGGCACTGCAGACTGACCTTTGGAGTGCTCTGTGTCTGGGTGGACAACGATCTTAACGTAGTTCAGTTCTCCGAATTGTAGAAGAATTTCCTCCAGCCCTTCCTCCTCGGTGTCAAAGGAGAGGTTCCTAAAATCAGTGAGGTTAAAAAGAACAGCCATCATCAACAGGAGCGAATGAAAACTGTGTCGTAACTAATAAAAATGGAAGGCTAAGGTATATAAAGGCTAAGTATACAAGACCCATGGTTAAGATTAAGAACATGGTGGAGCAGGTCTACAAACCTAATGAAGACCGTTCTGCCCTGATTCACATCTGAAGGAAGAGGTTTCCTTGGTGGTTTCTTCTGACCTAGAGAGAAAAGGCAATGAAGTTTTTTTTTTAAAGGCAAAAGAAAAATAAACATTTCCAAGCAAACAAAATACCATAGAGCAATCCGCCCTTTGTCAAGTTCCGCCCGTGGTCGTGCCCCTCTTCGCACCCTTGGTTGGCATTTTGTGGTTGGACAAAAAACCTTTCTCTCCATCCACTACCATTGAAATAACATGTTTTTCAGTTGCTTCGTATTGATATTCTGTGCATTCAATTCTTATTTTAAACTTAGTTTAGTTTTTTCCAATAATGATGTTTTAGCAAATTCAACATAAACAAGGCAGAACCAGGGCGGACAAGGCAGAAAGAGCCTGCTGGTTAGTCAGTCAGGGACCAATAAGAAGTCTGACAAATAGTGAATTGGTCGAGAAACATACCTGATTCGTCGTCGTCGTCGTCGTCGTCGTCGTCATCATCATCATCATCATCGTCGTCGTCGTCGTCATCATCATCATCCTCTGAATCAAGATTGCTGTCATCATCTTCATCATCTTCCTCCTCCTCACTGTCTTGTTGTTCTTCACAGTCATCGTCTTCCGATGGCAACTCTTCCTCCACCTTCTTCTTAGCTGGTTTTGGGGAATCCTCCACCTTTTTCTTTAATGGTTTTGCAGACTCCTCCGCCTTCTTCTTAGCTGGTTTTGGAGACTCCTTCACCTTTACAGATTCTTCAGCACATGCTCTGTGAATTGGATTGGTCACAAACTTGTAAGACTTAATCGAGGTCATTACACACGTACATAAATCAGAATAGTTTATAAAGTCCTTGGCCCAACACAGGTGACAATAGTATGCCATTTCATCTTTCGGTTTTACCCGTGGAATACACTCTAGCGGGCAAGTAATTTATAAAGTCAAACAATGACAGTCTGAAACATTTCTATGTGTCCAGAATTAATACTCCGATGTCATTGAAATGTATCCACTCCGTCCACATACATACATTACAAGCGCAATCTTTACCTGCGTTTTTCTCTGAATTAAGGCTCAGATTGAGGTGTTATGAGGTGAGGGACGTTGTTAGGAGCTCAATAAAGAAATCCCTGTGACCTCACGCTAACTATATTAGCGCTTCTCACGAAAGAATAGTGACCTCATGGGGGTTAGTCACTGGGCCTTCTTCGCAGCCTTTCCCGTGCATTGTATTTGCCTCGGGATCCCCCAGGAGGAAGCTACTAATGTTGCTCTGGAGAGGGAAGTCTGGAGCTCTCTGGTGGAGCTGTTGCCCCCGCGACCCGACTGCGGATAAGCGGTTGAAGATGGATGGATGGAACCCCATGGGGGACCCCAGGCATGAGGAACAATTTAACCACACCCAATTGTACACTTTCTACCAACTTACGGGTCACAATGAAATGCATTGTGAGAGCAATGTGCTATTTTTTAAACATTGTGACAAATCATTACAATTTCAAATCATTTTGAAACACGTTTTATTGGGGCCTTGGCACAAACTCTTTTTAGATGGTGGTCCTTGACATGTAAACTGACTAATACCAATATCATACATCCGTACAATCATAAATCTGAAATGGATCAGTTTCCTACTTTTTCTTCTGAGGTGTTTCTTCCTCTTCTTCTTCAGAGTCACTCTCAGATGGCGCAGGATTTGCCTTTACCTCCTGTGATTTTGGAGGCGCTATGGTGGAAAAATTTAATGAAACGAATGTGTCTACTGTCAATCGTAGAACAATATACATCGTCTTGAATTCATATATGCAAATGTCCAAAAGGAAAATAAAATCCATTGTATTTAATCAATCATAACTGGTTTGCTGTAGCCAATATAACTACATGTAACCGTACGAAAACGTACATGCCAGCTATTACCTGTTTTGGATGACTGTTGTGTGGCAACATACTTGTCCTTGGGCACAGCCCAATCCACTGCTATTGGACGTCCTGTCAAAGAAACGGCAATGGTGATGCACAAACCACATACAGTAGCATCACATTTACACTGTACAATCAAGTTTCTTCTTTTATGAAGTGAGACCAGACCAAAACACAATGTTTTGCTTTCTACAGAATAGTCTACAGAAATATCTATAGAATAATAATAGAGATAAAGGTTTCGGTCACTAACCTTTGATTTCCTTTAGGTTCATAGCGTTCAGTGCTTTCCCAGCCTCAGACACACTCTTGAACAGGACAAAAGCGAATCCTCTCATCTTCCCATCTATGAAACAAATAGAATACAAAAATAAATTAAAGTTAACTATCATAATAACTCAAATGTGTTGTAACACCCAAAGCAGCATTCACCAGCTTTTCATAAGACAAGAACCAAGGTTGTATTTGTCACTAACATAAAGTATACAAGTGCTTAGTGCAAGCATCGAAATTGTTCAACATCCTACACGTAATAATATATTAAGTAAAATAAATAATAATATAAATAAATAAACTGTGAGAAACACAATATAAGATCTCATCTTAGACAGGTACTACATTAGCTTATCAATGCAGAAGTTGTAGAAATATGCAAATAAATATCTAATAAATAGCAGCAATGTCACAGTTGAATGTGCAAAGGAGTCGAGAACATACGTATTTACCTGCTTTGAGGGGAATTTTGGCCTCAAGCACTGTTCCAAACTCGCCAAAGGATTGCTTCAGTTCACTCTCCGAACACTTTTAACAGGAAAACACTTGAATTACTACAGGTAGAAATAGTTTGCCTTCATCATAGGGGTGCAACAATCGGTGTGTTGTGACTATTTGTATTTACCATTGTATACTTATTGTTGTAAGTATAAAATAAGGCTTAAGTGGTTAATGAGACTAATTACAATGATCTGATTAACAGAGAAAGTAATCGACTAAATAATGGCTAATTGATAGCTGCAACCCTACAAAAGGTGTTTGTGTCGTGAAGAACAGATAAGGGCAGCCCCATACAATAAACATTGTTAACTGTCCGATGTATGCACTGCAGAGACACCGACTCTTCTGAAGAATCAAGATACAGCTTGCTGGTGCTACGCCACCAGATCAAGAGTGATTTGATCAATATTATGCACACTTAGGAACAACTAAATATAAATATTTAAGCAAATGATAAATACATGTTTAGAATAAAATAAATATTAGATTTCCACACAGTAGCCGAATACCTTGAAACTGAGATTCCTTATGATAAGCTTTGCTTTCAGCTGTGATTTTCGTACACCACTGGATTTCGTCTCCTTTCCACTCCCATCGGATTTCGCCTCCTTTCCACTTGGTGCTGGAGGGGGATCCTTTGATGCTAAATGAGAGCAACCCACAAACACAATCCATTTTACATCTTCACTATATCTTCAATATATATATATATATATGATGATATCCTGTGCAACCATGGGATGCAGCACTCCTATGCCCAGCTTTGTCCGTCCCTCGCTCCCTCCCTATGACTGTCTGTCTGTCTGTAATTCTGTATGTTTAGGGTACCACCAGGGGGCGCTGTTGCACCACTTACTTCAGACAGGTCTGATTTTTCATAGAAGTGTAGAAGTCTTTGTATTGATTTGTGCTTTCGTTTGAAATGTACCCATTCTACATACTGTGACTAACATTTTCAATCATTCAATGCTGTTGGACATGTTCCAACTCACCTGCTTTCTTGTTGTCAAGTACTTTCCTCTTTGCCACTGAAAGAGAAATCCTCCGGCCATCATACTGCAGAAGTTCTTTCAAGGCACGCTGTGCGTCCTCCTCCATGGCATAGGTGACATACCCAAATCCACGACATTTCTGGGTGCCTGGTATGGATGATGTTTGAAACAATAACCCTAAACGTAAATACTAGGCATCGGGAATATATCAAATTATACCACACACACATTGTACGGTAATGAACATATTACAAAATGTATCGTTACTAGATTATTATTATTAAAGGATCACTTCACCACTTTTCAACCTATGTTCATATAATAGGTCCTCACTAATAATCATGAAAAAAATGGTGCAATTTTCTTCTACTCAGTCTGTGTCTCATAGGAGGGCTGTGGGCAGTTCAGAAACCGTCTTCCAGTGACATCATCGATGGGGAATACAAGCTAATAAAAACTGCAGGCTTTCTAGTCCTGAAAAGTTGCAATGCGAAAATAGAAGCCATTGTTCTCACGATAATGAAAATCTAAATATTTTTATAAGAAAATCTTGTTTAAAAAAAATCTGCCTAATGATGATGTCACTGGAAGACGGTTTCTAAACTGCCCAAAGCCGTCCTATGAGACACAGACTGAGTAGAAAAGAATCGTGCCATTTTTTCATGATTATTAGTGAGGACCTATTATATGAAGATAGGTTGAAAAGTGGTGAAGTGGTCCTTTAATCATATACTTGGATCAAGTATATCATAGTTTTATGTTGTCTGCTACAGTATCCATATTTCGTCAGGTTACCACCATAATTTCAAGATTATATTCGTTCGTGTTTAGAAAAAGATGATATATCATGCCTCCCACTAGCCCCAGTATGTTCCCTCAGCACTACGCTCTTTCTGTAGCTCCGAGAATGAGCTGAAGGAACATACTGGGGCACTCTAGCCCGGGTCCAAGGCTTACAGCGAGTCAGAGAGAGACTCGCTGTAAGTCCTGGACCAGGGCTAGCCTCACTCTAGCTCTGGTCTAGCCCCTCTCGGAACCCTCCATAAAGCTTTTCTGAAATTTGGATGTCGCTTTGTGTAGGGTCCCTGTTCATATTTATATTTTCATATGGGAATTTTGGAACGCGGACATAAATATGCTCGCTAACATCGTATCTGCTGCGTTTGATGGACTTTTTTTGTTTAAGTTATTCTGAATTCGTGAACTATAAGTACCTATACAAACCGCTGCGAATATCTCCTGTGGCGCAGAAGTTTAAGTATTTTTTGTTTTTTGTTTGACCGATTTGGTCGCTTTATTTCTTCTTGTTTGTTTACCGTTTATTGTACCGCCTCCCGTTGTGCGGTTGGCTTGTGCGGCTACGTCCCTGCCTCTGATCTGCTCTGTCATAGCTATAGCGCCACTAGCTAGCCAGATAGGCGGACCAGAGGCGGTACAATGAGGTGTCAATAAACAAGGAAGGAAGAGAAGAATCAAAGCGACCAAATCGGTCAAACAAAGATTAAAAATACTTAACGGCTTCCGCGCCACAGGAGATATTCGCAGCGGTATGTATAGGTACTTAAAGTTCACAGATTCAGAAGCCCTCAGAGGAAAAAAAGCTGTAAAAGAGCGCAGACAGGCCGTATTCACGGTGTTTATGTTTTATTTATGTCCGCGTACCAGGTGGCAGGGTACTGCTGGAACAGGACTCCATGGTCTGGGTCGTCAAAAATGTCAGAAACTTCAGTACCATTGGGTTCTGCTTGGAGGGTAGCCCTCCAAGCAGAGACCCAATGCATGGGGTCCTGTTGCATCAGTACCATGCCACCTGGTACGCGGACATACATAAAACATAAACAACGTGGATAACGCCTGTCTGCGCTCTTTGACGACATTCTTTCGTGTGAGGGCTTCTGAATATGTGAAGTATAAGTACCCATACATGCCGCTGCGAATATCTTCTGTGGCGCGGAAGCCGTTAAGTATTTTTTATCTTTGTTTGACCGATTTGGTCGCTTTGATTCTTCTCTTCCTTCCTTGTTTATTGACACCTCATTGTACCGCCTATCTGGCTAGCTAGTGGCGCTATAGCTATGACAGAGCAGATCAGAGGCAGGGACGTAGCCGCACAAGCCAACCGCACACCGGGAGGCGGTACAATAAACGGTAAACAAACAAGAAGAAATAAAGCGACCAAATCGGTCAAACAAAGTTTGAAAAAAATACTTAACGGCTTCCGCGCCACAGGAGATATTCGCAGCGGGATGTATAGGTACTTAAAGTTCCCGAATTCAGAATGACGCAAACCAAAAAAAGGCCGTCAAAGGCCGCAGATTCGATCTTAGAGAGCATGTTTATGTCCGCGTTCCAGAATTCCCATACGGAAATATAGTCATGAACAGGGACCCTACATAAAACTCATCAAAATTTCAGAAAAGCTTTATGTAGGGTTCCGAGAGGGGCTACTTGGAGGGCTAGCTCTGGTCCATAGCGCTATGGAGTATGGACCAGAGCTAGCCTACCACGAACTGGACTGAGACACAACTAACTTTTACAAGATAATGAATTTCACCTTTTTCGTTGACCACGAAGCATTGCTTAACAGGGCCAATTTCAGAGCATATCTCCTCCAGATGCTCGTTTGTTGCAGAGTCTGGCAGCGATTCAACGAATAAAGTATGTGCTGCTGGCATGGCTGGAACTCGTGTGTACTGCTCAATACGACAAGCTCGCACACAAAGACGTTAACTGTAGATAATTACAGTTAATAGACAGGGATAAGATCTAACTATATATATGTCTTCCGCGACAAATACATGTTAATATAAAAAAAAATTAAGTTGAAAAATGACAGCCTAGTTCAGAGAAAACCGGAGAAAACGCGTCGCATGTTTACATGTGGAGGCAGCCATGTTGCGTAGTGCGTAATAGCAGCGGAAGTTGTCATAATCTTTTTCTTCTCCTGAAATATCTAATTAGCGCCCCCTAAAGCAAATAATGCTACATGCATTACATGCCTCACGTCACTAGGCGGAGACAATGCATGCATGTTTGTGGGGTTGGTAATCACTTGGTTGCTTTTTCCATTGCTAAATAGATTAATTTGATTTCATTCAAACTAAATTCTGATTGTAAATGTAAATCTGGCCTAACACTCTAGACACAGAGAATCAGAGACAGCATTGTGCTGCTGAGCAGTGTAGTGAGCACTTAGCCCTGTAAACATGACCCTCGTATTCATACGAGGGTCATGACGTAACTTCACCCTGGTCTTTGCAGACGCTACATTTACAAATAATTAAAATATATAAACATTCAGATTTCAAATATAAAGTACTCACAAAGTGTCCCACGGGTGTTAGTTAGTAGCAGCGCCAGCGATTAGAATTTCTGCATCCCGCGTTGTTTAATAAAAAGCATTTTTATCCGAGGTGTTAGTTTTCCATTGGCTTTCAACTACGCGCCCCTATCGGTCGGGAGGAGGGTGGCACTCGGTGTGTTCGATATAGGTACGCTGACCGCCCTGCCAATACAGACTAATAGGCTAGTGCGCTCCCGGTGTGCAACTGTGGATTTCCCAAACGAACCCCGTTTGAAAAAAGTAGCCGGAGAGCTCGGACAAAAATGCTTTTTATTAAAGAACGCGGGACGCAGCAATTCTAATCGCTCGCGCTGCTACTAACTAACACCCGTGGGAAACTTTGTGAGTACTTTATATTTGAAATCTGAATGTTTAAATATACGGAAATCTTGTAAATGCAGCGGCTGCAAAAAACAGGGCAAAGTTACTGCATGACTGTCATGATAATTATCATGGCAGTCATGTTCCAGGGCTAAGTGAGCACTATACGGTGCAGTGTGCATGTCATATAAACCTTTTTCAGAATGGCTGTTTCTATTATAAAGTACAATATTTAGAATGTTGGGGAGGGGGGAAAGGGTATTTTTCAGGCTTTGATTGTTTTTTTGTTTTTTTTAATGTTCTGTTTATTATTATTATTATTATTATTTTACAAATATAGAAGTAAATTGAGAAATAAAAGTAACAAATACAAAAAACTAAAACACACACAACAACAAAACACAAACTCCAAATCAAGACAACCAAACAGGTTTGGTTTGTACTTTTAATTAATTTGTGTTTAGGTATTCAGAGGTATTGATCACTTGCAAATATATTTAGTGAGAGTTAACAAGGCATTGTGCGTAGCCTTCTCATCTCAGAAATATTAGTTGAGAAATCAATACACATCCTTTGATACCCTATCATAGTAGGCACGTTAAAAAACAAGCTAATGAGACACATGTGTAGCCTGTATGATGCAAGATAAATATAACATATTATATTGGTTTCTACGTTTTTATTGATTGAATTACTTTATTTAACTGTTATATTTAACAGTTTGCAAAAAGTACAGAGGTAGTCATACAATAATGCTAAAAGGATAGCACAAAAATCCCTGAGTGCTTGTTTCCATTGTGGTCCTATATGTATAAAATTAATCAATACATAAAGACGTACAATACTATACTATACATCATGGAGAATACGATTACTAACAACTGTTAAATTCAAGCATCAATCAACCTAACAACAGAAAAAAACATGTAGGCCTACTGTAAAGTTCTGTACAGAATTACATATCATTAAGAAAGATAAAATGCATGTCAAAACATAATGCATGTCCAATGTCAATATTTAAAAGAAAAAATACCACGCAGCCCTAAATTAAGGGAATATAAATTAAACATGGTATTTAGTTAGGCATAGTTGTTTGCCATGAAGTTGACTGAAATTCAATACATTCATGATGGCTCACAGTAGATGGAAAGAGATCATTTTCTAGGCCTACACCAAATGTGGAACTGGCCTTGCCACACTCAAATCATTGAGAGGGTGGTCAAAATGGTGACTGGGGCTTCTGCTATTTACTTCTCTCTGGAAAAGAGGGATGGAGGAATCAGGGCTCAGGAGACCAGCAGGAGGCTGATGTCTAAAGCTGAGTCAAAGCAGGACTTATTCAACCTTGTAAAGTTCAGAAAGTGATGATTGATCATTGTACTTTTATCAGTGATATACATGCACTTGAATTGTCAATATAAATTATTTCCTTTATGTCTTTGAAAATCCTAAAAAGAGGTTAAAACGGGCAAAATATGCAACTTAGAAGTACAAAATAATGTAGGTTAGAGTTGTTCTATCCAACAAATAATGTGATATTTGAATTCTCCATCAAAAAACAAATAATTTAGACACCCCACATGTTAGAATTTCCTTTGGATTTTAAATCTTATAAATGAGGTAGAACGGGTACAATTAGCGATTTAAAAATGAAAATTCATGTAGGTAAGAGTAGTCCTATCCAACAAATAATTTCATATTTGAATTCTCCAGAAAAAAACACACAAAATAGACACCCAAGCATTTTGATTTTCAAAAGAAAATAAAGTATGACCCGCCCTGCATACAGGTAGGCCCACAATCTCATAGTAAAAGAAAATCCATTGAATTGGAACAACCATAAGCAAGAACATTATAACATTATAATTAGAATGATATTAGTATTAATTTCCCTGAGAGAAACACAATTATAATAATATACTGTATTAATATGAATTTCCCTGACAGTAAACATTGGTAAACACACTTACAATCCTGGAGACAAATATAAAATATGAATAATATAAGTAAATCAGACTTAAAGCACTAAACCCTCATACATTATATTACAAATGTGCACTAGGCTTCAATGCCAAGGTTCACTAGGTTTACAGAATGTGATGGATGGATGGATGGATGGATGGATGGATGGATGGATGGATGGATGGATGGATGGATGGATGGATGGACGGATGGACGGACGGACGGGCAGACGGATGGACGGACAGACAGACATTTAAGACAGACATTTGTGTCTATATAAAGCCATTTCAAGTATATATTATTGTATCAAGTTATTACAATATAGTATCGCTGACTACATGAATGTACTCAGCAATGTACACTGGTTATGTTACCTTGTTATTCCGGTGAAAGCTTGCATTATAAGGCGCAAAAACACACTCAAAAAATAAATACGCAGGGCAAATGTTGAATCAGTTTTGCTCTGCACTGAACCTACGTAGGCTCTCTGTGGTTTAGTTACAATTTGGCCTTGGGAAGAGCCATGCTGACAGACTGGAGGTACGTGTCCAGGGTGGCCAGGTACTCTTGAGGGTGCTTTCTCATGTGACCTGCATGAATGGAGTCCTCCCACCACTTCACTGTGACGTCCATCCCGCCCTGCCGCCACCTGTCCACAATCTGTTCCAGGGCACTCGGGTCACCCAGCGGGTCGTTCTCACAGTAGAAGAAGAGTGCCGGAGCAGTGATCGGCGTGTTCTGGAAGGCCTCAATACTTTGCTCATAGTAGTCGACTGTTTGCCGTTTGAAAGTGCCAAAGTACAATAGGCTGGCAAGTTTCACCGGGCTCTCCAACCGAGGCGATAAGGTCTTACCTAGACCTGTAAAATATCAATCAATTGATCATATCAATGAGGGCTTTTGCTTAATATTATTGACATAATATAGAGTTCAATCACTTTTAATTCTGGACACTCTTCCCAAATTCACTTGAATTTTGTTCAGCTGTCAAGCTGTGGCACATCCCAAACTTCGCAAGTGATATGTTATGACGTTATAGTATAACATAGTCATTTGATTTGACCTAGCCAAGAATAAGTCAACATTTTATTAGAAGATGTTTGGTGCAGGGCCTAACAGCAAAGCTGCCATGCTCTCTCTCCCCTCTCCTCCCCAAGAATTCCAACATGTATCTCACAGACTTCTTTATAGTCCTCAAGACATCAGGGGTTGAACTTTGAACCCAGAGACATGCTGGGCCAACAAGCTGCTGGCCAATTTATTTTAGAGTAGTGAAGTCAGAATTAGCATCTTGGCCTGAAGCTCCAGCATTCAAGGAAGACAATACAGCATATTACAGAAAGGCGTAAAGTAAATGAAACACAATAACATATACATTTTCCCCATTACAATAGCAGGCCTACAAGCTTGTACATTGGCTATTTTCAATTTGCCGCACAACAACGTATGTAGGGCTTAATCGGTAAAACAAACCTATGGCCATCCTCTCCAGAGAGCCGATGACCAGGCTATCGTAGATGTGTCCTCTGATCCTCTGTGTAAACCCCTGGTATTTCTGGGTGTCTTGGGATATGTGAACCAGCAACTGACTAAACGTGTAGGCACCAAGGGAAAAGGCGTGCATGAGCAATGGCCGTGACACAAAGCGTTCGCTCTGGAGCAGCTCCAGCACCTGGGCACCGTATTCCAGCCCCCAGCGTGGCCACAAGAAGTGTTTCACCTGAAACATGGCACAAAAAGAACCGTTACACCTGAATCATGATAAATAAAAACTCTTTCAGCTGAGTTATGACAGAGAGAATGATAGTTTCACTTCTACTATGACGGCGTCGGAGCATACTTCCTAGTTTCAAACTCTGAATGCATCAGTGAATTGTATGTTTGTTAGTCATCTGTCTTTTGTGAATGTTTTCCACTGCCTTGTGGTTTCCTTGTTTCTTTAGTTGCCTGGAGTTGAAATTAATTGGAGGAAATGAAACCTGTCAGACCAGCCCGGCTGGGCACGTACCAATTGATCACAATGTTTTGCTTTTGTTCTCAAAATCTCCTACAAGTTGTGGGCTGTCCTCGTTCGCCTTTTAATGACCATCTCTGCCTGAGCAGGGCTTTTTTACACCATGACCATCATCACATGTTCCCTTTTGTGCAAGTGCACACTGCACGCACACACACACACACACACACACACACACACACACACACACACACACACACACACACACACACACACACACACACACACACACACACACACACACACACACACACACACACACACACACACACACACACACACACACACAGTGTCACACACACACACACACACACACACACACACACACACACACACACACACACACACACACACACACACAGAGAGAGAAAGAGAGAGAGAGAGAGAGAGAGAGAGAGAGAGAGTGAAGTCATGTCACATGCCCAAGAAGAAGAAGGAAAAATCATGGCACTCCATCTTTAAACATTTTAAGCCTCCAGTCCCCACCCTGACAATCACTTCGAGTCGAGGCATTACATTTTGTTTGACTCGATTCCACAGATAAAAGTTGTGAAATATAGCAGATACAAGCTCACAATGCCTCACACTACTTTTGATATACAGTAATGGTATTCATGGTATTTTTCCTATGGTATTTTTCCTTTGGAGTCACTGAGTAAAGAGAGAATCCAAAAGGTTAGAGAAGGACTGCATGCTACCCATACCTCACTCTCCACCATGAGAATGTCAAAGCCAGTATGGAGGTAGATTTCACAGTACTTGGCCACAGCTTGTGGTCGGAAGCCCAGCCATGGCAACATCACCAGGAGGGGCTTAGGGGTCTGTTTTACAGAGGCGGGAGACACAGATTTGTTCAGGTAGAGAGTGATGTTCTTGCAGAGGCGATGGGTACTGACCCCACTGCTGATGCCAACCCTGCCAAGCATCATAATAGATCAGACAGGGTGTCTGATGGGGAGAGGGATCAAGGCAACGCTGAGAGGATCTACAAAAAAGAAAAAGCAAAAAAAATATATATATCAAGGTTACAAAAGTGAGAACAGCTTGAGTCCTCATGTGCAGAATAATATACTACTATAGGTCTATTGTGGTTGCTTTATCCATATTATATTTTACCATCAAGTACGCATCCACGGTTCTGTGCGCCGTCGCACATTTGCTTGATACTTGATCGTTTGATAGAAAGTCCAGACAATAAAATCCTTCTAAAGTCTTTCTGTTATGGCACAAGTATACGAACTGAGCAAATCTGCACCATTCTAAGTCAATAAAGTAGTAATAGCATAGACTAGTCACTGTTTACAAGCACGTCATGTTCAGTTCAGTTCAGTTCAGTTCGGTTCAGGTCACTCTAGCAAAGTAATTGATCTGTGCCTGTCTGTCTATAGCCCTCACTTCCCCACAACAGGGCTGCCCTGTCAGGGCAGCAGGCTCCCAAATGACAATTGTTAAGGCCCTTCCCCCACATGTGTTGGGCCCTATAGTCTACACTTGACCTGATTGTTTTGGTAATATAGCCTGTTTTGTTATGGTTCAGTTTGTCCTTGAAGCATTGCAATGGGAATTAATCTTCTCACTATTAGTAAGTAAACAACATCAGGAAGAAGCAGGACTCAACCATCAGGATTCGAACTCCCCACACACATCGCCAACACATATTTTATACTTTCAGGAGTGTACAGAGTTTCAGGAGTAACAAGAGATGGTCATTCCTTAAATGGACTCTATTCTATAGTTAACTCACACAGTTTGAAATAGGTTTACATGAGTCGGCAGTCTCTAATGAGTTTGTCAGTGAGGAACAGGTGGTAATTAGCGTGTTAAGTATCATCTACTAGTAGGCTACATTCAATGAATCAATACCATAGTGTTTATATGCATTTTTGCCACCACAGCATGCAACTATAACCATCTGATTATGATCCCTGTGTCGCAGAACGATACTGACCCGAGACTTATTAGCCTATACTTCTCCACATGTAGGCCTACATTCAATCAAAACCATCACCACCTAGAATATTGTCTCGACTCCTATTGCCTCATTATCACTGATTGATCCAGAAATCTATATGACACCTTTCTCAAGCCCGAGAAATAGATGAAATTGAAAAACCTGACTGACTATACAAACTAAAAAGTAGGCTATATTTTAAATATTGCTACAGATCATGTCTATTAACCTACTGCAGCTTGTTAGCGCCTGAAAAGCACATCACTATTACACTTACAGCATTCTGAGCATTGTTATGCTGCGCACTGCACACGGTAATAGTATTTTAGAGACAGAGAGAGAGAGAGAGAGAGAGATAGAGAGAGTTTTTTGACTGATTGATTGATTGAAATATTTTTTCAAGCACAAACTCAATACAAAGACTGTTAACTGTGAGTCTTGCTACCGAGTGGACGACCCAGTTAAGCATTACACTTGTTTACAAGAGGGTCCACCATGAGAGAGAGAGAGAGAGAGAGAGAGAGAGAGAGAGAGAGAGAGAGAGAGAGAGAGAGAGAGAGAGAGAGGAGAGAGGAGAGAGAGATAGAGAGAGAGGGGAGAGAGAGAGAGAGAGCAGTCTGCCAGTCTATCGTATTGGTTATCAGTGCACTACGAAAGCACTATAAGCACATTTGAAATTGACACCTGTTACCTTACCATATTATGAAGCAAACATGCGAGATTAATGCAGCGTTAATAGTCACAGGGGTAAATGAAAATGTGCAGGCCGTACCGTACCACAGCGCTACTCGACCCGTTCGTTCGTTGCTGCTAGGCTATCAATCGTTATTATGTATCCATCATAAACTTACTTACATAAACTTTAGTTTTTTCGAGTATATTCCTTAGACCATGCAGTTATCTATCGGTATCATACGTTGCCTTTCTGTGTATACAGACAGTACAACAGTCTGTACATAATACATAGAGCAGTGTTTCATCAGCGCCGAATTTCTTCCTCCTTCCCGTAAATCCGTTTATATTTAACCTGCAATATAGCAGTTGCCACTAGTCAACAGGCAACTAACTGCTATATTGTAGGGGAGGGGAAGAGGAAGAGGCTTCCCGGGCCTTCCCCCGCTGTAGATGTTTCTGGCAGAGCACCGTCCTTGACGGATGATTTATCCATTCCATTCTGCGCAGAGCGTGCAGATCAGATTCCCTGCATTAACAGCCATAACTGCCGCTGATTAGACTGTCTCCATTGATTGATTGATTGATTGAAGTATTTATTAACAGTTTGCAGAATTACAGTAGCCTACATTTCAAGAAGCCTACAACTCAATACAAAAACTGTCAACTGTGAGTGGACGACACCATAAACATACATAGGCTATTACACTTGTTTACAAGGCCTATAACTCTATTGAGGCAACTGTCGGACAGACCCAGCCAGGGACCCAGGAGTGGTTGCACCACTCAACAATATACAATTTACCATAGGCCTATACTACAATACAATTCATTATGTAGGACCCTACCTAACTACAATCTTTAGCTTAGAAAAGTGTTACATAAATACTCCAGTTTAGTCATTATGTTCTAAATAAAACAGCATAATGGGAAATAAGTATAGGCTTATTGCTTTCTGTTCAGTTGTTTAGGTCTCACAAATCCACACTATACATTCCAATGATAATCCTTACATCTCACACCAATGCAAGGTCACCTGTTCAGTAAGACTCAGTGACCTCCCCCTCCAAAGTCTGGCTTTCAGACATGCATGTGGCAGCCGCATGGACTTTTGTCTGTGTGTGTGTGTGTGTGTGTGTGTGTGTGTGTGTGTGTGTGTGTGTGTGTGTGTGTGTGTGTGTGTGACTGTGTGTGTGTGTGTGTGTGTGTGTGTGTGTGTGTGTGTGTGTGTGTGTGTGTGTGTGTAAACATTAACATTAACAAACATTGCGTAACACAAACATTGAAGAAGGCAAATTCTGATTGGCCGGAATAAGATGATGTATGATGATGTAAAGATGGTAAGACCGCCCCTTGTGTGATTTTTAATGTTTGTATATATAAGCTCCCCCAAAAATAAACAAGCTTCCAAAAATGTACAAGCGCCCCAAAAATCATCATCATCATCATCATTTATTTAACTCACGACCATCACATGGTATGGAGCACAGATTCATAAAAGTATACAAACAAAAGCATACAATACATTACACAAATACAGACAAGTCGGACATATCGAACGGCTTTCACTATTTGAACAGTGGAAGACATTTTTTCAAAAAAGCACCCAATTTATAGATTTCTTTTATTTTTTTTAACGTTTTTCAGATTTTAGTAATGCAATTAATTTAAACATAGAAGGGTGTGTAAAAAAATTAATTGGCAGGTATTTTTGCCTGAAATTCATAATGCTAGTATTCTTACATTCCAACAAAACATGGTACTCACTACTCATCTCCAATTCTGGCTTCATTACATAGGTTACAAATCCTCTGACTTCTTTCCAGTCCTAATATACACCGATGACCATTGGAATTCTTGTGTTGTTTAGCCTAAAGTTGCAAATAGCGGCCTGTCTATACTTACGGTATTTTTCTAGTTTGAACTCTTGTTTGTATTCAACATAGATGTCACATGATGTCATACTATTGAGTTCACTTTGCCACTTTTGCAAAAACTGCCTTCAGCCAGTCAATGTATTTTCTTCACCTGTGCAACCCAAGGTGACACATGGACAGCTGTGTTGAACAGGTTAAGCAGACAGTCGTACATTATTCGACTCAGTTTACTTTCTTTTCCTTCAATCAACCGGGCCCTACCCGATAAGTCTCTTTTTAACAGAGATACAAATTGGGTACCTCCCCAGCTCACCATACACCATATGACTACAGGTAGTTGTTTTAACTTTTAGGATATACTTGAGAAAAATTTTATTTTTCTAATTTTTCAATTTTTTCGAACCCCCAGATTTCACATGTGTACAGCATGACTGGTGAGACCAATTTGTCGAAAAGATCTATTGCAACATTTACTGGTAAATCAAATTATCTACATTTACTAAGCAGGGAGTACATGGCATGTAAGGCCTGCTTGTGTAATTCTTCGATATCAATCTTAAATGATCCATTATAATTCATGTTGTATCTGCTCCCCCTAGGATCCATTTATCGGAAACACGGTGTTTCTTTCCATTGTTACGCTGATGACAGCCAAATTTATTTGCCTCTAAAGCGTAACAATCCTGACTCTTTGAAACCACTCCTTGCTTGCCTCGAGGATGTAAAAGCATGGCTGGCTTTAAACTTCCTAAACTTCAATGACAGCAAAACTGAAGTTATGGTGTTTGGGCCCACACAAGCACATGTGTCCCCTCCTGGTGTTTTAGGCCCCCTTGAGCCCTTCTTGAAGCCTACTGCCACCAATCTAGGTTTCAAAATCGACTCTGACCTAAAGATGGACAAACAAATAAATGAAGTAGTAAGAAAGAGCTTCTTCCAGCTTAGGAGGCTATCTAAGGTTAAGTCTTGTCTATCCCGCTCTGTGTTTGAAACTGTAATTCATGCTTTCATGACTTCCCTCCTTGACTACTGTAATGCCCTGTATATTGGAGTAAACCAGGTTTCCATATCTCGATTACAGCTAGTCCAGAATGCAGCTGCTAGGTTACTTACAGGCACACAGCGAGACCACATCAGCCCTGTACTAGCCTCCCTCCACTGGCTTCCTGTGCGATACAGGATTGACTTCAAAGTATTGCTCTTTGTCTTTAAGTGTCTAAATGGTTTGGCACCCATTTATTTATCTGAACTGCTGAAACCCTATGCTCCGACACGGACGCTCAGGTCCTCTGACCAGCTTCTCCTGGTGGTTCCTAAAACCAAGCTGAAGCTCAGAGGTTATCGAGCTTTTGCAGTGGCAGCTCCCAAGCTCTGGAATGAGCTGCCTCTGCACACAAGACAAGCCCCCACCCTCCAGGTGTTTAAGTCACGCCTCAAGACGTACCTTTATTCCTTGGCTTTTCCAAGCACAGTATGAGATGTTCGATGTTTAACGTGACACTGTGCATGTTGTTTGTGGTTGTTTTGTTTTGTGGTTTTTAAATGAAGTTGTTTTTTAATGTTGAAGTTGTTTTTTGGTGTTTTACTGTAAAGCACTTTGGTACAACGTTGTTGTTTTAAAATGTGCTATATAAATAAAGATGGTATGGTATGGTATGGTATGGTATGGTATGGTATGGTATGGTATGGTATAATAACTCCAAGGTATTTGAAGCTATGGACAATCTCTAGTCTAGATTGACTCCATTAGCTCAGCTTTTTACATCCAAAGACTGTGACCTTTGTTTTTTCACTATTGATTTTCAATTTCCATTTTTCACAGAAACCACACATCAGGTCTATTGCCTTCTCCAATCCCTCCTTTGTATTTGACATGACAATTGTGTCATCCGTGTATAATAATACCAAAAGCTGGAAATAGCTATCAATAAGTGGGTCGTCTTAATTAATAGACTGACAGTCATTGTGAATAAAGCAATCCTCCAGGTTGTTGATAAACAATGAGAACAGTAATGGTGACAGTTTTTCTCCTTGTCTTACTCCAGCTTACTTACAAAGAAATCTGATTTCATGCCATTAACAAAAACACACGATTTAATACATATTCATTAATATGTCCATACATTTACCCTTGATGCTTACTTTAGATACTTTATACCAAAGGGCATCCCTCCAGACTGTATCAAATGCCTTACTGTAATCAATAAAGGAACCGAATAATCTCTTATTTTTAAAGCAAAATAATTCAACAATGTGCTTCAGGAGAAAAATATGGTCACTGGTGGAGTAATCTTTTCTAAAGCCTGCCTGGGTTTCCCTCAAGAAACCCAGCCTGCTAAATAGAAATTTAGCAGCATTGCATTTAGTAGCCTACATTTGTGAAGTGTCCAATCTTCGGGGAAGATACGTACCAGAGTCAAGGATCTTGTTAAACAGGGCTGTATATAGTGGCATGAAAATGCTTGCCGTACATTTGATGTACTCATTTAAGACTTGATCAATACCTGCTGCCTTGCCCGATTTTAATTTTGAAATAACCTTGTTAATTTCCTTATCTGTGAATCTAGCATTTAGAGATGCGAAATCAACCTCTGGCATCTGACTCATTTTCACATCCCAGTCAGAAAGACTGGGATGTAATATATGTATTTATATACAGCATGGATGTATTTCCTGAATGGGAGTCTATCAAAACTATCAAGCCACTTTAACCACATTATGGTTCATTGTTCCTGCCATGTCCTTGTATACTCAATCTTTTTATTACTTGCGCAAGCAGAGCGCTTAAGTAATATTTTTGCCCAGCCAACCCACCACTTTTGATGCGTATGCAAATAAAACAGCAAATTTGTTGTTTTATTTGCATACGCATCAAAAGTGGCGGGTTGGCTGGGACGGTTTTTGACGCAAAGTAACCACAGTATACCGCTAATCAACTTACAAATTATATATATAGTATATGTATGACTAGCTCTCAATGATGACGTAAGAAATATGGTCATGTATGTAATCTGGTCCCAGCAAATCAGGCACAAATTTGCTGTTTTATTTGCATAATGCATACGCATCAAAAGTGGCGGGTTGGCTGGGACGGTTTTTGGCGCAAAGTAACCACAGTATACCGCTAATCAACTTACAAATTATATATATAGTATATGTATGACTAGCTCTCAATGATGACGTAAGAAATATGGTCATGTATGTAATCTGGTCCCAGCAAATCAGGCACAATTTGCTGTTTTATTTGCATACGCATCAAAAGTGGCGGGTTGGCTGGCACGGTTTTTGGCGCAAAGTAACCACAGTATACCGCTAATCAACTTACAAATTACATATATATATAGTATATTTATAACTAGTTCTCAATGATGAACGTAAGAAATATGTGGATTAAAGGACCCAATGCCAGAGTGTAATTGGTTTTCGATGGCGACGTAATGACGATATGTTTTAGTGTTGGGAGGATTGAAGGTAATGCTCCTGTGTATACATGTATGTAATCTGGCACCACTGCCGTATCAGGCACAATTTGCTGGGACGGTGCATACGCATCAAAAGTGACAGTTTATAACGGTCGAAAGTACTTGCACGCTCTGCTTGCGCACTAGTTGGCCATTTATGGCCTACTAGTGTGCAACAAGCAAGTATGCACTCGACAGTTCTAGTTTTTTTATGTCCAATGTATTTGCATTTAAGTTCATAAAGTTAAAAGAACATTTAAATGTATTTGAAATTAAATAAAAATGTTAATTTTCAGGATTCCAATTCAGAAATACCGGTAGATAAAAATAATTCAGGATTCCAAAAACAAATTAGCAAAAATAGCAGATAGCTCAAAACAGGTCGCAGTTTGAGCTTGTAGATCAGCAATTTTTTTTACTATATACTGTACATTGTGGCCCTCTGGAGTGAGTGTGACATATAGTGGCCCTCTCCATCATCAAAGTTGCCCACCACTGCCCTATCCAAAAACCAGTTATTAAAATTAAAATTAAGATCTCACTCAAGACACAACAGAATAATTTTAATAATATGCCACAAGCAGTTGAATGCAAGTTGCAAATTGCATTATGCAATCAATACACTTGTGGCTTCATCAGTATCATGGCCTCCATAGCAACCGCGCGTTCCTAGTGTAGGATACATAGCAGCAACCGCGCGCGGCTTCCATCGCAACAGCGTTGCTAGTGTAGGATACATAGCAACCGCGCGGCTTCCATAGCAACCGCGTTGCTAGTGTAGGATACACAGCAACCGCGTGGCTTCCATAGCAACCGCGCGTTTAGTATTTAAGATTATCGTTTTATTTAGTTTAATAAATACACTTTCCTGTGTGATATGAGTTGTAATATTCATATATAATAATATGCATTATACATTTCATTTCCATATTCTTTTACTTTTCGCATATCTCTTAAGTATCATTCTTCCACAAATCGTAAACAGAAATCATCCGTTTTGACACTTGCTTTGCACTGCAAGTTTTGACCTGTACAGTCTGGAAACAAGACATCAAATTAGTATGTTTTTGTTCATAATTGCCCATACTGTATCAATACATATAGCAACCATTATAAACAAACAATGCTTTGTTTTGTAATGTTTGCATTGTTTTGCATGTTGTAAGACAGAGAACTATACAATACTACACCACTGGTTCTCAACGTAGGGTCTGGGGACCACCAGGGGGTCCAAATGTTATGGTGGTCTGTAAAATCAACACAGTGTATTGTGTTGATTTTGTGTTGATTTTCTCTGTCCCAGAGAAAATGGGCCCTGTCGTGGCCCTGTTGCATACCAATGGGGTCAATGAAATTAAAGTGTTTGAGCATCAATGAACTACAATTAAATGGACATTCTTTGATGTGAGCTGGGAGTGAGTTCCATGTCACTACTGGTGCTGTTGTTTGTCTGGACTCTTATCTGTGACCATCAGCGATGCTGGTTTGGGGTCCAACTTCCCCTGACAGGGTCAACCATATTGACCCTGTCAGGGTTTGAACCGCCACCCACCAGTATCGCTGTCAAGGTCACTGAGTCACTCAAGCCTCTCCACCACGGCAAGGTCACAGCAAGAGGAGAGGATTTTTTTTTTTTTTTTTTTTTTTTTTTTAATATTTAGCCAGCTCAAGTCTGAGCTCAAAATGTCACTCTGGCAATTATTGGGTGCAATACTGGAGCCCATGAGCAAGTTCCTTTATCGACCATGTTCCCATGCACACATCCATAATATATAGACTAAAACTGTCACTCTGGAACTCCATTGGGTGCAATACTTCAATACATAAAGTTCCATTATCGAACATGTTCCTGTTCCCCACAGCCATAATATTAGACTTCAGTTAATATAATTTTTTTGCCAGCTCAAGTCTGCTCTCAAAATGTCACTCTGGCACTTATATTGGGTGCAATAGGCCTACTGGAGCCCATGTCATGAGCAAGTTCCTTTATCGACCATGTTCTTTAAACCATAATATTAGACCTCACAGCTGGTTCGGTGCAGATCGCAGGGAGTGCAGGTTTCCACCGGAACTGGGTCTGGGTGAACCAATGGTGGCGCTTTATGTCCGGGATGGAGATGCGCCCCTCTGGACTGGTCAGTAGTAGTTTAAACAGCAGACTAAGTGGTGCGAGATGGATTTCGTTCCAAGGTGTCAACTTGAAGTAAGTTTTCTTCTCGAGCCAGTGTAGATACTCCTGACATGTGTCGCTGGCCTGATCCCAGGGAAGCTTTCCGGTCAGCATGGCGGTCAGAACCACCCCACAGGACCACAGATCTGCAGGCGGGCCTCTGTACCCCGTCTGGTACGCGAGAACCTCGGGGGCCACGTACGCAAGTGACCCACAGCACCGGCTGAGGAGATGCTCGCTGCCGCCACGACGGAACACGACGGCGAAACCGAAATCGGTCAGCTTCAGGTTGTCTCTCTCGTCCAGCAGGATGTTCTCTGGCTTGATGTCTCTGTGCGTGACGCCCAGACCGTGCATGTACTCCACTGCCGCCATCAGCTGCACAAAATACCTGTGAGCTTGTGGCTCTTCCAGCCCCACGCCAGGCGGTATGCGGTCGAACAGGTCTCCTCCACTGCAGTACTCCAGGAACAGATAGGCCGTTGGGCCGTCGGTCCGCTGGCCAAGGAAGCGTACGATGTTGGCGTGTTTGACAGCCTTGTGGATGCAGATCTCCTGCTTGATGTCAGCGCTGCACTGTTCGTTCTGGGAGGTGTCCACCACCTTCACGGCAACAGTCTCCTTAGTCTGTTTGTTGACCAGCATTCTGACCTCTCCAAAGGTTCCCTGTCCTAACACCTGGAGCAGCGTCCAACCCTGTGGCGATTTCATCATGTTGGAGTTGGAGATGAATTCCATAATGAGAAGTTGTATGATCACTATACAAAGTATACATCTTAAATACCCCACTCCGCCCCGCCCCAAACAGCGACCGGTGTCAACAAAGCCGCGTGGCCTCCATAGCAACCGCGCGTTCCTAGTGTAGGATACATAGCAGCAACCGCGCGCGGCTTCCATAGCAACAGCGTTGCTAGTGTAGGATACATAGCAACCGCGCGCGGCTTCCATAGCAACAGCGTTGCTAGTGTAGGATACATAGCAACCGCGCGCGGCTTCCATAGCAACCGCGTTGCTAGTGTAGGATACATAGCAACCGCGCGCGGCTTCCATAGCAACCGCGCGTTGCTAGTGTAGGCCTACATGGCAGCACGTAAACAAGCAAAGCATGCGTTAATTTATCAACGTTATAATAATAATAATAATGTATTGTTAGTCTATGGTTGGGACTGTGTTGCTGTAAGTGTGCCTTTATGGTCAAGCCGGGTGGAAGCAGTTCCGGGGTTAGGCCGGAAGCACGTTGGCTAGTTTTGGGGGTTTGTTGTGTTGTGTTGTTAGCAGCTGCTAGCACAGGGTCCATTGCCATTCTGACTGCGTTTGCCTCGTTATTTGATTAAAGTAAATTAATTGAAAGAAGGTTGTCATGTCGTTTGATGAGACGAACCGAATCCCACAAGTTGTTGGCGGTGCACTGGTGGTAATAACACCAACCATTTGGCAGAATGAGATCGACCATGCAGCTAATTGTTTGTGCTTCAAGGTAAAGTTATCGAACGTTTCGTTTATATCAAAACATACAACAATGTGTTATGTCGTTCCCCCTATATTGTGATTAGTTTTGTCTTATTGGCCATGTCTCATTTGTGGATTAATTTATTTTTAATGAGTCCAGTTCCAGAATAAAGACAGTGAATGAGTATGTGTTTTGACGTGCAGGGACAGAGCTGAATGATGTGAAGCGTCTGTTCAAGAGTGGTGGAGGCAGCCCCCCTCATTTATCTAAAATTTTGGGCTAGCCAGGACCATGCCTGATGGCTCCAACACAGGTAGCAGCCAGTGTTGATTCTGACATCAAATTTCGATTTAGTTTTAGTCAGTCTTTTGAATAAAATCTTGTTTTTTTATTTGTTGATGAAATTGTCAATATATTTAGTTTTAGTCATAGTTTAGTTTTCATTTAGTTTTCATCAGTGAAAAACATTTCAAACGAGGGAAATCATAAGTGTATGCTGTTGCATGTGGGTGGGATGGTGGATATCGCTATTGTTTTCATCCAGCAGCTTTTCTTCTCAAACAATGTCCTGTATAAGTTCTGTGTGTTTCTGGTTTTGGATTGTGAATGAGTTTTTCCTACGTCCAGAAAACCACAGTACATTTGGACTGATTTTTTAAAAGTGTAGATACAAATAGTTTCTAGAAAAGACAATATATTTTAATATTCTAAATAATTTTATTGACCCCAATTTATTTTGTTACCAGTACTCAACCTTTCTGACCCAACTGACCCAAACATCTGTGTAGAAAGTAGAAACACAATCAAATAATCAATTAATTAATTGATACTTTGAATAATATGGCACTTTTCACCAAACAATCCACCTATCACCAGTGAGCACTTCAACTTAAGAGATTTCACTACACAGAATGAATGCAATGATATGAAATGGACATGTGTATATGAATTAGGCCTGGTGGTGCTGGAAGGCAATGCAGTGGGTGGCGTGGACTCAGTGCAGCTCATGGAGGGCACAAAGACAGCTTGCGATATCATCACTTCTGTGGTCACTTTAGATGCAGCTTCAGCTTTAGCTGGGTTTTCATGTGGTTGCATTTTTCATGTAATGTCTATAAAGCATATCACTTCACCCATTTTCAATTTATCTTCATATAATTGGTACTCACTATTTGTTTCCCCCCTACTCGCTCTGTGTCTCATAGGAGGGCTGCTGCCACTCTCAGATGGTGAAGAGAAGATCCAGCTGTTTAAGTACAACCCCAAATCATCTGCTAATCTGCTACAGCTGCTACTGTACCTATGAACTGAGGTGAAGAAATCTGGCAGAAACCTCTCTGTGCACCATCATCATCCTTCAGT
Organism: Protomyctophum parallelum; assembly: GCF_964188405.1. Lineage (NCBI taxonomy): Eukaryota > Metazoa > Chordata > Actinopteri > Myctophiformes > Myctophidae > Protomyctophum > Protomyctophum parallelum. The sequence goes on along the minus strand of NC_139700.1, from coordinate 16,067,662 downwards.
AGGTATTTTACCCTCCCCAGTGTGGAGGGAGAGGGGCACGGCCACGGTCAAACACTCCCTGCTTTAGTGACAAGGACCAGTATGATGCTTTTGAGCTGGGAGACCAGTTTGTGCCATGGTTTGGTGGGTCACTGTTTTTTGAGGGGCGCTAGCCAATCACAAACATTGTGATTGGCTGATCACCCCGTAGCATGATTTGATTGGCTGAGCAAAGTACATATTGAAGATAAAAGTGAGGGCAGAAAAGTGAAGACGGCAAAGTGAGGACGCAAATTGTGATTGGCCAGAATGAGATGATATATGATGATAAGAGAGCCGGTAAACTGAGACCTATCGTGGCTTATTGCTTAAATCTACAACGTTTCTTTCTTATATTATTTCACAATTTTGCCAATGTTTGACCAGTTTTTATAGTATAGTTTGTTGATTACGTTTGATGCCGTAATGGTCTTTTTAATTTAATTTAATTCAATTTTTACATTTATTTTATTTTTTATTAAAAGGTCTCAAAAGTCCTTAAATTGTCACTTCACTGTCATCTTTGGAAGAAAAGAAATCATGTGGGGAACCCCCTGTTGGTAGTTTATAATGGTGTTGTGTCTGAGCTGTTTTCTTTTCTTTTCTTTCTTTTCTTTTACTGTTTGTTATTATGTTCTTGTTGTGTAATGTCTTGTTGTCTTTAAATGTCTAAAAAAACAATAAATATACTTTGTAAAAAAAAAAGAAAGACTGGGATGTTCATAGAGATCTTCTGGTAGGATTGGGCATTGCTCCTTATTTCTGCCGGGGCCACTAAGCATCTTCCAGAAAATCTTTGGGTTTTTAGACTTTATACTCAGCAGCTCCTTATTAAACGAGTTTCTATATTCTTTCTGGACTTTAAACAACTCTTTCTTGTATTCTTTACTATTTAACCTTACGTTTCTGGAAGTTATTTCATTTTGATGTAATTTGTGCATTCTTTGCTTTAAGATATATTTTCCTTTTTTGGCAACACTCTTTATTAAACCATACTGCTTTGGGCACGGTGGTACAGTTGGTAGTGCTGTCGCAGCTAGAAGGTCCTGGGTTCGATTCCCGCTCGGACGCTGTGGGTGCTGGCGGCGTGTTTCCTCCTCCGCGTCATCAGTGCCCATACCCGAAGGCAGGGTTGGCGAAAGGGCCTTTCTGTGTGGAGTTTGCATGTTCTCCCCGTGTCCCCTAGGGTAGGTACCCTCACAAAAAACATGCAGTAATCCTGGTCACTAAACTGCCTCCCCCTGGCCAGCCGGGGCGCCTGGTGGAGGGGAAAGGAACTGGTTGGAATAACGTGTTCCTTCCACGCGCTACGTCCAACCAGGGAAACTCCCCCCCATGTCAGGTGTAAAGGAGCAACTTGGAAGCATGAGTTCAAGTCCGTTGCTCTCCCCTTGTCCCCCATATATGGGGACTAGGTTGGTGGAGGGTGTGTAGAGCCCAGGATCACATTAGATGATTGACACGGGTGAAAAATGGGTTACAAAATCGTGGGATAAAAATAAATATATAAAAAAACCATACTGCTTTTTTATTTTGTTTCTTTGCATTTCTAGGTCTATCCATACTTTTAGGGAATGTGACTGCTGCACTACTAATCAGAATATTACAGGTTTCTTTTGTTATTTCATCCACTGATAGGTTACCTTGATCAAGTAATAGTTTATTCAATTTATCAAGCTGAATGTGTTTTATGTACTCGTCTGCCTTAAGTGGATCCCATTGACCTATTTATTGATTTTCACTATTTACATGCTCCGTAGCAGGGCCCTCAACCTGTTGAACTCTTTCCATGTTTCCATGTTTATCTCCAAAGACACTTCCACCAGAAAACTGGGTCAAAATCATGTACACAGAAGCCTCTGGCCTGGCTCACAATGAAAGGGGAATGACACTTTTCCAAAATCCCCACATCTTCCGTTTAGTATACATAACTCAAGGTTTCTGCATACTGTAGGTCTAACAGCGCACTGCCATAATTTCCAACGTCTATGTGTGCATCAGCTGATTTTCTTTGTAAAGGAATATTAAATAATTCCAGCATTCCCACATGGCACTCACTTTTGCAGACATTCTCATCTGGGTTCCATTTATCCCCCTCAACTAGGACATAATCATCCCTTTTATGGCCATTCATATCACCACAGATAAGAAAACAATTATTTTCTAATGCAATGTCAACAATTATTTGCATTAGACAATTAATTAATTTGTTAATTCATTCATTCATTCGTTAATTAATTAATTAATTCATTCATTCACAATCTGGGTACCCATTGGCAACAAAGGAAAAACAGCACCCTCATTTCCTTAGAATTTGCCTCACAGTCTGTCTCGAGAGACAAATTCGCCAGTAGATGGAGTAAGTCAGTAAGACTTCATGGGCTGAATTATTTTGGCTGGATGGTTCAGTCCTGGAAAGGCCATTTACATTTTGAGCCTTCTTTGGCTTCCAAATTAGCCTAATTCTTTTCTTTTAGGCTACTTTTAAGGCTGTTTATTGATTAATCAATAAGAATTGTTATTGTCCCATTCACTGTCACAGTACAGTAAGAAAAGGCCATGGATGGCATCTATACAAGTCGCTCTGGATTAAGAGCGTCTGCTAAATGCCTAAATTGTAAATTGTAAATACAAGACTGTTAGGAATGGCACTTGATGTCACATGGGCATGCCACATCAGAATGTTTGTTTAGGGCAGGGGATTTCAACTGATTGTGAACCAGGGACAACCACCCAAGAATCTGAATCTGGGGACAACTGGGTGGGGATTTGGGCTAACATTACCATAGTTCTTTTTTGGGAGGGCTAACCCACTGTTTCTCAACCAATTGTCCACCGACTACTAGTGGTCCATGGTATAATTATGTCTGCACTGGTGGGGGAAATGTTTTAAAATGGAAATGAATAGAATACCTTTGATAAATGTATTAAAATATGTTTAAGCTTGAAAATGAATAGTGTCGTACACGCAACAAATCATATCAAGCCCTAATCGGTCATTATTATTAAACTGAAATATGCTAGTGGTCCAGAGCTCAAAAAAGGAGGGAAGGTAGAGAACCACTGATCTATTCTTATCTCACGGATGTCACGGTTAACCTAATTCCATTTGAGGACTCAACCAGCAGCTCTGTGCACTTGCCTTCTTGAGATTTGAACTCCCCTTTTCTGTGGAATGTCTTCACCTCCAACTTCCAGTGAATTAGAACAATGACGCGTCATATAGATCACCAGCTAATTTAGTTTCTCAAGCTGCACCTGCTTTGCTGCATTCTTATCTGTAATTATATTATATATGGGAGATATAGTTTCTCCAACAGGTCTGACTTGAAATTGGTAGTTTGAGTAATGATTCCTTTTGCAAACAAGAGATCGCACAGAACTGCAATCATGCATAGAATTGTCTTTGTTGGGGTGGTTCTGGTGATGATTGAATCTTAACTTAAGTTATAAATTATTTCAACTTGAACCAGCTTGTCTATAGACTCTAGTCTAGTGCATTTACATCGGAATGACGTATACTATGCATTTAAAATTATTTTATGTGTGGAAAAGGGGTAATATGGGACCAAGTTTGAAGGGCCTATTGGTCTCTTAGGGCCTAAGACTTAGGCATAATGTGCCCGGATGTTTGGTCCCTTATTATATTTGTCTGTTTTTAAGGGGCCAAGCCCGAAGTGACTTTGGTCTGTTATTGTATTGTATTGTATATTGTATGTTGTATGTTCTTTTCTTCTTCTTCTCCTTCTGCCAAAAATTGCAGTTCTGGCTTAACCGTTTTTTGCAAAATATATGGTAGAGGTCTATGCCAAACGGTGAGGACGCAAAGCCCACAGACATTAGCCAAAGGGTGGCGCTATAGTTTACTTACTTACTTATACCTATCGCCCAACCTTGGGCATAGGCCACGAACAAGAGCTCTCCCGGTCCTGGACCATTTTCTCCAGCGAGAACTTAGCTCATAAACCGGCATCGCAATAAAACTTCAATACACATATGCGTCTCCTCATGCCGAACACGATGTTCATACTTTTGACCTCTGACCTTTAGATCACCCACTATTTTGAATTATAAATCATTTCTTCTGTCGTCGTTCCAGGCCAAACCGTGCAGTCGTTTTTTATTAAATGTGGCAATATGGTAGAGGGCTATGTCACCCTGCTTAGACACAAAGCCCACAACCATTGGCCAAAGGGTGGCGCTATAGCAAACTTTAAACAGGCATAGACCTCACCGTCAGCAATAAAACTTAAATACACATACGGTATGCGTCTCCTCACGATGAACAAACGTGGTATGGGGACTTGTGACCTTTAGATCACCCACCATTTTGAATTATATGAAAAAAAGTTAAAATCTATCTCCTCCCGGGATCTTTGATCAAAATGTACACGTGAAATACAGACAAAAAATTGTGAGTAGATTTATTTTAAGTGAAAAAATGAAGGTTTTGAAATGAAAATTCTTCTTGTGCCCTGAATAGTATACATGCAGCATCATTATGTTTATGAAACTTTACAGTATGGTAGAGGGGCGAAGACCTGGTTAACACACTGCTCCGGGCAGTGCACCCCCCCACGCCTCCGCCTCCCAGTTCTTACGCAGAATCACTCTCACACACACACACACACACACACACACACACACACACACACACACACACACACACACACACACGCAACAGAGATTTGGTATGGAATGAACATAAAATAATAATTAGGCCTGCATCGCTTTGCCTGGAACACTGAATTATGAAAGCCTGCCGCTGGCTCCCATTTGTTGAAGAGAGTTATTATATCTCTTGGCTAAAACGCATTAATAAGACATTAATATACCTAATATACCTACCTATACCTAATCTACCGCATATGTACAATTAGGCTATATAGCCTACATTTAACAAACAAGCTTGATTGACATTTGTAAGGTCAATACAAAAACTGCTACGAGGATAAA